>NC_139701.1:16434413-16884413 GCF_964188405.1 Protomyctophum parallelum | reverse complement strand
GTTGTAAATGTTGTCTGGCTGTCTTATATAGCATTTTATTGCTGTTGTCTCCATTTGTGTGGAAAGGGTGTACAGTGCCTGGCTTTCACAGTAAACAATCAGATTGGTCAGATTGGTCAATTTTGTTGCCTTTGTTCTGTGACATACAAAAGACATATTCTATACATTCTACACGTTCATAAAGGGAAGGTTTTGACAATTTAACAAACTCTTTTTCAAAATGACTTAAAAAGTGTATGATCATGAAGTGTAAATGACATGAACCCTATAGTCAACAAACCACAGGGTAAATGGTTACTTAAGTAGCGCGCAAACTAAGAGAACAATGGAGTGCTTCAAAGTAACTAGGATACCAGGTAAACATCAAATGTAGCATCTGTCTAAACAGCATGCTATCTAAATAACATTCTTGGCAATTTGTTGTCAAGCATAAACAAATCGAAACAACAAAACATATGTGAACAAGCAAGTAACACATATGCGTAGTGTAACTAGCATCTTTCAACAAAAAATAAAGGTGATGAGAAGGGTTTACAACTGCCCATACTCCAATCTTCACATCGCTGCCTGCAGTACGGTGTTCGTCCAAATCTCCCTGTCAGTTGTAGAGAATGTCACCCCCCCCCCCCCCGCCTCACCCCCAGTGATGACCTAGCGCCCACACGAGCAGAGGAGCTATTAACCTTTCCACTTTGACCTCTTGATATGTTAACAGTGGACGACCTCTGCTGGTGCAGGTGCTACGTCAAATCCGCCCCATTACACCCCCACAACGCAGGAGCCCACCTAGACTTCTGCACACAAGCTGGTAAGACACAGAATTATGTAGCACCTTTCATCCCCGCTCCTCCCATGACGTCACCTACAGTGGGGGAAAGAGACTAAATACGTTCACTGAAGTGCTCAAGTACTGTGTATACTTGAAGTACTTTACTATTTATATACTTTATACTTCTACTCCACTAGAAGCAAATTGTACTCCACTTGTCCACTACAATTCTTTGACAGCTTTAGTTACTAAATTAGTTTACTATAGTTACTTCACAGATTTAGATTATTAATACCTAATATTATCATTAATTGATACACTGTGGTCTATTACCATTGTTACCATCTGCAACATTAAAATGATGAACGCATTAATATGTTTCTGGAATGGGCCATTTTTGTACTTTCACTCAAGTAACAATGTTAATGCTGGGCCTTTTCTTGTAAAAGAGTATTTCTACATTGTTGTATTGCTACTTTTACTAACAAATCTTAGTACTCCTTGAACCACTGAATGTCGACGTGATACAGCAATCAGTGAGCTTGATGCGGGTCAGCCAGCTACCATTGAGTGGGGGTTCAAATGGGATGTCCCTGAAATATCCATTTAAGTCAGAGAATTCATAAATAAAAACATAAATAAAACCTCATATTTGTGCAGTACATAGTAAAACATGTTATATATTTAAGCCTACAACTTAATCAGTTTGTCAGGATTTTACAGTCGGGTCCACTTAATCCCATGTAGATTCAGGAGGTCCTATTTGACTCGGTTGAGGTCTGCTAGGCTTTATTTATAACAGGACAGCATAATGAGTGGCTAAATTCACATCTGGGAAGAGGAGAGAGGAGGAGAACAGGGGAGGACAAAGAGAAAGGTATTCTCCTCTTTGTCAATCGACCCTCTCTCCTCCTCCTGTCCTGAGTGTCCTCTCATTGTTCTCTCTCTCTCACTCTGTCCTCTTTTGTCGTTCTCTCAGTCTCTCTCCTTCTCTCCCCCTGTCCTCTTATTGTTCTGTCTCTGTCCCCTGTCCTCCCTCTCTGCCCCCCCCTCCGTTCCTCTCTTTAACCCTCATTACATCACCCCGCCCCCGCCCCCCCTCTCTCACACACACACACACACACACACACACACACACACACACACACACACACACACACACACACACACACACACACACACACACACACACACCGGGGTGGGGGGTCCCCACTGTCAGGGAAATTAGAGGGCCCTAAAACTTAATGTCCCCTTATGCAATGTGCAGTGTGGTCAGTGGGAGAGGCTGAGGAGGTGAAGTTGGTGTTCTGCTGTGTTAACTTTTATATCAATGTCTCTATTGGGACAAAATGTGCAGGTGGAGGAGGGTGAGATAATCGCTCTCTCGCGCGCTCTCTCTCTGTGTGTGTGTGTGTGTGTGTGTGTGTGTGTGTGTGTGTGTGTGTGTGTGTGTGTGTGTGTGTGTGTGTGTGTGTGTGTGTGTGTGTGTGTGTGTGTGTGTGTGTGTGTGTGTGTGTGTGTGTGTGTGTGTGTGTGTGTGTGTGCGTGTGTGTGTGCGTGTGTGTGTGCGTGTGTGCGTGTGTGCATGCGTGCGTGTGCATATATTGTTGTCATCAGCCATAAACCTTGTATCTCCATATTTCAACTTTTTATGTTTTCCTTCGTAAATGAATGCCCTACTTCATCATGTTACAGTGTCACACAAAAGTAACAAAAGCTCATGTGACTGTGAGCTTGTAGATCTGCTATTTGTGTCTCTGGGTTTTATAAATATTTAACCAATTAAAAAGTATTAACAAGCACTTGTGACTAAATAATATAAATAATTACATTGGATCCACTGGAACACAGTTTTGGACATACGGTTTACACCCGACAGCGACTATATATATAATATATACTTTATAATACTGTAGTGCATGTCTGTGGATTGAATGTGAAGGATGGAGGTAGAGCTGTGACATGGAGGACACATGTCAGAGTGTGTGTGTGGGCGGGGATATCAGAAAAGTAGAAGTCTCAGAAAACAAATTAAACACACTCTAAGGGTTAAATGAGCACTCAGGATTTTACTGTGTGGAGGAGGACACGTGTGGGTGTGAAGTGATGGAATACAGTAGTGCGTATGTACGTGCGTGCGTGTGTGCACAGGTGCGTGTGTGCACAGGCGCGTGTGTGCACGGGCGTGTGTGTGTTTGAGAGGATATGGATCGGGTGACAAAGCTCACAATGCATTGAATCGCGACACGTGAGCTTTTTTTGGTTGCTTTTTAACAAAAAAAGTGTGAAAGTTTTTAAAGTGTCAGAAAAAGTGTGTACAGCTGCATTTGGGACTGTATATTTTATTGTTTTTTGTACATTGTGTTTACGATCATTTGGCACAAAAATCAAGTGCATTATTCATGTCTGCAGGTTGTTGTGTCAAACCAAGAATACTAAACCTAGCAATGAATATGCTTTATTATATCGCACCGCAGTTGTCCCAAACGCAGTGCCGCTCGGACACAAAAAGAACTCCATTCATTGTCAAGCCATTGTTCACATTCCACATTTCTCCTGACAGTGTGATGTTCTGTCTTGACGGTGTGATGTTCTGTCTCTTCCACAGTCAGGATCGGGAAGCTGAAGAGGAGAAAACCAGAGGACGCTCAGGTTGGTACAAAACACAACCCGCTCATCTTCAATATTTAACCAGCTTTACAGCAGGAGGCTGACAGCTGGATGTTTGAGGACCTGATGTTTTCCCTTACACTCCCAGATTGACACGTTGTTGCTGTTGGGCAGAAACCATGTATGTCCAAAAACAATCCAATGGATCCAATGTAGTTATTATTTAGTCATATAAAAGCTCTTGTTGATACTTTTCATTGAATCCTATATTAAAATTGGCTTAACCCATTCTGACCTGAGATCAGATTCATAACGAGGTTTCCGCTGGACACACACTGGTCTGATGAACCCATTCTGACCTGAGATCAGATTCTAAAAATGTCAGTCGCTCTTCGATTTTTCAAAAATAGCAGACCTACAAGCTCGTATCGCGCCACTCGGTGGCGCGATATGAGCTTGTAGATCTGCTATTTTTAAATAGCTAAAGCATAACATGATGCTGACACCAAAATGGGTGCCCGTTCAGAATGGGTTAAGGGAGGACCGTCCAGCAGGCGGGCGGGCGTGTGGGCGGGGCTGACGCTGATGTTGTCACGCTCACGTCACAAAAGTGATCAGTGGTCGCAAAGAACCCACACAGACCACTTTCAAAATAGTTGCTACTTCTGATGTCACTCTTGCACGGCGAAGTAGAGTATTTATTTACTCATAAAACATAAAACTTTGAAATATGGAGATGTAAGGTTTCTGCCTGAAGGCGACGACATGTGAGAGAGAGCAGGTGGATTTCCGCCTGGAGATTTGTGGTTAGGAGGGCCGATAGGCCTTCATCTGTTTCGAATTCCTGTCATCGTCTGCTGCTGCTGTTCGTTTCACATCAAGATCACTGTCACATGTGTGTATCCATGTGAAATGGCTTCTGTTCTCTGTCACTGGTTTACAGCTATGAAAACACTGCAGACATCTGGTCAAAGGCTAAGGGAGACATGTGGACATATCCACTGAGATTGTTAAACTTGTGTGTCTGTGTCTGTCTGTGTGCGTGTACGTGCGCTAGGAGGGATCAGCTGAATTGGTGCCATTGGAGGATGAGTGGAACGAAAGGAGAAGGATACAGATGGCCTCTATATTGGGGGGATTCAAAGGTAAGAACAAACGTGTGCATGCGTGTGTGCTTACTTGTATTACTATACTTGTGAGAACCAAATATCCCCACAAGCATAGTTGAATATGAAATGGTTTATATTATGTACACCTGTGTATATAAACAGTCAGGTTTTGTTTAGGTTTAGTCCTAACTGATACTTGGCACCAGTGTCACACACCGAAAAATAGCAGTGTGTGTGTGTGTGAGTTGGAGTCAGACAGTGAGGTACCCATGTGTATGATCTTGATCACTGGGGGGTGCATGATGTGACTGAGTGGCAC
Organism: Protomyctophum parallelum; assembly: GCF_964188405.1. Taxonomy (NCBI): domain Eukaryota; kingdom Metazoa; phylum Chordata; class Actinopteri; order Myctophiformes; family Myctophidae; genus Protomyctophum; species Protomyctophum parallelum. The sequence goes on along the minus strand of NC_139701.1, from coordinate 16,879,606 downwards.
TTGAAAAACCACTGAACGTTTCAGACCCGATTACAACCCTAGCAGGATGCCTTGGAGGTTTGGTTGGAAACGGTCTCCTTTATCCACAGAAGAAAGAACGTAAACGTGCGTGCAAGAAAGAGACACTTGGAAGCAGAAGCAGGGGGAGGGTGGTTGAGTCTGAAATGGGTCACACATGTCACGGTGTCAGACGAGGTCACAGTGTTTTGATGTTGTGGTGAATCTGTGTGATCAGGTGCGGTGTTGGTGAGCAGTACATCTAAGGAGTGTCGGGACAGTGACGTGGATCTGGACGTGGATGGAGATGACACTCTGTACGGCAGAGCACAGTATCCTTTCAACACGCCATTGTATGCGGTTTATTGTGTAGCCTGAGCAGTTTGATGTTATTCTGGAATCTGAACATGTAAAGACAAGATATGCCTTTTTGGTAGAGAAATTCGGTAAGGAATAAGAGTAATATTTTCTCATTCCTTATAATACCACTTAGTTTGTCAAATGGATTGTGCCCTTATTTCTTAGTTTAGTTCATGATTTGCCCACAATCATTTATAATAATAGGCTACAGTTAAAATATTATTTTAAATGTGCAGGAGAGGTAAGAAACACAAGTGAACTATGAAGACCTCCCTTAAAAAAAAGAAGACATGTCTGTTGGTGTCTGATGGTGTCAATGATGTGTCAACTTTAACCTTTTAAACCAGTGTGATAGTGTGCTGTGGCTTCAGCATAAGCTTAATAAAGCCATTCAACACATTGGTAGAATGATATACACTATATATGTATTTCTGTATTACTCCTCCACAATGATGTTTCCTTAGCGTGATGTTCAGATACACAGAGACAGATGTCATCCCCTGTTCAGGAGAAGGCTCTAAGGACACAGCAGAGAAGTACGTATCACTCTTTGTGACATGTTGCTCATACTGTATGTCTTTTATACAGGTTAACGCAGTTACAACCTTGTAGTATATTATTGTGACCAAGCGGGTCACAACCCAGTGCACGGAAGGACACCAACTATAACAGGCAGGAATGTGGAGTTTTGTGTGGCTCTGTCTGGACTCAACCTCTCACTGCAACCGAGAACACAAGCACATTAGCTTCCTTATATACACAGCAGCTGTGCTTCATTTAATTGACACAATCTGCTGCAGGTGCGCCTGTGAGCTGGCAAAGCCAGCCCTGTCACCCCACTCACACCTTGATCCCGCCCCTGCCCCTATAAATATATTTTGTTATTATATTATTGTTTTGCCTTTCTTGTTTCGTTTTTAAATATGTATTTTATTATAATTTGCAGCGGAAGTAGTTTGCCTGATTCCAGAGTGAGCATGGAATATCCCAAATGGACAAATGACGGTGAGTTCGTCACATACATAACCAATGAAATGTACTTCTACAATATAAACTGAATACTGAACTATTTATTAATCACTCAAAAATAAATTCAGTCGCTTCTGGAAATTATGTATGTCTAATAGTAAATGCGACGAAGGCTACTACTAGTGCAAATCATTTGCATTGTTTTCACATCAGTATTATTTCATTTTTTCCACAGGAAGTCCATCTACCAGCACTGGAGAGAGTACTAAAGTAGACGGTAGCAGCAGTGGTTTACCCATCACCTGTAAAAACACTGACATCGCCCCGTAAGTTAAATGTGCCACGTTAAAAAGCCATACGGCTTCCAATAAATGAAAATAGACATTTTAAGATGTAGCAACTTTATTGTCATAAATTGCTCTCGTATTGCCAACCATTGCTATACTTTTGAATTGACACATTGTCAGCCTTCTGATTGGTCCCTGACTGACTAACCAGCAGGCTCTTTCTGCCTCGTTCCTGGTTCCTCCCTGGTCCCACATTATTGTTGTTTATGATGAATTTGCTAAAACATAATTTTTGGAATATCACAGAATATCAATACGAAGCAACTGAAAAACATAATTTTTTTCAATGGTATTGCATGTAGAGAAAGGATTTTTGTCCAACCAAGAAACAGCAACCAATGGGTACGAAGAGGGGCACAACCACACGTGGGAATTGATAACGGTTTAATTGTGCTTTGGCTTACCACAATGGACGTCAAAACGTGTAAATAAATAAACTCTTTCGATGTGTAAAGTTATCAACCTCCCCCTGCTAGCACAGAACTCCACAATGCTCCCAGAGCAGAATACAATACTATATACAGTAATGATATCATCAATCAAGGTGATATAGGGCTGACGCATGTACTGTACACACATTTCATCACAGTTAATGCAATGTATCCCTGTCTGCCGTGTGCATTTACTGTATGTGTTGGTGCATACAGTATATACGTAGTGTCTGCATGTGCGCCTATATCTGGGAGGACCCTGACACCAGCCTACCCCCCACCCTGCCCTCCCTCCCTCCTCTGGCTATGATAAATGAGACAGCGAATGTCGGCAATGTGATTGCTGCTAAATTTCACGCTCAGTATCCATGTTGGCCGGCGAATAATTTAATCTGTCTTCGATTTATAAATGACTCTCCAGTGTCTGCCTAACTCATGCGCTCCCCCCCGTCTCACCTCGTGTTTCTATCTGTGTGTGTGTGTGTGTGTGTGTGTGTGTGTGTGTGTGTGTGTGTGTGTGTGTGTGTGTGTGTGTGTGTGTGTGTGTGTGTGTGTGCGTGCGTGCGTGCGTGTGTGTGTGTGCGTGTGCGTGTGTGTAGGGTCTCAGAGGATTCTGCGCTGACTACTCTGGATGCACTTAAAGCTCGGATACGGGATCTGGAGAAACAGCTGTCTAAAGGAGACAGGTTTAAATGCCTGATCTGCATGGTAAGATCATTGTAGACACAAATCTGGAAGTATTGATAGAGCAGTGTTTACCAAGCACTGGGTCGGGGCCCATTTTTGGGTCGCGGTCGTTGCTGTCGGGAGGAAACCACCTAACTCCATTTTTGAGGTTTTAGTTTTTTTTTTGGTTAGTTAAAAAGGTATTGAACCAATGAAAAGTAGTAAAAAGCGCTTCGGACAAAACCTTTTAACTCATTGGACCCCCAAACTGTCTGTTAAAGCAACTAACTCCACCACCTCTCCCCCTCTCGTGCAAGTAATTGACAATATATAAAGTCACAATACCAACTTTGATGTGGCAGTATTGCTTTGTTTAAAAAATATACGTTTTTCTTCATTTCCTGAAAAATGGACAGTTCTTGTTTTTTGTTTACTACAATTCTGTTTTTTATTATGAATTCAAAAGATAAAAAAATAAAAACTGAAATGAAAAGAGAATTTGAATACATTTAACATAATTAAGAAATGCCATAAATAAAAATATACAAACGTTTTAAGAAGTAGTGAAAATATTTTCACCAGTTAGTGTCCTGGGGACTTTCCCCCTCGGGTCTAGAGCGAGAGAGTTTGGGAACCACCGCTATAGAGCCACAGCACAGCTGGGTTGAGCTGAAGACAGCGTCAGAGATAATGGAGGCCGTTTCTCTGAGCATTCGCATGTTGAGTGGTTACCACTGGTTACAAGGGACATCACACCAAGTGACAACAATGGGAACGATTATTGTCTCTGGATTCCTAATCTTGTCGTCATGTTTTAGGATAATATCTTATCTACCACCACATAGGAGTTAAGTGCCTTCTAATTGTTTAGATTAGTTGATAAGATTCTTTATGTGTTATTCCAGGGCAGGGTCTGTGTTATAGTCTCATCTGTGATACTTTCTATTGTTCCCTAATTTGTCTGCAATCCCTTCTGTTTTCCTGTTTTACCCTAATTTATACTTGAAAATAACAGATGAACAACTAAGACAGTTGAAAAGATTTTTCAATAGATTAAAGAGCAAGCCAATCTAATGAATAACTAAATGCAGAGGTTGACCATAGTTATTGTGAAGGTTGAGTCACCACTTGTTATTATGAGTAATGGTCGCCATCTAGTGGCTGTTTTCGTTTTCGTAGGTGTGAGGTCAATTTGCATGACTTCCTCCCATCTCTCTCTCTCTCTGAACCTGACAGCTTTGTTATAAGGCTCATGAGGTACCTTAATCACACATTGAATGCTGAGTGATAAGTAACGTGTGATGATGATGACAAAGATTTTTGTTTTCAGATATGTGTAAATAAAGGTTATTAAAAAGTATTTTAGGGTAGGTACCCTCACAAAAAACATGCAGTAATCCTGGTCTCTAAACTGCCTCCCCCTGGCCAGCCGGGGCGCCTGATGGAGGGGAAAGGAACTAGTTGGAATAACGTGTTCCTTCCACACGCTACGTCCAACCAGGGAAACTCCCCCCTGTCAGGTGTAAAGGAGCAACTTTGACACAAATGCATGAAGGAAGCATGAGTTCAAGTCCGTTGCTCTCCCCAGGTTGGTGGAGGGTGTGTAGAGCCCAAGATCACATTAGATAATTGACACTGGGTGAAAAATGGGTTACAACATTCGTGGGATAAAAAAATTAAATACATTTTATTTTGTCTCTTGTCTTTCCATTTGTGTGTGTCTGACTGTCTCTTTTCTCTTTCTCGGTGTAGGACACGTACACAACCCCTCTCACCTCCATCCAGTGCTGGCATGTCCACTGTGAGGAATGTTGGCTACGAACACTGGTAAAACATGACTGTACATGTAGAGTAAAATACTTGTCTTATATGCTCAAAATATTCTCCATCTTAAAATACATATCACAGAAAATAAATAATGTCACTCAGACCAGTACAGGCTGACTAAGTTTCTCTCTTTCTATCCTGCCTTCTTTCCTCCAGGGAGCAAAGAAGTTGTGCCCTCAGTGCAACACCATCACTTCACCTGGAGACCTGAGGCGAGTCTACCTGTGACAGATGCACGCTACACCCACTTGAATGGTCAATGGTCTGTTTTTATACTATCAGGGGAGGACTTGAGGGCAGCTGGCCTGTCAGATGTAATCCAACCCTCTATCTCCTTGCACCTTCCTGAGCCCTGCGTGATCAACAAACTGCCCCCCCTCCCTGTGGGAGGGACACGCAACAGGTGTCTCTCCACATAAACTTTGACATTGACATCAGAAATGGAGCCCTATGTGGTATCAAACATCCTTAATATACCAACGGACGACATCTCACGCCTTGTAGTAGTACAAAATGGAACACAATATGGCCTCCTAAGTTGGCGAGGTCACTCAACGTTTAAACTAAGAGACTCTTACATCCTACTGGGTGTGTTTGGAAATACGCTCTGCTGGAGTGTCAGAGATTCTAAGAGTGTCTTTCCGAACTCACTCCTGGTCTCCACGTGACGCAGATACAGGATATCAATCGAAGTTGGCGACTCTTGGTTTCCCAATGTCTTAGGCAGTATTCTTGTACGTGTCATTAAATAAACTACAAGTGCAGCTCAGGCACTGAAGATATGACAAATGCTTTGGATAACATTTTTTGTAATACCTTTGTCTGTTTTATGAAGAAAATAAAATAGCTTAATCACATGCAGAGCACATGTACATAGTTTTGTGTATGTTTGGAATGGTGTGTGTATATGATGAATTAGTCATCTGACTGTATTTACTGTACAGAATTTTGTCTTTGCATAGAACATTTATTTGGTTCGTTTCTGTAGTTTGGAAACATAATGGTAGTTACAACATGAAATTAATAATTTTGTCTTTATCATTGTTTGTGTTTCTTTGTACAGGATCATTAAATCTAATTTTATCAATGTTACTACAATAAAACGTGTTTAAAAAGCTTTCTTGGCTCTACATCGGCTGCACTTCACATTGTTTCTTATGTCATCATCTTGAATAAATAAATACTATAGTAAGTCATCAACAAAAATCATACTAAATAGTAAATACATACACCATTCTATACACCATTCTTACACGTAACTCAAGAACTGTTCGCCCCACCGACTTCAAATTCGACATGCGCGTTCCACACCCCCACAGGGAGTGCAGTGCCCGGAGTCGGTTGGACCCATGGTTGTCCAGAACCGCCACTAAAGGTCTCTGCCCGGGCTCTGGACAGGGTCCCTGCCCAGGGTCCATATACAGTATGGAGCTGGCCTGTTCTGACATCACAACACAATATTTGGGCATGCCTGACACAGAACTCCATATAGGAATAAAGGGACACAGAGAGACAGATACAGAAATCTCCATATTATGGGCATAAAAGGGACACAGGAATAGTGAAAATAGCAGATCTGCCAGATTACCACGGAACAGATTGTGAGTTTGTAGATCTGCTTGTTTCGCTATGTTTGAAATAGGGTTTAAGTGGTTAAGAAGTGGGTCACTGCAGGATTAGCATGGCCCATCTCAGGCCGCTTGGAGCCTATGTATTCTAAATCCTGCTATTCCGAGTGGTTTTTACAGCCTTGTGCACAGCAGGCCACTGGCCTGGTGAAGCTCCACAACTCCAAAGTAGGGGAATCTCACTAGAGGGGAAGAGAGGAGGAAGCGATGCAATGAAAATGGTTTTAACCCATACATTCTACAAATGCCTTCTAAATCAGTACTTCTCACACTTTCAAGATTTTTCGAAGTGTCCAAAAATCGCAGATCCAAGCTTGCAGTGTGGCACAAAGCTTGTACATCTGCTATTTTTACACTAAAATCGAAATGAGCTTTTCCCGGTAATAGTCCCAGTCAGTCCCAGTCAAGAGAGAGAGAGGGGAGAAGGGAAGGACACAGCCAGGACATAAACAACAACAACAACAGATAAACTGACAGAGAGAGAAAGAGAAAGCATGCCTAATTGTATATCGTACTTTATGTGCATGAAGAATCATCCCACAATCCCAGCCAGGCATGCTGAGGTGTCATGGCACAAGGCACAACCTGTTGGGAGTCTGGATCATGGATGGATGGATGTGTAAAGAAACCGGTTTGGGTCATATATATAAAAAGCTAGATACCACATTGGTCGCTGCAATTCATTGGAGCTACCTGTATCACATGGAAGCACAGACAAGGCGGAAGTCAAGCAGAAGTGAGGAAGGCACGCTCAAGCCTCCAAGACTTGTCAATTGATCATGAGCCTGCAGGAATCAGGATGCAGTGCATGCACACATGTGATTGGTCAATGAGCCTGCAGGATGCACACATGTGATTGGTCAATGAGTCTGAAGGGAGTCTGAAATGGTAATTTAGACTGACAGTGAGCTGTCTGTAAAGCGAATCTCTGTGTGTGTGTGTGTGTGTGTGTGTGTGTGTGTGCGTGCGTGCGTGCGTGCGTGCGTGCGTGCGTGCGTGCGTGCGTGTGTGTGTGTGTGCGCGAGTCCTGACTAAAGACTAATCTGCTATTTCATCTATCTGACAAACATCCTAGCATAAACACTGTAAAGCCACTGGGAGCAAAGGTAAGATAAATTCTGCTTTCATTATTTTATTCTATATTGTAATTATTGCAGTGTGAACAATACAAAGATTATGTGCATAATGTATGACATTTTTGGCACAAAGAACAGTGGCTGTGTATTGCAATCACAGTAAAGCCATAATGTAAACCTCACCTTGCAATAGAATAGAGTGTAGAAAAGGTTTTGGAGAACTTTGATTGAGTTTGAAACCTTTTACACTTTACACAAGACAAGTAGAAATATGCTATGATGATTAAATGCTTAATTCAATTGTCAGCTGACAAAAGAATGTTTGTGATGTTAAATTATTTTTGCTGGATTAAATGTCCAACAGGTCAAATACTAGGTATACAGTGAAGGTGTTGACAGATTTCTGACGCAATCATGTTAACGGAAATTCTAATTGAATTGACTCCAGCAGTGCACCAAATAAATGCACTCTCCTAGTGCAGGTAGAGGGCTCCTCCAACCTGGACTATAGGGTGACCCAGATGCATTGAACCCTCCTAAAATGACTGCATTAAGAGGCATTTTCAAACAAAAAGCTTATTGCCTTGGACAATGGAAGTTTATATATACCGTATATTACTGCAAAAGGAAGGACAATAGCATTCTTATCGAATGACAAACAATTTAAAATGAGTTGTCAAAATTATATTTAAATTACAGGAAACATTTCTGGCAACTTGAGGTTGATGACTGAAAAGGCTGCATTCAACCCTTCCATGACGTGCAGTAGAACTTTATCCAAGGCGGTGGCATGGTGCTGTTGTTGAGTGGTTAATACCCTGGATCAAAGGATTAGAATCAGCACCTTAGCCTTAGAACAGCTAGCTGGCTAGCTAGTTAAGAATCTCGTTGCTTAGTTCTTATTGAAAACCTCTAGGATTGCATTACTTTTGGGAGCAACATGGGCAGTGCACCTGGCCCTGGAGATTAACTCCATGCAAGTGTTTTGGAGACTTTGGGCTGTATTTTGCGTGTCTTAAGTACCAGGTCTTATTCCCTAACTTGAGTAAACTAAAGACCTGGAGGCGTGATCAATGCTCTTTGGCCACTCAGAATAGCCAAAGAGCATTGATCACGCCTCCAGGTCTTTAGTTTACTCAAGTTAGGGAATAAGACCTGGTACTTAAAGGACAACTTTAGTTTTTTTTCAACCAAGGTTCATGTTTTAGTTTGTTATTAGAGAAAGTAAAAGATGAGTGTTAATTTTTTTTCATTTGCTGCTTTCTTTTGTTTTAGGGATTTTAGCTCTTTTTGACAGGGGGGCGGGGGCATTCGAGCATGGGGCTAAATATGTATTTTTGTACAACATTTTATGGTGATTTATTTTTGTATTGTTTACTATAGTCCTAATAAACCCCAGGAAATGACATCTGACCACAGAAGATCACAGGATCTACTGAATGTGAAGGTAGCCTACTGGGGGAAGGCTTATACTGTGTGTATAGGCTCAATATGTCGGTTTGTCACATTCAATAGATCTTGTGATCTTTTATGGCCAGATGTAATTTCTTGGGGTCTAGTAGGACTATAGTAAATTTAAAAAAATTAAATCGCAATAACATTGTGAAAAAATACATATTTAGCCCCATGTTCGAATGCCCCCGCCCCCCTGTAAAAAAGAGCTAAAACCCCTAACACAAAAGAAAGCAGCAAATTAAAGAAATGTAACACTCACCTTTTAGTTTCTCTAATAACGACCTAAAACAAGAACCTTGGTTGAAAAAAACTAAAGTTGTCCTTTAAGACACGCAAAATACAGCCCTTGGTGTGGGACCAGAGCACCAAAAGAAAACACACACGAACACATGCAACATACAACACGCACACTTCACACAGAAAGGCCCAAGTTGGAATCAAACCCTGGATGGACCTTTATTTAGTTTTTCCCAACATCTCTCCATGGATTGTCCTGCCCCAACATACCTAATCTGGGCATGGTGGAATTTTGAATGCCATTTGCACGCAAATTACTTGTCTGTGAACTGGCCCCTGGTTAGTGGTTAGATTCCCAGCATCTTGTGGAATCATGTTGAAGTGTCCTTTTCTCCTCCTGCTGGCTATATGATACTTCAACTCTGATAAACGAGCATAGAACAAGCTCTGTATGTAGTTTAGTACAAAGCAACAAGCATTTTAAAAGCATGAAGCACTTTAGGACTTTTAAATATGGTGTGTGTGCGTGTGTGGTCTATGAGTTTGCCTCAAAGGAAGTAACCTTTGGACATGATTGTTGTAAAACTACCGTTACTGTTTCTTCACTCTTTATCTGACCTAATCAATCGACAGACCCTCATGACATGCAACATATAAAAACAACAGGGATAAAAGCAGTGAATCCCTGTTGTTCAATGAGCCAGACTGGGTTTCCATTGTATTGACAGGTCATGTAAGTGCTGGCTCCATAAAATCACTGAAGTTATACTTCTGAAGTTCTTAATTCTTGTCTTGCCTCATTGTGTATAATAGCCTATGTTCTGAGCATCCAATACAGGTTCCGCTTTCACCAGTGTGTGTGTGTGTGTGTGTGTGTGTGTGTGTGTGTGTGTGTGTGTGTGTGTGTGTGTGTGTGTGCAACTGTGCATGCGTGCATGCGTAGAGAAAGATGGGGTAAAATGTACACCAATTCAATTGTGGCACAATTCAATCTTTCACCTCACCGGTTTGTCTTCTGTGTGTGTCTTGTCTCAGTGAGATGGGTCCCAGGCCAGTGGTGTTGAGTGGGCCCTCAGGGGCTGGCAAGAGTACTCTGATGAAGAGACTGATGAAGGAGCATGAGGGAGTTTTTGGATTCTGTGTGTCACGTACGTTTGTGGGCTGCTGCTCACTTTTGGTTTGGTCATTGCTGTCTGGCAATAAGCGTTGCCATCCTATCGCCATGTTCTTTAGTAAACTAATGCTCTACAATAGTTTTAAAAAGTAGCGTACAGTATCTATAAGCTCGCAACGTGGCACTTACAAGAAGTGAGAGCGGTTAAATGTGTTTGTGGGTTTTATAAATATTTAACCACAACAACTATATTGGCTCCATTGGAACACAGATAAATCTACCCATTTTCTGAAAAGTAAGAGTTTTGGACACACACGGTTTCCACCAAATTGTGGCGATACCATTTCTGAAGGGGAAGTGAAGTGTTGGGCTTGTTTGTTAATAGTTCAGTAAAAGCATTCAAATTTTTATCAAACAATGAATTACATTGGTTTCATACTTTTACACAAAAACTATGACCATGTTTCATTAGTCTATGCAATTAATGTGATCTGTAAGAGTAGAAGCCACTTTTTTCAAATGGTTGCCACAGTCAGAACAATATATACATTTAATTTGATTCCTATATTTTGATGTTTGTTATCCTGTAACTGATGGGTAAACTATTTCTTACAGACACAACAAGGAACCCTCGGCCAGGAGAGGAAGATGGCAAAGGTACAGTAGCATTGTCTGACTTAACATCAGGGGTTTGTGTTGTTATAGTCATAAAGGACAATACTGGTGGCATAGACTGACACCACATAAGACAGGAACTCCCAAAAACGTCACATCCGGTTTTAGCCCAGGGTAAGAATTTTCTATGGCTGCCAATGCAACTTATTCCAATCCTTAATCACATAGGCCTACGGACAAACATCTATGCCGAATTGCCGATAATATCTAACTTGCGGAGGTAACGTGCCTTGTCCACGGGCAACAGATCTTTCAACGTATGGCATTGCAAATACGTTTGATAATCGCTACTCTGCGCAATATTGTTTTGGAAATGCCGCAAATTGCATTGCAGTGAACGAGAGCAAATCACAACTTCCCCTGGGGGTGGTGACTCCGCCCTGAATATGCGGTGTGGTGTCAGTCTATCGTCTATTCACAGCTTTTGTCATATATCGTACATAAACATGCATTTTCCTGTTAATGGCTTTATTTTTAGATATTGCGTTTGCTTAATTGTTTAACTGAACAGCATAATTTATGATGGCTAAACCTGCTTAAGACAGTACATCAAGGACATTGTTGTTCCATAAACCGGAGACGTTGATTCTGCTTGAGCATCGGGTGAGCAATTACAGATGCCTCACTATACGACCGTTGGCTGTGCACACCAGGGGTGGCCTTAAGGATTGGGAGGCTCCGTTCATGACGTCATCATTTTAATAATTAATAATACAAATATATTTTCAGTCAGTGTGTTTTATCGGACTTCAAAGCATGAACAGCATACAGCACAGCCAAGTAGAAAAATACACAAAAGCAGCTTGATTCAAGATTTATTTTACTTTGTCTTGAAATTACTGTAAGGTATAACTGGGAGGCAGCATATAGGCTATACAATGATGCAATCGTAACTCGATTAAAGTACACACCGGGAAGTGGGAACAATTGCAATTCCCAGCCTCTGCCTCAGCCAATTGATTGCCATGGCAACCCCACACCTGCAAATTGATTACTTAACAAGTACACTTTTCACAGTCAGTATGCACTCTTCAGGCACAGGCAGACAGACAGATACAGAGATCTCCATATACAGTATGGGCACAAAAGGGACACAGACAGATAGTTAAAACGGGTGCTATGACAAGTTGACAACGGGTATTATTAGGTCCCCAAGTTGCCGTGCTCAAGTAGGCCGGTGGCCGACGGGCACATACAGGTCTAGTAATAATAATTAATTTACAACCATTTTTTTTTCTTTTTGGGAGGCCCCTGGAAGCTTGAGGCCCGTTTCAATTGAAACGATTGAAACATATATAAGGCCGCCACTGGTATACACCGAATATAAAACAACCGATTTTGGGCCACAGAGACGCTTATCGGCGACCCGATGGCTCAATGTTGGCTTGGTGTGCAGAGGCCTTTACACAGAGGGATCAACCTTTTTCTGTGCCTTTTTTGTTTTTGTTTGTTTGTCTCCATAGGGCTGAAAACGCTCCCCATGCTTCTCGGGGCTGCATTACTTCCTCTAGCAGCTGTCTTATCCTCTGAAGAAATAAATATGTCAACCTCATTTTCGTGTCCTAACGAATCAGAAACCATTCAAGGTGACCTCCACCATCAGAGCAGTAGAGCACTAATCCCCTCAAGTCAAATAGCCTCTTTCCGTCCCTTTTCAACAAAATGATAGTTGCATCAAACCATTAGCATCACAGGAGAAAGTTTGAGCAAGCACAGGTGTCTCCATACTGCTTGCATCACAATTGAGCAAGTGTAGCTATTTATCTGGTCTGAGGTGTGTTCAATTCAGAGAAGAGATCTTTCAGACAATTTAAGTTCAAAGTTGAATTTGGATAGTCAAATTGTGATGTGGTGGATTCCTTTGGACGGCCCTCCATGTTGTCTAGTTCATAATATGAACAGCTGATTATTATCTGCTGATAGTAATAATCAGATAAGAATCATTCAAATCTGGTCTACTCACAATCTGGGATATTGTGCAGTTATGTTTCATGAAACGGCAATACACTGGAGGAGGAACTAATCTGCTGGACATTGAAGGATTCTGACAGTATGAAATTTAACCACGTTGAACACAAGAGGAAACATTCGCCTGAAATAGCCGATCTACAAGCTCTGAGCTTGTAGATCTGCTATTTCTGGCGAAGAGATTTGGTGTAGAAGGAAAAAAAGAGTGGACCAAGTTGCAACTCCGGTCCGTTTAATTGAGAACAGAGGGTTTAAAGTGGTTATGGTGATGATCAGTCTTCTTGACCTGCATGGACACAAGAACTTCTTGTGTCCATGCAGTTGACTGATCATGTTTGTTTACAGCACAACCTATCTCCTAGCAGCAAGATCTCTCACTTTTCCTCTACAGATTATCTCGGTCTGAACTGAGTCTTTCATGCTGTCATGCTAATGAGTGTGTATCACAGTGCCCAGCAGGTGGTGTTAAAAGTAGTGGTAGAAACTTGTGTTTTTTTCCCCTAAAAATGTTTTAGATCCCCAGTGGTCTTGATGTTGTAAAGGAGTAAGCGTGGATATGTGTGGATATGTCAATATGGTACAGACAACATAACCTGCCCTCTAATGAATGCATATTCAGAAAGAGTGTTTCAGAATATGTTGTTCACTTTTCTGGTTGCTACATACACTTTTCTCATACAACGTGGTTGCACATTTATCAGTTTTGAACACATTCAGTTTTTAACATTTTTTTTTACAAATTCTGTCATAAATATATATCTGTCATATCACTTTTAATAATCTTGCATCATGTATTTCCATTCTATGCAATTTCTTTCTTAACTGTACTAAATTTGCTCTCACATATATGCATGTTTTTCTGATGTACTTGCATCCTCCAGATTACCACTACACAACCAAAGAAGCCATGCAGGAGGGCATTGACAGAGGTGACTTCATTGAAAATGCTGAGTTTTCTGGCAACATGTATGGAACGAGGTAAAGTTTCAAGCATATTTGAGGCCTTGAAATCTAAGTATGGTGTACATGGTAATCAAACTCTACTATGTTCGCTCTAGTGATCCACCCCCAAGTACATTTATTTTGCTTGGTGATTGAAGCTATTCTAAAATAACAATAACAAAGAACCAGGTGATATAAATTGGACCCATCAATCATTATGTGCAGGAGAACACACAATCGTACGATCAATCAAACATTATACGTTGGCTTCAAAGTGGCCTTTGGCTGAGTGATAAGGATCAGTACGTAGTGTGGTGACAGATGGTGCTTTAACCAGTCGGTCAGCAAAAGGTCAGAAGAACAGACACATTAGATAACACAGTGACTGCTGTAAGAGCAGCTTGGATCAATGTTTCTATCCTCTTAGGTTAACTTCCATGTGAGCAGTACAAAGTTACCCAGATATCACGCTCAATCCCTATGGCAGAAATTCCCAACCTGTGGGCCACATGTACACATTTTTCCCTCTTTTCCCTTTTTTAAGATGATTTATTGATTTTTGCATAAAGATTTACAGTATGTCTTATTGTCTTTAAATGTTCCCATAAACAAGTCTTAGTGCTTTCTCTGGCTTTATCCTTGTAGCAGTTTTTGTATTGACCTGCACTTTCGTTGAAATGTACCCATTCTACATACTGTGAATAAAATGTTCAATCAATCAAGGGCCCACTGGTGATATTTTATATGTGAGTGAGTCGCGCTTATATTTCCAAGTGGGACCTGGTCCAGAAAATCTCTATAAGGTGCTTTGTCATCTGCATGCCACCTTGGTTTATGTTTGTGTTCCTTCTTTGCAGTAAGTCAGCAATAGAGGACGTCATTGCCAAGAATCTTATCTGCATCCTGGATGTGGACATCCAGGGGGTGAAAAACATTAAGGAAACTGACCTGGACCCCATCTACGTCTCCATCCAGCCTCCCTCCATGGAGGTCCTGGTAAGACTCCAACGTCACATGCACTTTGTATTGCTCTTTTTCTTCACTGCAACCTCACTGTGGGGAAACCCACCCAAAGTGTTTCCACAGTGTTTCCCACCTTGAGTGTGACCAAGAGCAAAATGGCTGCCATGTGAATATGGTCAAGAATGGCTTTATTGGCTTTAAAACTTACTTTGGATCTTACTTTGGTTTTTTTTTTTTTTTTAAGATATTTTTTTGCGGCTTACGCCTTTTATTGATTTTTGAAGGGACAGACAGTAGGCTGACAGGAAACGGGAGAGAGATGGGGGGATGACATGCAGTAAAGGCCGTGTCGGGTCCGGGAGTCGAACCCGCGGCACACTGCGACTGGATTACCAGTCCGGTGCCCAGACCGTTACGCTACGGCCTGGGCCTCTTACTTTGGTTTTAATGTGTTTGATGCAATTGGCTTATCCAGGAAAAACGTCTGAGGGACAGGCAGACAGAGACAGAGGAGAGTCTACAGAAGCGCCTGGAGGCAGCACGCCTTGACATGGAACTAAGTAAGTTTGACTAAGGTCTTTCTATATTAAGTACATTTCTTTAGTGAAAACAAATGTATTCCATCCAATCTATTAATATAACTTATACAATCAGGGTGGTTGTATTCTGCCTCCCTGCCCTTCTATTGAGACATTTAGATCCTGGGTTTGGTTTGACACAAATTTAGACGTGAAGGTCAAAATGTAATTTCTCCCCTGAGCTCTATTAGCTCAGTGGTAAAGACTTCAGCACTAGCACAGGAGTCCTAACCTGGGTTCATATCCGGGGTAGAACAGGAAATACTGTACAGTCATTATGTACTGTAATCTAATAATATTGGAACAAACTAATGATCTATGTCATTGCTGTTTGCAGGTAAGGAGCCAGGATTATTTGACGTGGTTATCATCAACGATGATGTAGATAAGGCCTTTGAGGAGCTGGCAGCCCTCCTCAGTGATGTAAGTATATCTATGATTAGTTCAATTCCAAAATTAAGATACCCACCAGCCACCACTGGAAAATCTAAAATACACAAAATTTGAACAAACTAAGTTTAATAGCTTCTCAGAGATAGAAGTAGGTCTACTGTAGATACTTCAAGTTGGCTGATAAAACACTATTATACTTTATTATTATAGATTATTATGTAGGCCTACTGTATGTTTTAGACTTAGAGATATCCTGATCAGGTTTTGGGTGTTTTCTTTGTAGAATAGATATCAAGCACAAGTAGATGTTAGCATTGAGGAGCACTCATACAGTACTCTCCTTTTCTCCTGCAACAGGAAATCCAAAAAGTTCTGGAGGCCAAGTAATAAGAAGAAAACACTCTCCAAGAGATCCAACAGCGTTGACTCTACCCTAGCTCTGGTCCATTTAACGCTATGGTACCTTCGATCCTTTCCCCTCACACCCACGGTATAGCGCAGCAGCCGCAGCCTCTCGTCTTTAGTAGAAAGAAAAACGACACTTTCGTTACTCACCAAAACAAAGACAGGTTTAAGATGTTGAAAGCCTACTTCTCCACTTTCACCTTTTCGTGTACTTTTTGTAACCTGAAAAATACCAATAAACAGGTTGTAAAAAACCCATTGACCAGATTTTTCCTTCTGGTGAAATATTTTCTTTTCTGGCCAAAAAGTGTATTTCAGACGTGAGGTGGGGGCAGGCTCTGAGTGTTCCCACTAAGGAAAGTAGGCTTCCAACTCCTCTAAACCGCCTTTGTTTTGATGAGTAGTGAAAGCATATTTTAATTTCTTTACTACAGACGAGAGGCTGCCATACTGGGAGGTGTGCGCAACGGCTCGGAAGTAAAATAGCGTTAAGGAGAACTCCTGACGCTATGGACCAGACACCAGAACTACTGTAACTCTACCCACTGTTACCTGTGATGTGTCAAAGCTGATTCTTATTCTGACTCTAGGCCAAATGATCAGCGATAAGTCTCTCTCTACCTCTGATACTCAGGTTGTTGTCATATATGCATATTTGATTTACAGACAGATGGTAGAGGACCTCCTAAAAGTAGGCCTATGCATGTACAGTATGATACAGTCTTGTCGGCTGTCATACAGTATTTCACATACAGTTCAAGACCAAATAAACAATTTTCTGTGTTATCTGTGAAATTTCTCTTAGGATTACCAATAAGGTAAGGTGCTGTCTTAAGTGAATATTTTTGTCAATTGATTTAGCTTTAGTTAAATATATACCAATCCATTCTATGGTATTCATTTTTGCTCCCATTTGTGTTTACATGTTGTATGAATAAACAATATGGGGACAATGATTGATCACTCTTTGCTGTTTAATTTATCTTCCATTCAGTCAGCCCATCACATGGGTCAATGAGCATGAACAACAAAAACTCATGAAACATTAGGTTTTCTAATCAAATTTTCAATTTCACATTGCAACAAGAGAGAGCATGTAAAACTCTGCAATGTATTCACTCAAAAAATATCTCGTTAACAATTCACTGTGAGCTGCAAAATGTTTTGAAATATCATAGCTGGTACACATGTGTCATCACCAGACATATACGTATAGTACTGTACATGTACATGTGCGTCTGTCACCGTAGCAATTAGCAAATGATCAAAATTATCACAGCATTATACACTTCATGCCTCAGTGACAAAAATATCCCTGATAGGCTTCCATACTTCACCCGAAAACAAAATAAATAAAAAAACAAAAGGCAGCTCACTCAGACATATACATTAACACCTATTAAGACACGTCACATTCCTGTGATCAGAGGACAGCATTGTTTGACCAATCGTCCAGACAGGGGGAAAAAAACTGAAATCTTACTGAACCAGCTAGAAATTTGTCCAGAAGAAGAGGCACTGCTAAATAATAAAGTGTTGTGTTGCCAAAATCAAGACAAAGTATGTTCTGGCAACATGTTATGAAAGTATAAGTGAAGCCTTGAAAGTAAGTGTGTGTGTGTGTGTGTGTGTGTGTGTGTGTGTGTGTGTGTGTGTGTGTGCGTGCGTGCGTGCGTGCGTGCGTGCGTGCTCTCACTGTTCTTTGCCTCATTCGAAGAAGGGGCCCTGTAGCTTGGTGCAGACGTGCTTCCGTTTGACCTCCCTGTCGTTGAGGTAGGCCTTGAGCTTGTCTGTGGAGAAACACACCATGGAGTCCTTGTGTTTGCTGGTAGAGCGGTGTCCTCGCACCCAGGGATTCTGCAGACACTCGGCTGCAGTGGGTCTCCCCCTAAAAGGACATTCAGAAGCACACTTTTATTACTCGGGGGGCATCGGAAATTACAGTTTACAGATATCGACTCTGTTGGGCAGAAACCTGAATCTCCATATTTCACCTTTATGTTTTTTTGCTATGCATAACAATCTGAGAACCCATTGGCAAATAAAGGACAAACTGCGCCCTCTTTTCCGGGAGTCAATAGTCTGTCTCGAGAGACTATGCTTATAATGATGCCCAAAATATAAACAGATGCCAGGTTTACAGTGGATTAGTCTGTCTCTGGGTTTTATAAATATTGAGCCAATGAAAAGCAGCAGGTTTTGGACAAGGTTTCTGCACCACAGCGACATGCCTCAGAGCATTAGCTTCATATAGCTACCTAATAGCTACAGAGCGCATGCTATGCTACAGAAGCACTAGCACTAGTACAGAGGCACTGACCAGGCCTTGTGGTTCAGGCTGGTCTTCATGAAGTTGATGGCTCCCTCTGACAGACCAGGGTAGCACCCGCCGAACTGGATCTTCCCTTTCTTGATGTTCTTGTCCCGCTCCCAGTTATGGTCTGCATTGAATGGACTGTCTGCACTCAACCTAGGAGGAGGATCCAAAAAGGGAAGTACGACTGCTAAAACATACTGATGATTTTACTCAAACCGACATGAATTCCCAACTAATAATTCCTATATTTCTTTACTTACATGATAAATGCCAGAACGCCAACAGCCCAGATGTCAGTCTCGGGCCCAACACCCTGTCCTTCCAAGATCTCCGGAGCTTTAGGAAGGACAATGTAAACTGACAAAACAGAGGGGAAATTTTCAGCCCTTTTCAAAAAAGGGCTGTTCCATCGCTGAAAATACGATGTTCACCCACATGCTATATTTGATTCATTGCAAATTAATTTGAATAAGTAAATGGGAAAATAAATAAGAAAGGATAGACTTAGTGGCTTGTTAAGCTATGGTAGGTATAAGATGAACACAGAGTGGTGGTGATCTGAGGTTAGGTTGAGTTATATCCGTCCATCAATCCCTTTCCCGTGATGTTGAGGCATATACCTTTGCTGCTATATTCTGTTGAAGGTCATGACAGTCACAAAGGGGATTAGTACACTAGAAATGTCTACAGGAAACACTACTCTACAAAAAGACTAAAAGTCTACAAAAAAAATACAAACATTCTCCAAGTCTCTTGCATTGATGCGTGAAGTACAGCACTCAACAGTTACCTTTGTTTTCAGGCAGCCCTTGGATGTGTTCTATGTTGACTGGCTGTCCCGATGTGAAGGTCTGGGCGGAGCCAAAGTCGACAATCTTCAACTTGTTGTGGTCGTCCACCAGCATGTTGTCCGACTTGAGGTCCAGGTGGACCACACGGCGACTGTGCAGGTAGTCCACGGCGCTCAGGATCTGAACCAGCAACTCTGCAACATGCGTCTCGCCGTACAGGTCCCTGTGACATGCAGAGAAGAGACTCGCATTTACACTGGTCCACTATTCTACTGTCCACGCTGCGTCCTCCACTCATTAAATGAGTGTTATGTTATGTTCTCAAAGTAACCTGCAATAAATTTTATTGCAGGTTACTTTGAGAACATAACATAAATCTGAGAGGGGAAAAGGGGTAGTCACAGCAGCTAGGATTAGCATACCGCTATGAGGTACTGTCGATTTGACTACACTATACAGGGGTTCTCAACCTTGTTGTCTGGGGACCCCCGGAAATGCTTTGGCCATGTCTCGCGAGTCGCGACATCCCCCCCAATACAAACTGACGGCTACAATAACTTTAATAATAGAGAAAATACATAAATAAATACTGAAGCCATGTATAATTGTTAAGGAAAGTTTATGCATGTACGTGCCTATGTAAAATCTTAATTTCCATTTTCCAACCATTCAGTTGCCAAAAAAAACTATTTATCTACTATCTATATAAATCACTATACTATGAAGCAAGAACAAATAAATATGAGTCTGATTCTGAGCCTATACCTTTCTGCCAGGCTGTAGAGCAGCTCCCTGCCAGGACACAGCTCCTCCACCAAGACCAGGTAGCAGCGGGTGATGTAGGCTGTGTGCAGCTGGACCAGGTGGGGGTGGTGGAGCCTCTTCAGCAGCTGGTACTCCCTCAACACCATCTGTCTCTGCTCTGGACTGTAGGGCGTGATCTTAGCAGCAAACGTTCCGCTCTGCTCATCCGTACACTGGGTTATTACGCTGAAACGACCCCTGTGATGACAGAGAGCAGAGGGGGGAGGGAGAGGGGGAGAGAGAGAGAGAGAGAGAGAGAGAGAGAGAGGGGAAGGAAGATGCATGCAGGGTACTTAATGCCTGACATAAAGCATACTGTAGGTGGAAAGAATAGGAAATTGTTCACTTGTTTATAACGTCGTACACAAAAGCATCAGGTTCAACTATGGGATTATATCTGATTACTTTTTGGACGGCAGCATTCATTAGTGAGAACTCACCTGTTGATCTCAGACAGGAAGCTGTAGGTCTTGTGTGTGGGTGTTGGTCTCAGCAGAGTGACTTTAGTCGCTGGGTACTCAGTCTGAATGAGAGGAACATGAACCTCTGCAGCGGAGAGAGTACATACACAGGGCAGAATCAGCTTCAACTAGGCCTATTTGAACCCCAGCATCCCTATTTTGGGGGGGAATATTTGCCAAAAATAGCAAATCTACAAGCTTACACTGTGTCGTGTACTTGTTGTGAGCTTGTACTGTAGATTTTATAGCCTATTTTAGCTATTTTCAAAAATGTATGGAGAAAGAAAAAGATATGTGAAGGGTATTTTCTTTTGTCTAAAATGGCATGCCCCAAATAGGGATGCCAGGTTGAAAGTGGTTACAAATATATATTACGATATAGAGTTTCCCTCTGTATTGGGAAATGAGTGCACAAAAACTACTGATATTATAGTAATTATTTACAAAATAATTAATAATGTATTGTGTAGTTATATACTGTATTGGAATAACGTGTAGTTGTCACAAAATCCCAAGGCACACCCAGATTTGTTTTACGGCACACTGTTTGAGAATCACTGTAAAGTGTGAACTTTCAAATGTTGTACATATTGGTTACGGAACAAGAAACTGCCCTACCAACAGGAAGATGAAATACACCCAAACAAACATGACAGTTAAACGACTTCAATGTTTAATGTCCTTGCCTTCAGGATGAGTGGACATAACTATGGGTTGGGAGGGGTCACTGAATGGTCCTGCTCCCTTCAGGGGGACGCAGCCCACCCTGAACACGTAGGACGCCCCTCTGGGCAGGTCCTTCACAACGCAGCAGCTGTCCGTCATCTCCTCTGCCAGGACCTTCCATTCCCCACCTGAGGATCAGTCCCAGGGATAAGATCAAGCGGGACAGTACAGACGCTCATGGAACTAGTGGCATGTTGGTTGTCAAAATGCTATGTACGTATGTGCAGTTGAAGAGCTGAAGAAAGTTTGCACTTGAGATTAAGGCTTACTTGCACACTAGTAAACATAAATAAAAACATCATTTGGTGCTGATTTGTGCAGCAGTTTGTGAGATTAGATCCAGACACACACGCCAGCGCATGCACGTGCACACTATTTGCATCTGAACTACTTATTAGAAGAGATTTTATGCATTTGTTACGCCTGATACCGATGCATCATCAGGTCACCCACCCTCTGTACTGTACTGGACACAGTAAATGGGTGGATCACTGGACTGGACCGGTTTCCACACCAGCAGAACTCCACCTCCTTCCAGTTGCATCACATCAGCCCGGCTGGGTCGGACTGGGAGTTCTGAAGGGAGAGGTTAACAGTGTGGTACAAAGGCTCAGAACCGGGTTCATAGCACAATAAGCACCATAATATAGATCTGTTTCCTTAGAGAAATGGCTTAAAATGAGAGGATGTAATTTATTGCACCTTTACTCTTCTTGAATGCAGGTATTTTGAAGGCAGACAAGAATTTGGAAGCCTTGTTTTTAGGGCTCTCAATGCCAGTAATGCGCTTTCTTTCAGGTGGTGAGGGTGATGTTCCTTTTACTATGGGTCCTGTGACATAAGGCATACAACACAGCACGGCAACCCCACAATGAGTGACAATTACACTCAAGAAAACAATGGCTGTAAATATTTTCAATAAATAGCAGTCTAATGCAATGCCTCAACTTAATTCATTATTCAAAATGATTCGGAATGGCACTGACCTTTACTCACATCCTCCTTACTGGAGGATTTGAACAGTTTTGTGAGGCTGGAGGCTGAAGCTCTCATCTTTTTCCTCAGCGACATTGTGGGCGTGTCTGGCTTCATTATTTCCCCCAGCGTGGGTCCCAGCTCTGCGTTTTCCAACTGGGAGTAGGAATGGCTTGTCCAGGACTGCCTGCGGAAGATATTCAGCAATCCCAGCTTGGGTGACTTCCCTGTGGGCTGTCTGACCTCAAGGGCAGGAGCAGATGCATGCCTCTGTAGGCCATGGCTGGCCTTCTTGTCTTTGGCCCTAGGAGGTCTCTCTGGGGATTGGAGAGAAGAGAGGCTGGAACTGGGGCTGGGGCTGGGTGTCATTAGTAGGGTCTTGTCCAGACAATCGTTGCTTCTGGTAACCAAGTTAGGGTTTGAGCGTGTGCGATTCCTCGGTGGCGCTTGAGGAAACGAGCCCCTGGGTTTAGATTCCCCCGCAGCTTGCTGAAACGAACAAGGGGATGGTGAAGTCACCTGCTCGTATCTGGGCATAGGTCGGCCAGGGCTCAGCTCCTCAAACGAGCCTAGTCTGCTGGAGAACCCTGAGCCAGGCCCAGGCTCCAGTATGAACGACTCGGTCAAGGAGCCGTGGGAACCAGCGAGGTTCTCCCCAGACACTGGCCTCTGATCCATTCTGGGACTCCGTCTCGCTCCAGCACACAGGCCAGAGCCAGCAGGTATGCCCCCAAGCAAGGTATTACCTCGTACAGGGGCAACAGAACCTCTTCTCCTGGTGGCCCGAGCAGCGCTCGGTGGAGCCAGCAAAGTCCTCCCCACCACTTCATCATCTGTAAGGTCCTCCTTCAGACTCTGGGTGTCCTCTTCCTCCTCTAGCGTCATGCGGTGCCTGGGTGAACCGGGAGACCGTCGGGACTCGTCCAGTGACCTGCTCCTCCTATGAGGCGGTACGTTGGTGTGGGAGAGGCCGACTCCGCTGTCAAACGAAGTGGACTTCTGCATGGCAGGTTGGATGGACCCCCGTCTCTGGCCGCGGCCGACCTCCGTCTCGTCCTCCACGTACTCGATGAGAGGCTCGTTGAGGCGTCCGGAGAGGCTGCTGCGCAGCGGTTTGCGGCCTCTCTCCTGCTTCTTGGCCTGGAACTTGTCCCGGAGTGTCAGGCGTCTGGCAGACATGGGCGACAGCTGTTGGGAGCTGCTATAGAAGGTGCTGCGGATGACGCTGCCACGGGGGATGCGACCCCCTTCGCTGCCCGAGCCCTCGTCCCCTTCAGACAGGTAGAGGGAGGGGCTACGCTCCCTTTGGGGTGTGTGTTGGAACGACGCTTCCGACGAGCCGACCGATTGTCTGCTTATGCTCCTCTCCAGCATGCTCCTTCTTCCACCAATCTCACTGTCCTCTTCCTCGCCCATTGTTACTTCCTCATCCTCTTCTTCTTCGTACAAACAGCGTTTGGCGAAGGGTTCTGGGATCCGGGCTCTCTCCATGAGTGGATCGTAGTCATCCTCTGTCTCCTCCTCTTCCTCCTCGGTGGGGCTGCAGTGCTGGAAGAAGTCCCACGAGTCGGCCTCGTCGTACTCTGACGATGAGCCGCTGCTCAGGGAGCTGCTGCTGTGTTCCTGGTGCTCCCGGGGGACTGTGACGGCTGTTTCCCTTAGAGGAGCATCCAGTAGCTCTGGGATGGACCTCAGTGTCAGCACTGAACCGATGCATGTCAATGAACGCTGTGGCAAGAGAGAGGAGGGGAGCGGGGGTGGTTAAAACAAGTACTGTATGTATGAATTCATGTTGTTATCCAGGGCGATTCAGAAGAAAAATAATTGTATATGTTGTATTGTGAATTTACCATTGGTTGCAAACGTCACAAATTGATGGTACTTCATTGAATGCAATGTAGGGAGACTCACCTGCCATTTCATCTTTGAGATGAAGGCTTTCAGATTCCTTGTGTTGATGTCTTCAGTGTCTTCCCCTGCATGCTCATCCTGATAGAATATTCAATGATGTCGTTTATTGATATGTTGATGAGTTACTGAATGTATCAAAACATGACTGAAAGAAAAACATAGAATTCTGCTGGATTCTGCTCACCTGGAACAATTCATGTGCCAAACATTCAAAAGCTGAAGGCCTCTTCCTAAATGGGATAAACATCATAAAAACTTAAAATAAAACAAGGCTTTAAAACGTCAAATATTTTGCTAGCCTAAGATCCTTTCGCGGGTTTATTAACTTAAGGTGTGACTGGGTTTGTGTTATAATTAGATTAATAACGGTGTAGGTTCCTCACTCTGGGTCTGGCTGCAGGAGCGAGCGGAGGAAGCTCTGGGCCTCAGGGCTCCTGTTGATGACATCAGGGGCATCCCAGTTGAGGGTCCCCTCCCCCACTCTCAGCAGTGTAGCGCGATCAGTCTCACCCACAAATGGACATCGGCACAGCAGACTACGAGGAGCCACAAGGAAATGTTTATTGGTAGGAAGCCTAATGAATTACATCAACAGTGTTCTCATGGGGAATATAACATTTCAAGAGACTGTACTGAAAGTGCATAGATACTCACAACAGATAGGCCATAACACCCACAGACCTGGCAGAAAACAAACACAGTAGTACATTTCTGTAATCCTGCATCATCTCATTTCCCTTTCCCCATCTCAAACTGAACATGGCTTAAAAGGGTAGGAAGTAAAAGTCAGTTGCCAACCACATAGGACTGACAAAAATAATAAAAATTATGCACGCACATCACAGACACAGACACACACAGTTCATAATTACAACTCACCAGTTCATAATTACAACTCACCATATATCAGAGGCTTTAGTGACTGGCTCTTGATGAACAATCTCAGGGGCAACAAACTCTGGTATACCAAACGTGCTGTACTGGTGTCTGGATGAGTCCATTTCTTGGCAAAAGCCAAAGTCACAGATTTTGATTTCGTCTCTGGGCGGATACACCATCAGGATGTTCTCAGGCTGTGAGAATTACAAAATGTTATTTTGGGCATGTCAACATTTTCTAAAATAAGCTCACAAAAGAGCTCACAATGCACTGTGAGCTCTTTGCTATTTTCTAGTGATGCATGATCAAATCGGTAGCATATTGAAATCGGCCATATCGGCCATAACAATGCCATATCGGTATTGGATTGGTCTCAAAATAATCCAGATTATTTTCACAGGGCAATGGCTCAGTCGCTTTTGTTTTGTGTATTTCTAATGTTTGAAGGCAGCATAATCCGTATAATATACGTAATAGGTCAGATTCGGTATCGGCAGATATGACCCTGCAAATAATCGGAGCTCGGATATCGGTCATAATTTCATGCGTGCACCCCTACTATTTTCCCAATTTTTGAAATTGAGGTAATGTAATACAGTACTGTAGAGATTAATAATAGAATTCTAAAGGGACAAAAAAATTACTTTGATGTCCAGATGCAAGATGTTCATGCTGTGAATGTGACCAACTCCTTCCAGGATTTGATGGATGTACAACTGGACCTGAAATGAAAATGCCAAGATTGATGCAATCATCAACTAAACAGACAAAACATCAACATAATTATATTATATTGAAAAAACAAAAATACATGTTTTTATTATAAATAAGTCAAGACAAGGCAAGGTTTACCTCTCTCTCCGTGACTGATCCCTTCAGTAACAAATGATCAAGCAGTCCATGAGAGCAGCAGCTGAAAATATTGTTATGGAATATTCATGCGTTTGCTTTTATTAAGCTTTATTTATTTATTTGCGGAAGACACTTCAGTTGAGTCCTCTTTTCAAATGGTGCTCAGATTACAAATTTCCAAATCAAAAAGTAACAATCACATGCATTCTTATGGCTACATGATATCAAGTGAAACACCAACAAAACCAACAAGATTTATGTTATAGAATTAAACTCTCCCACAGTATGTGTCTGAGTGCTCTGTGTTGGT
The DNA here is from genome assembly GCF_964188405.1 of Protomyctophum parallelum. NCBI lineage: Eukaryota > Metazoa > Chordata > Actinopteri > Myctophiformes > Myctophidae > Protomyctophum > Protomyctophum parallelum. Next base: position 16,853,549 of record NC_139701.1, on the reverse strand, counting down.
AATACTAATAATGTCATAATGGCATCATAGAACAAGAACATCACAAAAGCAAAACAATAGGTCTATAAGATAAAGATACGATCACATTTAGGCTTATTCTCCTTTTGCTATAATTGCAGTTATTATGTATAATGCTAAATTACTAGATGCCTAAATGTGACATGAGAAGGATACACTTCAGTGACCAGGATGAGAGTGCGTCGGGTGCAGAAGAAATCCAGCAGACAGGCCACTCTGGGATGAGCGAGGCGGGACAACAGATCTCTCTCCTGGAAAGCGCGAGTCCTAGTTCTGCTTCTGAGTGGCAGGAACTTGGCAGCAAAGCCTTCGCCAGTCCTTCTGTGGACTACACGCTTCAACACCCCAAACGTTCCCCTAAAGCACAGGTGAGACGATAATTAAAGGTCATATCATATCCTTGAAAAGGCGACGTCCAATTACAGCAAAGTATATATACAGTAACCGAGATATTCACCTTCCAATTTCCTCATGGACGTCATAGACAGAGAATAGCTTTCTCCTTTTCCCCAGCTCCACCTCCTGAGATTCCAGTTCAACTACAGAAAAACAAATGGGATGCTGAGACGCTTCAAACACAATGTTCTCTTGCTTCCAATGACTAACTTTAATTCAACTACTGATTCATATTTTGTTTTCACATCTGTGAGTACGATTATGTCGTACACTCATCTGCAAAACTCATTTATATACCGACAGAAGAGCTGTGCACAGCAATACATTCTGAAGTCTCACCTTCCACCACAGTAAGCTGGGCCTGGCATGAGTCATGACCAGACTCATTAAAGGCAAAACAGGTGTAGATGCCACTGTCCTCACCCTCGGGGCATACAATGGTCACTGAGCAGCGCGCACCGTGCTGCACTATCTCCACATTGTCATTGGCAGACAGCTCCTCACCGTCCTCCAATCACAGAAGAGAACGTTATTTTTTATTATACTAATTTTGGTCATGCAAAATTCTCTTCGATCTAGGCTTACCTTGTACCACTGTATCTGCGGGATTGGCTTTCCTGTGATGATGGCAGTAAAGACAGCTGATTGGCCGGGCTCTACGCAAAGGTCCTCGGTGGGGACCTGGATGGAGGGCGGAGCTGGACAGGAAGTTGCTTAGTGAGCACCGGTAATGTGAAAACACTCACGGGAATAAGAAACTCTAAAGTTAGAGGGAAAAAAATACCATCTGGAATTTCCTGCATAGACTCTGAGATATAGAGCTCTTCCTCCTCTTCCTCTGGATAATAAACAGGTTCTTGCACCACCTGTTCTGCAGATGGAACGGTGACACCAGCCTGGTCGGGGCTATGCTCAGGTCTGGAGGGGAGCACAAGAGGACAGGGAAGCTGATCACACCATCAGTTAAGACACCGATTACAGGGCAAGAAATAAGTATTGTAGATACAGCAGGGTAAAAACTAATGAACGCAACACCCTCAATAAATGGCTAATATACTGTACACCCTCAACATAGTACATGTACATACCCTTAACATAGTGCTCAACCTTCATCACCTCCTCCACCCCATCCAGGGTAGCCCCAACGGCATATCCAGCTTTTCTGACCAGCCTGTTAAGGTTGCTTGTGTCCCTGGCATTAATGTAACCACCCCAAACAGGTACTCGTAAAGAAGTTGTCAGTCCAGCCGAGTTGTTTTAGCTTAAACTATACCCTCTTTAATGATCTTACTGCGAAAACACTATTGTCTAATCGGGCAACCTTTCTCCTGGTACAAGAATGAGCAGTAATAAGGTTACAGAAAAGAACATTGAAGTTCAATGGAGAAGTAGCGCCATGTAATATTGTCGTATCGTATGACACTAGATTGTGTCATACTTGATTGTGAATCAAGTATTAGCCCTCTGAAGTGTTCAAGTCAAATCCCATGTTGTTATTGCTTTTCTCTATGGGAAATATGCGTTTTTGAATGATTTATTGAAAATTCTCTGTTGTGACTCTGTGACAATAAAAGACCTTCAGAGAAAGCTTGACAAGTTTTCTTCCAGGAAAAATTGAATTGAGTTGATACAATGTATAGTTTTTGTGTTGGAAGCCATTTAAAAAAAATGCGCTTTTTTCAAAAGTGCTTTTTAGCACATGGAAAAAAGATACAATCATTTTAAGGTTTATTTTGGTAACAGCTTTTTTTCTACAGGGAGCCCATACCTATGACATATCTCATTTTAAAGGGTGATTTGTCTAGTTCAATAATAAAAAAATAAAAAGTTTCCCACATGTACCACTGTAGATATTTTGCCATCTATAAATAGCATGGTCAGTCATTACCAAACTGACCAACCCAAATAAAACCGCCTACTGCCCCCTACTGGAACAAGATAGAAACTCACTGTTATTCTTTCATGAAACTTGACATTTTAACGAAGATTTCGATATATAATATGTTTACATAGTCTTACCAGTACCCTAGTCTATTCATTCATGTATCTCAAAAACCTGTTATGAAGAAACACAGTTTTGATAAAAAACACATCCAATGACATAGTTTTCCGGACTTGGTGCCTATGATATGTATAGAAATGTAGACTTGAATGTTTACTGTATTATATAAAAAAAAAATTGGGTTCTTACCATCTACCGTTACAGAGTAAATCACAGTTGAAACTCGCTTAGTCAGAACATAAACCTCAGAATAGTGTAAAAAAATGACATGTATCTCGGATTGAAATAGTGCATTTTTATTTATTCTGACTACCAACATAATAAAATTATAATACATATATTACAGAAAATAAATAGGCCTACAGCCTAAAACAATTTAAAAAGAGGCTCAAACAGGAATTATTGCATAGATATAACCTGGAATGAGCGGGGAGCTGAGCCTTGTTTATGCCATGTATAGTGTTGGACTAAGGTATAACATTGTAGCGTTGTCTGTTTGTCTTTTTTCCACTCCTTGTTTTGTTTTTTCTCGTTGTCTGTTGTTTTTTGTTTGTTTAATTTTCTATTCTTCTATAAATGTCATTTGTTTGTTTTGTTTATATGTTGATTGTTATGCATATCTTCAACAGTATTTTGGAATACGTTGAGATAAGGATAGGCACTAATAAGCTTTAAGCTTCTGCCTATGCCTTTTCGATCACAAAAGAAAAAGTAAACTGTTTTTGTGTAATGTCTCCCTCTCAAAAGATCGAAATAAACTATTCATTCTACATACAAAACAGTTACGCCTCCCCCAGTGTCCCCAAACCACTGCAGTCCAGTTCTTGACGGTGTGTACTGTGTAGGCTAAATAGAAAACACAACTGCCCCCTGAAATGAATTAATGTATCTGGTTCAGTGTCGGAGAAGTCTTTTTCTTCTTCATCGTCATCATCAGCATCATCATCATCATCATGGTCCTCGGTCGTCCTCGTCCTCGCGGCTCGCCTGATGTATATACAAATAAAGACACATTTAGCTGTAGTCAGTGCTCGCTACTATATATGTCCATTACATGGTGTTTTTTACCCGGCGATCAAATACATTTATTGTGCTGCCGTGGGCCGATGCTACAAATAGCTAATAGTAATGCTAACTAATTAGCAGCTACATGGTCGGTTTGGGCTAATACCGACCCTTATATATTCTCCGATGACTGCTAGCGATCAAATGATTTTATTGTGCCGAGTCGTCGCTACAAATGGATGATTGTATAATTAGTATCACGTATGTATGTAACCATTTGTGCAGTGTTTGTTTTTTTAACTTTGCAGAGCTTCTGGAGCGCAGGCCGCAGCCTGTAACGCTAGCTACGCTCCAGAGGCTCGGCAAAGAAAAAAAAACACATTAGCTCAGCGGCCTGCCTTACCCCAGCGGCGCAGCAAACAGCGATTAGAAACTATAATACACACTGAATAGATATAGCATATAATGTTTCAGACAATAAGATTCTTACCATAGAAAAATCTGGTCACCCGTCCAGATCGTAGTACGGTGTCATCGCTCGAGCCAGGCCGGGAAGAGCGAACTCAGAAAGCCCGCAAGCAGCTGGCTTGCTCCCCATGCAGGCCAGGCATGCAGATCCCCAGGGGGCGGGCACGTTTTATAGCCAAGATGTGCGCGCGTGTTACGTGACACGGGATTTCTGGGTATTGCAGTTGGAATTTCAACAAAGGGACTTCACACAGCGATGCGGAGGTTATTAATATATCGATATTAATCAAGAAACAGAATCACGGGTTTTCCAGTGATTGCCCATTTACGGAACGCTATTACTTCACGGGTTTTCCCGTGATTGCTCTTCTAAGGGTTAGAAGTTGCAGAGAAAAAACACAGCGGTCTGAAACACACTGAATTGTGTGTACAAGGTCTGTAGCTGTGGACTTACTGTTCTGAGAAGAAAATCTTGGCAATAGAGGTAGCACTGAAGTCAGCCTGCAACCATTTCTTCACGAGGGCCGTGGACCAGCCCTCAGAGTCTGCATCTAGAACAACCATATCACTATTCAGACTCAATCTAAAATAGCAATATCTCTATTAAAGAATTTTGTGTTGATTTGTAATATTATTAGTCATTGTCTATCCAAAGTGCTTGGTAAAGGAAAAGGTGAGAGAACGTACAGTACCTTTACCTTCACCTTCAGAGCCCAGTTATGGAGATACAGTTCTTACCTCAAGATTGGCGCTGACAACCCCATTAACCCACCACATCAACAGGGCACGGGCCAAAGCCCCACACCCACAGGGGGTGTAGAGGACACCCCCCTAAGCACATGACCATCTCGTATTGACAGAGGTGAACAGTTAGCTGGGCATGCATGGGTGAGAGGAGAAAGGTGAACACAGAAATGAACGTATGTTGAATGGCACTTGTTACTATGAAGATGATGACTTACATGGAAAGGTGCCCATGAGGAACTGCTGTGCGATGGGCAGGTAGGTTACAGAAAATGAATAGGATATACAGTAGCACTCAACTGCGTCCAAAAGTCAAAAGGAAAACTAATTTGAGTAATACTGTAAATTCTGTAATACTGTAATTTCACCAGTGAGCAATAAGTGAGTATAAGTTAATTGCTTTAGTTATCTGAGCTGTATTTTTTGGACATAATTTTTTAACTAAATGTTTTGGATACTGATTGACTAAACAATGAATTACTAGTAGTAGGTACTCTATGTGTAAATATCAGCTATTAGCACTGGAAATTCACTAGTTTTACTGACTTTTGGAGCACCGAGATCAATCTAGTGGATCATTGATCCAATCTGTTCTAATCCCTCTCATCTCTGGAAACAAGAAAAATGATGAAACACACTTGCGCGCACACGCACGCACGCGTGTGTGTGCGTGCGACACACACACACACGCACATGCACACGCGCGCAAGCACGCAATACAGCAAAAATGTGTATTTTTTGTGGATTCATGGATATGATGTTGAATGGTACCAGCAGTTGTTGGTGGTGGTATTGATGGTGTCAGTATGTGTGGAATGGAGGAAAAACGTGTCAATCGGGGAATGAGATGCCATAAACTTGATGAAGGTTTGGGTTTGGGGTGGAGACTGAAGTGTTGAAAAATGTTGTAAAGTGAAGAGATGTGATATGATGTAATGTAAAGTGAAGTGAAGTGAAACTGAACAATGGCTATTGTGCATGGCATGTGCTTCCTGAAGCCACATTCTTCAAAAAGAGCTTGAATTATGAATTCAGAAAATGAAACATGGCCCATCTATGAAATCACTGTGGTATACAACTTATGGCACTATAATTACTAATGAGGAAGATGCACGTGAAAACGCTCTTGTGTGTAATCCCACATCTGAACAGGACATTTACTGTACCTTGATTGGGTGGGACTGTCCTACCTTTGGGAGACAAGTCCTGCGGTTGGTCATTCTCAATGACCATCGATGGTATGTAGGCGGGACACAGCCCTGCTTTGCACTTATTGCAGCCCAGCTGATTCCAAAGCTAAAACAACAAAATATATTCAAAATATATTTGGAAAATGACAACGATTCACTTTTAAATACTTGATGTGTGTATTACAGCTTATTCTGATGTAGGTCTCATACCTCACACTCATAATGTCCAATGTCTGCCTCTGTCGGCTTCATTATGGTCAGAGTCAAGACCCCACTGCGGGCATCATTCACTATGTGGTATTTCTGCCCGTCAGCCAACTCTGTGCCATCTTTCAACCACCTTATCGAGACATCAACAGGTTTGACACAATGTGTATGGTCAAATAAATTATATTGTGAGTTCTTCTTCAAGATTGTCCATACCTTATTCGTGGTAAAGGACAGGTGAGTGTAGAGCAGGTGAACTGGACATCCTCTCCTTCCATTAAACAGGTGCTTTCCAGCCGACTAACAAACCTGGGTGGGACTGTAGAGGAGAAAAATACAGTGAGCAGCACTGAAATATACAAGATACTGAACAGTAATATATGAAAGGATCATTATAATCCGGCCCATTTATACTCTCATTCTGAACGTATATGTACAGTATGCACTCATGTGGCTTTAACACAACAAAGGGGCATGCAAACGAGGGAAGCAAATTATACTTGCACTGTACTGTAAATGTTTCCATGTAATAGTTTATACAGTATGCCCAAAGAACAGATTTACCCAGTGCACAAAGAACCAAAGAACAGGAAAAGGCCCTGCATGTACAAAGGGTTCCAGGGCATTGCAAATATAGCTGATCTCTTGATACTTCATATCCGTATTACCCAGAGAGGGCATTTCAGAGTAATTACCATATGATTTTTTTTTGAGGGGCACTAGCCCCCCTGGCCAGCTTTGAATGTTTGTGTAAACACAAACATTGTGTAAACACCAGATTGAAGACGAAGGTGAGGATGCAAATTGTGATTGGCCGGATTTAGATGATGTATGATGATGTATAATGGAGTGCCCCACAATTCACACGGGTGTGATTTTTTTTAAATATTGTCTGTCGCTCTATACCTTTAAGAATGTTCTATCATCACAGCCAAGGAACATGACATTGATAGCAGTGCCCTCTGTCGTGTGGTATACACTCACCCTCCACCACAAGCTTGGCCAGTGTGCTAGCATTGCCCATAGAGCTGGCAGCGTAGCAGACATACTGGCCAGAGTCTTCTGGGGTGATCCCATCCAGGATGAGGCAGCATGTGCCTGAGCGGTCAGATGTGATGATGTGACGGGGCCCATCCTCCAAAGGAAGACCATCTAGGGAGAGGACATCACATTCACACTATGATGTTCAATGATAATATATGTTCAAGATATATCGCTGCATTGAAAATATAGGAAAGGAAAAGGGAAATGTTCACGTAAGCTTGTGCACTGATGTAACTTCAGCAAAACATCTCTAGAGAGAATAAATGTTATAGTTTCAAATTATGGCAGTGCTGTCATTTGATACTGTAAAACCAGAATGCACCTGCACGCGGCTGAATAGTAAAAAATACTGTTCTTTAAATTTACCTTTAAACCAGGTGACCACCGGTTTGGGCATTCCTGTGACCTTGCATGTCAGTTTGACGGTCTGCCCAATCTTTGTGGTACAGTCAGACAGAAGGATCTCAAACACTGCTGGGCCTGTTAACAGAGAACAGTAAAAACACTGAAATCACTATAGAACCAATAGACTAGTGCTTCTCAAACCTTTTCATGTCAAGGACCTCGCCCCCCCCCAAATATAATATTTGGCCATGTACCTCCATTTGCATTGTTAAAATGTCAGAAATTTAAAATAGCAGATCTAGAAGTATCAAAATAAGACTCACTGTTAGTAACCAAGCTGGAGCGCTGCTGCAGCTCTTTGAGGTCTTTGAGCCAGGAGAGCTTGACCAGAGTGGAGCGACCCTGCAGCGAGTACCTCCTCACTGAACCTCTGTGCTCATGCCAAAGCCCCCAGGATCTCTCATCTCCATCCACAGTGTCCTTCACTAACACATCGTTCAGCTGGGCAGGGAGAAGGAAGAGGAAAAAGTGCTTTTTCATAATGTATAGCCTATAACTGTACAACTGCCCTTATTTCATATTTCATGTATTTTTTAAATACTCGGTCATAGAACTACTTTACCTTCATTTTGTTCCTGAAGGCATAGGTATCACAGTTCATGCCAGGGTCTCTCTTCAGTTTACACAAGACAACGCAATCCTTGAAGAGGAAAACCTGTCTCTGGTGCCCTCTAGTGGCTGTCTTAATCTCTGGCGTTTCCTCCCACACAGTGAGAACACCCTGGCAGAGAGAAATCGAACCATTTAAACATACTGTAGGAGTGTTAGTGGCACTAACTTAGTGCTATACTCTACCAAAGCAAGTAGGTTGGAGTGAATTATTGCCGGCATCAGCTGAGCAACAAGGGCGCCCTCATCAGCTCTCATGCAGTACTTAACTCATTTTAATAACATTTTTCTCATGATGAGTCATAAGAACTTTGGTCAGACGCTGGATGGTAAATAATTGTAGCATGTAGCCCACAATCAATCCATGCTACTCTGTGAATTGGCAGTGCTAGGGATCAAATCCAGACCCTTGGAATGTGGCTTAATTGTCTCATCAGAATACATAATGTGATTCTTTCGACATGACAAACGTATAAAGTAAAGTATTTTGTGTAGGCTATGTTGAATCGCTGTTGTAGAATGCATACAGAATATGGGTTACCTGTCGTACAGGTTCCCCCAAGGTAGACAGAGGAGCTGGGTAGCTCTCTATGACGGAGAGCTGATGCATGTTGTCAGACCTCCAGGGCAGACAGGAGACCAGAGAGAAGGCATCCTCCAGCAGACAGCAGCTTTGACCACTTTTGGCTTTATTCTTGATTAGCTCCTATAAACACATGACTTTTCTTTCATTAAAAGATTACTTGCTGGAACTTAGACTATGTATTATGACATCAGGAAAAGAGTTCATGAATGTGTTGCATTTGGAAAAGCTGAGGTTTTCAAGCAATAACAGGACTCATTTTCACTCAAATTTGGAATCCTGTAATGGAGGTTTTTGTTTAATGAAAGTTTTAAAACTGAATAAATTATATTATATTCCCTATCGCTGTACTGTATGTACCTTCTAACTATTAATGCTGAAGTTTGTGATTGTTAACCTATTTTGACCGTGGTATGAGATGATACAAGATACATGATGTAAATGATGATGATGTAAATACATAATGTAAATGATTTAAATTTATATTTGTATACTTATACATAATATATGAATGTTGTACTGAGGGTTTTTATGGGGAAAAATAAAATACAAAATAAATATGGAAAAAATAAAATAAAGGATTACTTGTTCTATGTGGGTAATAATAAAGATAAGCTAATCAAAACAAAGAAGGCGGCCCAGGCCGTGGCGTAACGGTCTGGGCACCGGACTGGTAATCCAGTCGCAGTGTGCCGCGGGTTCGACTCCCGAACCCGACACGGCCTTTACTGCATGTCATCCCCCCATCTCTCTCCCGTTTCCTGTCAGCCTACTGTCTGTCCCTTCAAAAATCAATAAAAGGCGTAAGCCGCAAAAAAATATCTTTAAAAAAAAACAAAGAAGGCATATAGTACATGTATCAAACAAGTAAAAATGTAAAGTGACCTTGAGCAAGGCTTGGTAGGTTTGGATTCTCTCCACTGGTCTCTGAAGGAATGTGAGGACGTCCATGGTGGAAGCATGGCTACTAGATTCGGTTGATTCCTGACATGTGATTATGGCAAACACATTAAACAATTAGTCATCCATTACAAACAGTTAATGACATAAGAAAATATTTTTATATACAGTATAGTATATGTTTTTGAAGCACCTTCAGATATTGTTGTATACTCTTGTCGGTCACACAGGCCTCAGCTTGTGTTTGGCCGACCATGAAGTGGAGATACTTCTCAAGGTCTTCTGCATGCTTCATCAGATGCATGGCAACATCATCATCTGTGGCACAGACACTCAGTCCGGGCAGAATGGACCTGGCAAGATGTTTAGCCCAGTGAATATGATGACTCACGGTACATTTGACCTTACTGCTGTATAAGATAATATTCTAATTTAACTTGCTTGAGATGCGTAATCCATTACTATTTCTTTGTGAAGCTTTGTATTATCAAATATATGTTATTGTTTCTTTTTTCATGCATTTTAAAGGGAGGATTGGTTTCAAGCTCAAAATAAAATGAATTTATTAATGAAAAGAAAGGTATATAGAGAATAACTAAATAATATATTGTAGTAACTGTATTTAATTGTATTTGTTTGTTCAGTACTTTGTTTGTTCTGTTTGTACACTCAAGTAAAATGCTTTGTGTAAGTCCTGTAATAAGCACTTATTACTTCTCATGTAGGTCCACAATGTCCTTGATGTTCCTGAAGATGGTCTCTCTCTGGTTGAGGACACTCGTGGGAACATGGCGGCTGCTCTCCAGATGATGCAGCTGGTGAAAGGTGAACTCCTTCATCTCCTTCACAAACTCCTCTTCCCCATGAATCAAGCCCTGAACCAGTTGACTAAAGACAGAGGCCAATTCATTTGCAGAACATACAGTATGTTATATAATGTGGTTAATTGGTTGGATCTATTCTGGTGAAGGCTACAACTCGCCACCTGTTTTCCATACTCTATTCTAGGAGAACATGTGTTTCATAAGTGCTGTTGAACACCACACAACCAGCAAGGATTTAGCCGTTTCTGTTCTCAAGAGGAACGTGAGAGCAAAGTGCAATCAAACAGTTCTAAGGAAGTGTGGTATACTGTAGGAATGAGATAATTTCACAGTCATCACAGAGACAGCACAGGTGAAATAAGAAGATGGAGGTTATGGTTGGTGGTACAATATTAATATGCTGTATTAAAGAGTCCCTGTGAGTAAATAAAACCCAAAATCCATATTGCATCAGTGACTGGTGATTTAGGCCTAGATATTGAAGCAGTATACAGTAGGTAACAGCAGAATGCCTGACCTCAGGGTTTTCCTGTACTCCTCTCCAGTACATCCTATTCCATCCAGCTCCTCCTCCACTCTCAACGATGGGAATGGCTCCTGGCAATACATTAATAGTAATCATTAAATTATCTCGTATGCAGTTTGAACAACCATAGGAAGAAAACGTCTAGCATGTTGGTAGGTCTAGATCAGAAGTTATCAAGTTAGTTCTCAAGTTCTGAATTCTACACATTTTAACCCATTTTGGGCAGGAACCCCTTTTGGTGTAAGCATTGTGTTATGCTTTAGCTATTGAAAAATAGCAGATCTACAAGCTCGAGCTTGTAGGTCTGCTATTTTTGAAAAATTGAAGAACGACTGACATAGAAACATAGCTTTTTCAGAAAACTGTCAGGATGTAGAAGACATTTTTTGAATCTGATCTCAGGTCTAAATGGGTAGCCTTTTAGCCTTTATTCCATAATATGTTTCTGAGGAAAAAAAACACACATGTGTGTTTTTTTTCCTCAGAAACATATATGTTACATATGGGCCTGGCATACAGTGTACACAACCTACCCTCCTCTTCTTCTCCAGATAGGCTGGGCAGAGCCATCCCTGTCGTGCAGGGTTGGTCTTGGTGGGCTTGGTCCTAACCAGCCATTTGTCAGGATGGACAGAATCCAGAACCTCCACATACTGGCCTTCCTTTAATATAAAGTTATCTTTGCTTCCGCCGCTAGGACTGCAGTCAGCTCTGGTCACATAAATGTCAAAGGTCTGAGAGAATTAAAAAAAACTGTTAAATGTAACCACTTTATATTACTAGTTAAAACAGCTAAGTCGGAGTTTTGGACTTTCATTGACATTGGCAGCCCAGCCCCGGCAGTAGCGTTTCCCAGACTAAAGAGTGCGTGTCCCATAGGCACTGTTGATTCTACCAAGATCTAACTTCAACCTTTTATGGCTCATTAAGTTAGCCTCTTTTCAAGAGTGAGATATATTGCTGTCTGAGACAAAACAGCAAAATGTATAGTGATGAGGTAAAGGATCTCTAACTGTGGCTATATTTCAGGGGATCGGTCTAGCGGTTTGTAAGATTAGCTCCAGACAGACAGACAGACAGACAGACAGACAGACAGACAGACAGACAGACATTCCAGTTATTGATAGCTTTCTGCAGAGCCACACCATAAAAACTGCACAACAAAAGAACAAGCACATTACACAATAATATACCTCTCTTCTATCCTCATCCCCATCAGACTCTGAACCAGAAGCCGTGCCAGCTATGAGGGCATTGTGATGCTTAGGAGATGGTGTCTTCATTCTGGCTTCACTAGCAGCTGTGAAATACAGGAGATAACATATTAACGTTAAGAAAACCCAATTACCGGATGTGATGAGGGAATGTGATGAGGGAAAAAACATCATGGCTCACCTTTGACTTTCAAAAGTTTCTTTGTTGGTTGTGGAGCGGCTATCTGCTGCTTATCGTCCTTTTGAGGAGTTTGTTCCTCTGGTTTGGCAGCTTCCCTGTGACAATAGTTAGGCATATTTTAATTCTATAAATCATAATATACAGGATTATATATCAATGGAACAGGAGAAATATTCTTCTCACCTGGGCACTTTGACACTTTGTGTCTCATTGGGTTCCATGACATCTGGGGCTGTGTCGTAGTCAGAGGGACTAGACACTGTTTAAAGAAGAGGTTTATGAATGAAAGATTGCCAAATAAAGAAATAAAGAATAATAAAGAATATATTGTATAAAATGAAGTTGCCCAATATTTGGCAAGATTTAGCATATTGCTTACTGCAGCTGGAAGCAACAAGCGAGGGTCTCCTCCTTTCCTGCAGGCTCATCTGGGCATCTTGCTCAGTAAGGTTATAGGCCTCCCATAGAGAGATGCTCTCGCTCTCCACAGAGACTATGGGCTCTTTTACTGAGGCAGATATCTCATCCTGAGTCTGGGGCATCAACTGGGCTTGAGACTGTGACTTGGCTTGAGACTCTGGGTTTGTTGGAGCCGGTTGCAGAGGGGTGATAGCTGCAGCTGTGGAATAAAGAGAGAGAGATACCTTTATGTGTAAAAATGTAATAGTAGCAAGGATGTGATGAGGGACAAAATGTCATGTCTGACCTTTGACTTTCAAAACTCTCTTTGGCACTTGTGGAGCAGTTATCTGCTCCTCTTCATCCTTTTGTTGAATTTGTTCCTCTCGTTTGGCAGCTTCCCTGTGACAACAGAAACGCGCGTGTTATATTCTTTTCAACAAAAAATAAAGAATTATATTACAATAAATAGGAGGAATCATTCTTCTAACCTGGGCACTTCGAGACTGATCTCATTGGGCTCCATGACATCTGAAGCAGTCTCATAGTCAGAGGGACTAGACACTATTGAAATTAGGGGTTAGATCATGAAAATGTATTGTTGAATAAGAAAAATTACAAAATTAATTATACAAGTTGCCTAATAATGGTAAGATCTAACTCATTGCTTACTTGAGCTGGAAGCAATAAGCGAGGGTCTCCTCCTCTCCTGCAGGCTCATCTGAGCATCCCGTTCAGTAAGGTTATAGGTCTCCCATAGAGAGATGCTCTCGCTCTCCACATAGCCTGTGGCCTCATTCACTGAGGCAGATTTCTCATCTTGAGTCTGGGGCATCAATTCGACTTGAGGCTGTGACTTGGCTTGGGTCTCTGGGTTTGGTGTAGCCGGTTGCAGAGGGGTTATGGCTGCAAGGGGTGGGTGTGCAGGTTTCTGAACTGGTGAGGCAGACTGCCGAGGCTCTTCTACGATTATATTCCCATTATAAGAGGTTACACCAAACTTATTGACCACTTCACATGTATAGATACCACTATCCTTGCTTGTCAGGTGTGTAACCACCAATGAGCAGACACCTTCTGATGTTCCGATACGGTGGCGTTTGTCATCTAGTATTTGCTGGCCATCTTTCAGCCAGCGCACCGTGCTAGGCTTCCCCTCTACAACACATTGTAGATGGATGGTACCATCAACACTTGCACTCTGGTTCTTGAACACGTCTTTGAAGACTGGACGCATATCTCTGCGGGTCTTGAATCCTTTGAAGGCTGCTTGGATTTTGACAGCGGCCTCCTGCATCTCCGGTTCATCCTCAACACTAATTTCTATATCAGGCACATCTTCTTTAGGCTCATGGAGCCCTTTAGGTAGAACAGGGATGGAGGCCTGAGATTCGGCCCCAACAGCACTAGTAAATGGCTGGATGTTGTTTTGGTTCACTGATGCATCAGCTTCTGAAAAGGTGTCATCCTCGGAAATATAGACAAGAGGGATGTCCTCTGCCATGTTTGGTAGCTCATCCTCCAGCCTCATTGGCATGACAGCCTGTTTGCCTTTTTGGTTTACTTCTGGTTCCTTTCTCAATGGCTTTACAGGCTGTTCAATTGGCTGTTTACAGGCTGTTCGATGGGCAATTCTCTTGTCTGTATCTTTCAATGGCTGCTTGATTGTCTGGTCTGTGTCCTTCACCAGCTGTTTCCTCTGAATTTCTGGCTTTTCTTCAACTTCTCCCCTCCTTTCTGCCGGGTTCTTCAGACTTTCTGGTTCCTCTTTATATTTCACAGGCTGCTGTATTGTCTGGTTTACCTCAATGTCTTTCTTTACCAGCTGTTTTCTCAGAATTTCTGTCTTTTCTTCAATTTTGTCCCCCTTCCCTGCCTGGTTCTTCTGAATTTCCATTTCCCCTTCAGACTCTTTCTCCATGTGCATTGCTAAGATTTCCCCTTGCTGATCTGCCTCAATCTTTCCGGTTTTAGACCTTACTGTTTGGTTTTCATCATGAGCTATGTCAATACCTGCCCCCCTCACCTTTCCTTTTGTCCTGACGGGTGGTTTTGGTGGTGCAAATACTGCCTCCGTTTCTATAGATATGTCCATTTGCTCTGTGAGCTGTTTGTCCAGCTTATCTGTTGAAGGAGTTTGCAACATACTTTCTTCAATCTCCTCCATAGACATTTGTTGCTGCTTTATGTTCTCTTTCTGTTTCTGGTCCTTTCCAACTATGTTTACCTTGTCCTTCAATGTTTCTGTCTCCTCAATTTCATCCAGGACATGCTTTGGAGGTTGTCTTCCTGTTGTGTCTTTACTTTTCCTTCTCGTAGGTGGTTTCAAAGGCTCTTTCTGCATCTGGTCTGCTACAGTTTGCTTTAATGTACCTGCAGGTCCTTCTACTGTTTCCTTCCCTGCAGACCTTATTGGGGGCTTCATTGCTTGTTTGTTATGTTCAAGCTGGTCTTGTTGTTTTACCTTCCAGCTAATCTCACTCTCCTTCTCCAGTGAACTTGTTGGCAGTTCAGTGGTTTTGTCAACGTCATTCTCCTTCTGAATCTTTTCTGGCTCCTTTACTCTTTGTTCAACTCTGTCTGTCTCTGTACCCCTGGGTGGGCATTTGACTCTTTCGTCTTCAACAGCTTCTTTTGGCATTGATTTCATAGGACTTACTGGTTGTTTTGGTTCTTCTTGTGGCTCTATAATGGGTGTTCTCATTATACCTTGTTTCTTTGGCTCTACCTTGTCCTTCAATGTTTCTGTATCCTCGATTTCATCCAGGACATGCTTTGGAGGTTGTATTCCTATTGTGTCTTTATTTTTATTTCTTGCAGGTGGTTTCAAAGGCTCTTTTTCAATCTGGTCTGCTACAGTATGCTTTAATGGACCTGCAGGTTCTTCTACCGTTGCCTTCCCTGCATACCTTATTGTGGGTTTAATAGCTTGTTTATCGTGTTCAAGCTGGTTATCCTTCTCTGGAAGCATTGTTGCCTCTTTCACTCTATCATGAACTTCCTCTGTTATTTTCCAAGGCCTAACTGGTTGTTTCGGTTTTTGATCAACCTCAGTTTCGACCTCCTCCTTTGCAAGAGTTCCAGGTGGCAGTTTCAATTTCGGATCAACATCATTTGTCTTCTCTAAAACCCTGACAGATTGTTGTGGTTTTTGATTCACAGCAGCATCCTTGTCCTGGATTATTTCTTGTTTCACCTTCCAGGTAATCTCACTCTCCTTCTCCAGTGATCTTGCTGGCAGTTCAGTGGTTTTGTCAAATTCATTCTCCTTCTCCTCAGTCATTCCTGTCTCCTTTACTGTCTCTTCAACTCCAAATACTTTCTCAGTAGCCCTTGGTGGACATTTAACTCTTTCATCATCAACGGCTGTGCCTCCTTCCTCAGCCTGTACAGTTTGCAAATCTTCTTTGAAGAATGCAGGCAGTTCTGGTAAAGATTGGTAGGGAGGAACATCACTAGTATCAGTCACTCTAAATGCCTGTTTATTGAATTAACCCAGTGGTATTTTAGACACAGATGCACATACAGTACCTGTCACTGACAGAGGTGCCGTGGTCTCTGCACCTTCTGCCTGACACGAGTAGCTTCCACTTTCCTCAGGTTTGAGGTCCTTGATGTGAAGCTGGACAAGGCAGCCATCTTGTTTCATCTCATACTTCCTGTTGGCTCTCAGAGGCTGCTTGTTCTTCTTCCATTGCACAGATACACCAGGTTTAGATAGCTCACAATACAGTGTGACTGTGTCTCCTTCCTTAGCCTCCGCACTCTGCAACTCCTTCTTGAAGAGTACAGGTATTTCTGGGAAATATCAGACATACATTACAATATCATTACAGTTTATTAGTCTAGCCTGACATTGGCAACATTCATAAAAGTGGACCAAATCTAGTTTTTATTTGAAAATATTGTGCAAACACACCTGGCTACAACATGATTCTGGTTCTGTCTGTCCACAATCATAACTGGAACTATTTGATTTTCTCAGATGCAAGAAATGTATTACGCATACTGTATATCAAAAACGGCACACCTTTAACGGTTACAGTTGCGGTGGTCTCTGCCCCTCCTGCAAGACAGGAGTAGCTTCCACTGTCCTCAGGTTTGAGGTCCTTGATGTGGAGCTGCAGGGAGCAGCCATCCTGTTTCATCTCATACTTCCTGTTGGCTCTCAGAGGCACCGTGCCCTTCCTCCATTGCACAGACACACCAGGCTTAGACAGCTCACAGTACAGTATGGCTGTGCCTCCCTCCTCAGACTGCGCACTCTGCATATTCTCCTTGAAGAATAAAGCTAGCTCTGGGAAAGTTGTATGGAAAGTGACAGAATGAGATCACAGTACTTTAACGTGAACACTGTTTGAGATCTTGTTTTAGCGTACGTGTACCTGTAGCAAATAAAGTGAATGCTAGAACATTTCAAAATTTGTATCATAAATATAATTCACACACCTTTCACTGACAGAGTGGTAGCTGTTTCCACAGCTCCTACGACACACGAGTAGCTGCCACTGTCCTCAGGTTTGATGTCCTTGATGTAGAGCTGCAACAGGCAGCCATCTTGTTTCATCTCATACTTCCTGTTGACTCTCAGAGGCAGCTTGTTTTTCTTCCATTGCACAGACACACCAGGTTTAGACAGCTCACAGGACAGAGTGGCTGTGTCTCCCTCTTCAGCCTGTACACTTTGCAACTCTTCCTTGAATAATGGAGAGAGCTCTGAAAGAGGTGAATGAATAGGTTGGTATTCATTGCCTTAGGTCTTGTAGGAACAAAACCCAGCAGCGGCAATTCTGAATGTGTTCTTACTTTATGCTGCACTGGGGCACCCATTCAATAGCTTTAAAAAAATCACACTGTGTGAAGTGAAGGGCGCTCTTATCATACTTCATCATACATCATCTCATTCTCAGTAATGGCAATGACGGTCTGCCTGTCTGTTCACCCAACACTTTGTTGGGAATATAAAATGGATTGCTTTACGTCACATGTCGGGATGTACTCATGACATAAACAACAGTTCAAGAAAAAAAACATTTTCAAGTGAACTTTGTGTAAGGACTAGGCTATAAAGCCCCACCAGTGACAGTGTGAGGCTCCATTGGTGGTACAGTGTCCAATGGTTTAAGCTACTTTGGTCCAGTTGGTGTTAAGGAGCAGCACAGCTTCTAGGGGCCACTGGATCTTTTTATTCTTAGACTTGTTAAGACAATAGTGGCTATGCACTTGACATCATTCTAAACTCTAGTAATGCTATATGCTTCATACTGCTCAATGTTTTGCCACTTAGTCTAGCTGAGGGGGACGTGTCCCAGTGGAAATGTGATGCATATTGTATGTGCATACTCTCTGATGCCAAAAAGCTCAGATAGTCAATAGAAAGTATTAGCATTTTTGGGATACAATGACATATTTTACAGTATGCACAAACCTTTCACTGACAGGGTGCAAATGGTCTCTGCACTTCCTGTCACACATGAGTAGCTGCCACCGTCTTCGGGTTTGAGGTCCTTAATTTGGAGCTGCAACAGGCAGCCATCTTGTTTCATCTCATACTTCCTGTTGGCTCTCAGAGGCAGCTTCTTCTTCTTCCATTGCACAGACACACCAGGTTTAGACAGCTCACAGGACAGAGTGGCGGTGCCTCCTTCCTCGGTCTGTACAGATTGCAACTCCTGCTTGAAGAATGGAGGGAGTTCTGGGAATGATAACGGGGGATTATTAGCTAATACTTTGCCTTGAGTATTTGCAGATATTTCTAATAGCTTGCTTATTCCTTTAGTGCAGTTGCATTGCAGAGGATTGGGGATAATATTTAATTACTATAGTATAATAGTATAATAGCCCAGAAACTATTTGAAAATCAAGTATACATTTAGGCTACAGTATGCAGTACAATGTATTACACAAATATCAAAATACACACCTTTTACGAATACGGACGCAGTGGTCTCAGCACCTCCTTCCACACATGAGTAACTGTCACTGTCCTCAGATGTGAGTTTGTTAATTTGTAGCTGCAACAGACAGCCATCTTGTTTCATCTCATACTTCCTGTTGGCTCTCAGAGGCAGCTTGTTCTTCTTCCATTGCACAGACACACCAGGTTTAGACAGCTCACAGGACAAAGTAGCTGTGCCTCCTTCTTCAGCCTGTACGCCTTGTAACTGTTCCTTGAAGAATGCAGGGAGTTCTAGGAAAGAAACAATAAAGACAAGGGAAGGAATTGATTTGGTCCCAAAAAAGTTTCAAACACTTTTACATTTATTCTTTAAAATTAATTATTCAGTCCAATATAAGTCATTTTTAATACTTTGCCTTAGTATTTGGAGATATGTATAACTTGTTATCTAATACACTTGTCAGAGGGTTGGCTACCATCACATAACGCAATTCAATTTGTGAAAGATCATCTGCAACAAGGGAAAGTATTTGCGAGTAAGTCTAGCGTATACGTTTAGATGTTTGTCCTCTTATGACCTGATGTGATTTCTCCATATGCAGTTAAATGTTGCACACCAATCCCAAAATGCACACACCTTTTACATATACAGACGAAGTGGTCTCTGCACCTCCTGCTGCCACACAGGAGTAGCTGTCACTGTCCTGAGGCATGAGGTCCTTGATGTGGAGCTGCAACAGGCAGCTGTCCTCTTTCATATCATACTTTCTGTTGGCTCTCAGAGGCAGCTTGTTCTTCTTCCATTGCACAGACACACCAGGTTTAGACAGCTCACAGTTCAGAGTGGCTGTGCCTCCTTCCTCAGCCTGTACACTTTGTAACTCTTCCTTAAAGAATGCAGGGAGTTCTGGGAATGATTGGAAGGGGAAGAACATTATTATCAGCCATACATTTATAGGAATAATCCTCCTCTCTAAATGTCCATTTGCTGAATTAACCCCAGTGGTTATTTTCTTTATGCATAACATGCACATACCTGTCACTGACAGAGTTGTGGTGGTCTCTGCACCTTCGGCCTGACAGGAGTAACTTCCACTGTCCTCAGGTTTGAGGTCCTTGATGTGGAGCTGGACAAGGCAGCCATCTTGTTTCATCTCATACTTCCTGCCTCTCAGAGGCAGCTTGTTCTTCTTCCATTGCACATACACATCAGGTTTAGACAGCTCACAGGACAGAGTGGCAGTGCCTCCTTCCTCAGCCTGTACACTTTGCACCTCCTCCTTGAAGAACAGAGGGAGTTCTGAGAAATACCAGACAGACATTTTACAGGTTATTCGTTTAATATGAATACAAGGAGGCATTATCAAATGGATCAAATATTGTTATCTGCAAATCATTTTATTTGTTTGTTTTAGTTTACTTAAATGGTAGCAATTTCCACAAAAGACAATACAATTCCTGCCACAAAAGTAAAAGTAAAGCCTCTCCTGATCGAGAGATGAAATTGCAATTGTATCACCCAGGATTTGAACCCAGGTCTCACACGTGGGAAACCCATAATGCTCAAGCAAGGGGGAATTCCACCTTGGCCAGGGGATATATTCGGCTTATGACTTATGAGCTTCAGGCAGAGCTATAGTATAGTACCTGTCCACCAGCAAGTGTCCTACCTGACTGACACCAGTGCAATTTAGTATGGAGACCACCTCAAACCACTGAAGATGTATTAGTTATATTGTATTAATACTCTACCATGAAGATAAGTTAAAATTACATTTTATTCATTAAAACCAGTAAGACGTCTGAGGGCGTCCAAGCGACGTGCACTGGCCATATATGGATCGTGTCTTGAGTGTACAGGGTTTGGTGAGGTCAGATCAACATATGTTGTCAGAACAGGTCAGCTCCATATGGAGATCTAAGGGTGGCAGCGGGGGCAGTGTCTTGAGTGTACAGGGCCCAGGTATTCAGGACTTAATTTTCATTTTCTCTAGTTTTCTGCTGCCAGGCGTGGCTGCACAAATAACTTTGGGGCAGGCCTGTCTAGAGTTTAAATGGATAGGTATCAGTCAAAAGGGAGACATTGAAGAGGAAGGATGAATGGGGAAGGATAAACATATGGAATCTCAGAATAGGTTCTGACATAGCCTAGCTAATAAGCCAGACTAATATCACACTGTGGTTTTTGCCAACGGCTGATTCGCGTCTGGCTTATTAGCCAGGCTAGTTCTGAGATCCATATACTAATACTGATGGCATCAGGGATCTCCATATATGGGCTTAATTGCGACAGCGGGTCGCATTTACTATGATCCCTGATTTACTATCATCCCTGATGATGTCATAGTGATGTCACGAGACCTGGGCACAATATATGGGGGCTTTCGTTTCGTTTCTCTTTTTTGTATGGGGATTTTGAGTGATACACAAAAAACCGCACAATTCCATAGTTAACTGTGACCTTCGGTCACAATAAGTTCCAGGTTGCAGCTTAATCGAACACACTGAGTAGCTTTCTTGCTAGCTTATGAAGGAGGCGGTCGCACTTATTTTTGGCGCTGCTCTGCGGCGACATGGGCATAAGGGCTACGCTTGCATGCGGGCCCTTTGTCTAAGACAAATTTCTTCCTCGGGAGACAAATAATAAAGAACCTTGAACTAATCCAGAATCCAAACTTTTGTAAACTTTTTCTATGCATTTTTAAAAATGCACGCACCTTTTACAGACACAGCTGCGATGGTCTCTGCATCTCCTGCCACACAGGAGTAGCTGCCACTGTCCTCAGGCTTCAGATCTTTGATGTGGAGCTGGAAGAGACAGCTATCTTGTTTCATCTCATACTTTCTGTTGGCTCTCAGAGGCAGCTTGTTCTTCTTCCATTGAACAGACACACCAGGTTTAGACAGCTCACAGTTCAGAGTGGCTGTGTCTCCCTCCTCAGCCTGTACACTTTCTAACTCTTCCTTGAAGAATGCAGGGAGTTCTGGGAATGATTGCACATGTGTTAAGTTTATTAGTTTAATATTAATGACAATGGAGAGATTAATTACCACATGTGAATGTGAAGTCTTGTTTCAATTTGGAAAATGTTGTTTGTTTTTTGTTTACTGGTGGCGTTTTCCAAAATGACAATAAAGTAAATGCTACCAGTCAACGTGCATTCGAAAATGTATGCAGAATCCATGATTTTCCAGATGTGCTGTTGTAGGAGAAAGAAGGGACACCCGCCACTTGCTAGGTTCAAGAGCATTTATTTCTTAAGAGAGCTCTCTTGTCAAAGTATTTGTATACTATGTGCAGTGACAATAAATTGAATCTAATCTAATCTAATCTTAAGAAAGAAATGCTCTTCTTTCTCCTACGTTGTATGCCTCGTCACCATCGCACCTGCTCCAAATTGCCTACTGGGTGTGTCATCTCTCTATACAGATGTACTGTTGTAAAATGTTTCTATGTACATTTAAAATGAAATACACAGACCTTTTACTGAGAGACTGGCAGTGGTCTCTGCATCTCCTGTCACACACGAGTAGCTGCCACTGTCTTCAGGTTTGAGGTCCTTGATGTCGAGCTGCAACAGACAGCCATCTTGATTCATCTCATACTTCCTGTTGGCTCTCAGGGGCAACTTGTTCTTCCTCCATCGCACAGACACATCAGGTTTAGACAGCTCACAGGACAAAGTGGCTACCCCTCCTTCCTCAGCATGTACACTTTGCAAATCTTCCTTGAAGAATGGAATCGACTCTGATAAAGAATGGTAGGGAGGGACAGAATGATCGGCATTAGATTCATTAGAATTAATGTGTTTCTCTAAATGTTTATTGAATTGTCCTGAGAATTTGTTACACACACCTTTCACAGACAGCATTGCAGTGGTCTCTGCACATTCTGCCTGACAGGAGTAGCTGCCACTGTCCTCAGGTTTGAGATCCTTGATGTGGAGCTGCAACAGGCAGCCATCCTGTTTCATCTCATGCTTTCTGTTGGACCTCAGAGGCTGCTTGTTCTTCTTCCATTGCACATACACACCAGGTTTAGACAGCTCACAGGACATAGTGGCTGTGCCTCCTTCCTCAGTCTCCACACTCTGCAGATCTTTCTTGAAAATCGGAGGGAGTTCTGGGGTAGATACATCCAATGATTAGACATAATAATGCATTTATTTATTACTGTGCTGAAGGCAGATATCACGATATCATGATTAACAAAAAGTTATCTTAAAGTAATTCTACTGTTCCGCCACTGTAGAAATGTCCCTCGCTGCATATATAGTTTGCTATGCATATTTTAAAATGCACTCACCTGTCACTGTTACAGTTGCAGTGGTCTCTGCACTTCCTGCAACACATGAGTAGCTGCCACCGTCCTCCAGTTTGAGCTCTCTGATGTAGAGTTTGAACAGGCAGCCATCTTGTTTCATCTCATACTTCCGATTGGTTCTCAGAGGCAGTGAGTCTTTCCTCCACTGCACCGGCACCCCAGACCTAGACAGCTCGCAGTACAGGAACGCTGTGCCACCTTCCTCAGACTCCACATTCTGCAGCTCTTCTTGGAAGAATGGTGGAAGCTCTGGGGAGAGACAGTTGGACCAAGAAGTAGTTATAAGTTGGAAAGGAATACACTAGACACAAGCGTCATATTTTAAAATCATTTTCTAAAGGGAAGCATTGGTTGAAAGTTAACTTAACATGGGGTGAAGATAATACCTGGTTTAGTAAAGAGATTAACCAGGTGCACAATTTAAATAAGTAATTTATACTTGGTCATATAATCCGGTCCAATGCTGTTCGTCATAAAGGCATTTGGCCATGGCTAGTACGATCCATAGGCTATACACTTATAATGCTGCAGACCTCCTTTTACCTTTCACTGCAAGTTTGGCACTGCACTGCACATCTCCTGTATCACAAGTGTACACGCCAGTATCCTGGAGCTCCACATCATAGATGATCAGTAGGTTGACTTTGCCTTCCTTACGTATTTCAAACTTTTCACCACTCATGAGTGTGATGTAGTTACGTTTCCAGGTAACAGAGGAAGTATGGTCAGAGGTGGTGCAGGACAAGGTGGCCGTCTCCCCTTCCATGATTGCAACATCCTCGGGCTTCTCCTCAAATAACACTTAAGAGTTTACAATAGTTCATATTAGAAGAGAATACTCACTGATTCCTGAAGACTGAACTGAATGAAGTACAGTTTAGGCAGTAGTATCTAATACACCAAATAACTTATTTATTTATAATACACTCAATAAAGAAAACAATATAGTCAAAAACAGCAGTTGTCTCTTCTGTCCTCACCTTTGGGCTTGGGGACCACTAGCAGACTTGCAGAAGACTTCTCCTCCCCAACCACAAAGGCAACGGTGCCCGTCTCCTCTGGTGTGGTCATGGTGAGAACCAGATGATGAAAACGGCCCCGGCAAGACATCTGGTTCATCTCGTTATTCTGCAGCTGGCTGGAGCCCAGCCACCACACGCCCTCAGTCACATCCGAATGGGTCAGCTCGCACTCAAACGCAGCGTCCTCGCCAGCTGTCACTGTCATGTCCTTCAGCCCTGACACGATCCGTACTCGCTCTGTGGAGGAACGAGGAACTAGATACATAGCTCTAACTTTTAGAGAATGGAAATGAAATGTGTCGCAAAAAACGAATGGCATGATGACAATAATGTGTGGTTTACTCAGCATATTATGAGTAGCCCACACAAAGCTAACTCACAATTATGAGTTAGCCTCACAAAGATGGTAATCATCTTCAATGAAATGATCATGAAATAAGAAATAAAAATAAATGAATGAAATGGAAAAAGATCAAAGGAGATGTTATCAAACGTATCCACCTACCCCTTACGACTAACTTTGCAGTGGTCTTCTTGCCCCGAGTAACGCAACAATATTCTCCAGCGTCCTCCGGACACAGTTTATTGATTTCTAGGGTATGAGTGGCTCCTCTCTTTATGATACTGTAGTGTCCTCCATCTTCCACCAGCTGGTCATCCTTCCTCCAGGTGACTGGAACGTTGGCACTGGAAATCTCACACGACATCAGCAGTGATTTACCTTCCATCAACACCTGGTTCTGCAGCTCCTTCTCAAAGAACACAGAGGCTGCCGCTGTAAGGGGAGGTGGGGCATGATGTCATTAAGGAATGTCCATGTGAAAAACTAGTGATACAAGTGATACAAATGTAAGCAAATGGAAAAATAAAAAGTAAAAAATAGCAGTGGAGACATTCTAGGCGTCTAAGGGAATGACTCAGCTCTTAATAGGACTAAACATTATACACCAGATAAATGTGTGCATTCACTGTATTTTGGAACACTAACAGGGTTTTCTTTTTGTTTGTGCGTGCCTACACAAACACACACATTGTCTACAGGCATAAAATAAAATTATGACCTCATTGTCATAACAGTGTGTAATAGTAACACAGGTTTGTATTTTGTTTTAGGACAAGTTTCAAATAGCATATTACTTTTCAGCATATTATTTAAAAACCTTTCCAGAATGTCAATTCTGCACATTGGACGCTTCATTTTGGAAATATAGTGTAAAGAACAAGACACATTGATAAATCCTCAACACTACTGAACACACCTCTCACACACACTTCAGCTGTCGTCGTCTGGTCTCCGAAGACACAGCTGTACTGCCCTACATCCTCTGGCTGGACATTCCTGATGTGCAGGTCGGCTATCTTCCCGTCCAGCTTCATGTTGTATCTCCCTCCATGGTAGATCTGGTCCTCTCCCCTCCACCACTGCACCGGGACCCCAGCCTTGGACAGCTCACAGCGCAGGTTCACGATGCCTCCTTCTCTGCCCTCCTGGTTCTTCAGACCCATCTTGAAGGTGCACGGAATGGCTGTGGATCACAGGTAAACAATCTCATATCTGGGACTTTACCGGAGTTGGACTCTTGCGTCAGGTAGGACAACTACAGATTGACATTGGTTTCCCAAAGGACACATGGTGTAAGAGGTATGGTGTTGCATTTGATTTAATTTAATATTTCGACTATTTTTAAGAGTAAAGAGAGCCTACTGTCAGCTGTCCAGCAGTCCAAATATTATTAAATTCAATTTCAGAATGGTAGACCTGAGGCCTTCAATACCAGGCCTGAGGCCTGGGGCCTACCATACTAGACCTGAGGCCTGAGGCCTACCATACCAGGCTTCAGGCCTGAGGCCTACCATTGCGTGGCACATCTATGCACGAAATGTCTATGTTCACAGGCTTCTGTGTGCGGCCTAGAGGGCATCTGAGCATGTGCAACACCATACCTCTTACACCATGTGTCCTTTGGGAAACCGGGCCAATGTCAATAAGGTTATTTGAATTAGACAGTGCGCCGGATTGGACACTATATGCGGCACCATCTTTACAGTATGGAAACTGCTGCAATTACCTCTCAGACATAAAACTTGCAGATAGTAGCTTTAATCAACACTGTGGAAACCTATCCTGTATCTCTGGTGTTTATACCATAACTCCTATTTAAGTGATTTTCATGGTTACATATTTTCATCACCCTTATCCCTAAACTTTTTTGCCATTTCTTTGTCCTACTAGCCGACACGTTGTGAGCTTGTAGATCGGCTATTTGAAGTTTAGGGATACGTTTAGGGATAAGGTAAGGCAATGGCCAAAATAGGGCCCGGCTCCTGTGGTTTTTGATTGTCATTCAACGGCATCAAAATGACCAATTCCAGCACACAAGGCCTAGACCCACAGAGCCCACCCCCTTACGTGTGACAGTGATGCTGGCCGTAGTCTGTATATCATTAAAGACACAGCTGTAGACTCCGCTGTCCTCCACCAGGGCTTTCTTGATGGCCAGTTCCATGACGGCGTCTCTCTTTTTGATCAGGTATTTCAGGCCGTTCTTCAGCACCTCCTCTCCTTTCCTCCACTCCACAGTCAGACCGGGTTTAGACAGCTCACAGCTCATAGTCACACTGTTGTCTTCCTCCACCTTCTGGTTCCTCAACTTCACCTTGAATGTTATGGGTGGAGCTGAGAAGAGAATGGCCGCACGGAAGTGAGTGGAGAATTCAGCGATTGACTTACAGTATATTTGGCTGGGGTTCCAAATTTTAAATGGACTGGAGAAAGGGAAATCAGTGGGGCAGGCAGGGTGTTTGCAATTGCTTGTGTGTGTGTGTGACTGTGTGTGTGTGAGAGTGTGTGTGTGTGTGTGTGTGTGTGTGTGTGTGTGTGTGTGTGTGTGTGTGTGTGTGTGTGTGTGTGTGTGTGTGTGTGTGTGTGTGTGTGTGTGTCTATCTGAGAATTAGTGGATTTTAATGACATTCTAAACACTAGGCTGCCAGGAAGAGATAATTAACTTTTGTGTCCAAAAAGTCAGAGCTCAAGCTAAGGTCACAATCAAGGTTCAGATCAAAGTCACATACTGTAACTAGACGTGGATAGGTGATGTTTGATGTGCTGGATTCCATGCAGAGAATTAAACCAAGTGACATAATCCTTAGCCATCAGCAACCATCCAAGGTGTAACAAGATATATTGAGGTGGGGCAAGTTCTACTTTTATCTTACCCTGGACAGTGAGCTCTGCAGTTGACTGGCAGTCTTTGGTCTTACAGGTGTATTTCCCAGCATCGCTCTCCTCTACGCTGTTGATGACCAGTTTAGTGAGACGGCCCTCCTGCTTCATCTCATATTTGTCTCCAGGTTTGAGGACGACTCTGCCTCTCCTCCAGTCCACTGGGGCTCCAGGCTTGGAGAGCTCACAGCAGAACTCTCCTCTGTTGCCCTCCTTCGCCACCACACTTTCCACTTCTAGCTTGAATGTTATGGGAAGGGCTACAGAATACAAGATATATGTCACTGTACACGATGACTCAATACACTGTATCATCCTCAAATCAAGTCTATGAAACTTGAGATATTACATCGCTAAATCAACATCTGATATACATGAGTATGGTATATTGTATGGTATATTTGTGTTTACTTTGTTTTTATTCCTTTTTACAGGTTAATACAGACAGACAGGCGATTCAGTCAGTCTATTGTATGGTATATTTGGAGGTCAAAAGTGAACCATGCAGCTTATAGCCATGTTTAGGATGTCCTATTAATGAATGAATGAATGAATGAATTAATTAATTAAATTAATTCACTTATTAGATAGTAAGGTGTAGAGGGACAGTAAAGTGAGTTCAGAAAGAATGGAGGACAATGACATGCAAGAAATGGTGGGACTCGCATTCGAACTCGGGTCCTCACAAGCAGTATGCAGTAAGGGGGCAAGCCACCAGGAACCCCTTGGTTGTCCTATGTGTGTGTGTGTGTGTGTGTGTGTGTGTGTGTGCAAACAGTCTACCTCTAACTTTGATGTCAGCCGACGTCATAGCGGCGCCTACGCAGCAGCTGTACTCGCCGGCATCGTGCAGAACTATGTTCGTGATCATCATCTCAGACACCCTGCCCTCCTGTTTCATCTGGTATTTTTGTCCCTCTTTCAGCAGCAGTGAATCTTTCCTCCACTCCACTGGGACCCCAGACTTAGACAGCTCACAGCGTAAAGTCACACTGCCTTCCTCCACGGCCTCCTGGTTCTTCAGCTTCTGTTTGAATGTCACTGGGATGGCTGGAAGATGGTTACAAAGCAGGTAAGGTAAATGGTGCATTTATATAGCGCCTTTATCCAAGGCGCTTTACATAGATTGTGCATTACATTCACCCATTCCCACACACATTCATACACAGATGGCGGCGGAAACCATGCAAGGCACCAACCAGCACATCAGGAGCAATTAGGGGTTCAGTGTCTTGCTCAAGGACACTTCGACACTAACTCTGGAGGAGCCCGGGTTCGAACTACCATCCAGCCAGTTACTCTACCATCCAGCCACTCTACCCCTGAGCCACCGCCGTGTGAAACACTTTTGATAAGGCTCCTCTGACTTACAGTACAATAACAAAATTAAAACACATCCAGACTTCTGCAAAGCGTTTCAGAGTATGTGGTCAGACTCGGCCTGCCAATCAGGACTAGGTGAGGTCGCGCAAAGGTCCCCATAGCCAACAGCAGCGATCATAAGCCAGGTTTCACCGGGCAAAAACTAAAGTGATACAGTATGTTCTTCTTAACCTAAAAAGCAGTCTGCATAGGCTACTATACAGAAGCAATGTGATCCAATATAGCACAGCATGGGCTGAACTGTTTCGCGCTCTTTTCATCTTGCCCTAAAAAGTAGTGGTTATTGGCCCGATTTCCCAAAGGACACATGGTGTAAGAGGTATGGTGTAGCACATGTTCAGATGCCCTCTAGGCCGCACACAGAAGCCTGTGAACATAGACATTCCGTGCACAGATGTGCCACGCAATGGTAGGCCTCAGGTCTGAAATTTAATTTAATAATATTTGGACTGCTGACAGTAGGCTCTCTAACTATCTATCTATCTATCTATATATCTATATATATATATATATATATATATATATATATCTATATATATATATATTAGAGTAAAGAGAGCCTACTGTCAGCTGTCCAGCAGTCCAATTATTATTGAATTAAATTTCAGAATGGTAGACCTGAGTCCTACCATACCATTGTGTGCCATTACGTGGCACATCTATGCACGGAATGTCTATGTTCACAGGCTTCTGTGTGCGGCCTAGAGGGCATCTGAGCATGTCCTACACCATACCTCTTACACCATGTGTCCTTTGGGAAACCGGGCCATTATCCTTGGTAGTCAGGCAAGAAACTGTGAAACTTTGAGCAGTAGTTTGCAGTAGACTTCCATCAGACCTACCAGTGATGACGATGGTGGCGGTGCTTTTCAGGTCCTCACACACACAGCTATAGATGCCACTGTCCTCAGGCAGGCCCTTTCTGATCAACATCTCCACAGTGGCTCCAATCTGTCTGATCTGGTACTTCTCTCCGTTGGTCAGGACGTTTTCTCCATTCTTCCACTGTACCGGCAGCCCAGGTTTAGAGAGCTCACAGCACAGCGCTACACCGTTGCCCTCCTCCACCTGAACGTTTTTCAGCTCTTGAATGAACATGACAGGACGCTCTAGAGAACATCATAGGAAAGGCGTTAACCACTATAGCCCTATATATACTGTCATACAGCACAAATAATAGAGAGCCATAGATCTAGCTATAGATCATACTGTGGATCGTTTTCACACTTTCTGTCAGTTTCTGATAATATTCACATCTTGATTGCTCATTCTTGTTTGAATGAACAAATGCCCATGCAATAACTAATTATGAGGATATGAGATAGGGGTGAGAAGTTCAGCCATCCGTGAGAGTAGAACTGCTGCTCCATGACTTGGAAAGGAATCAGCTTAGGTGGTTCAGGCATCTAGTATGGATGCCTCCCGGGCTTCTCGCTATGGAGGAGGTCCTCGCTGCACATCCCACTGGGAAGAGACCCCTTGGCAGACCAAGGACCAGATGGGGGGGATTATGTCTCCACACTGGCCTGGGAAGGCCTTGGGATCCTCCAGGAGGAAGTTGCTAATGTTTGCTCTGGAAAGGGAAGACTGGAAATCTCTGTTGGAACTTTTACCCCTGTGACCCAAGTCCGGATAAGCGGTTGAAGATGGATGAATGGATGGATGTGTATACACATACTGTAGAGTGTAGATAGTAGATAACTGCTTTATTTCTGTTGTTCTGCAATGCCAGTCTATATGATTTTGCCCTTTTGTCCAAGTATGTCTGTTCATCTAACACTTTGATCTAAACAAGATCATTTTGAAATCTACAAGCTGGATTGCCATGGAATGCCACGACATGCACCGTACATGATCCCCATGATGCTGAATAATACTGGCATGATAGCAGTGCTTCTAGTATTGTTGAATCAATAATTCCCACTGAAATGGGCTCTAATGTAATGTTATACTACAACTCATTCCCCTTTCATCTAAGTCTAAAGGTGTCTAGGAAACTAGATTCTGTGTATTGGACAGAACAAGCAGTTAGACGGATGTATATTGTACGCACCATTTACGATGACACTGGCAGTCGTCTCCTGCTCTCCACAAACACAAGAGTACTGTCCAATGTCCTCCAGGCTGACGTCCACAATCTTCATCTCCACCTGCAGGTCTTTCTTCCTCATCTGGTACTTGTCTCCGTGCTTCAGCAGCTCCCTTCCTCTTCTCCACTCCACCGAGGAGGCGGGTTTGTTCAGCTCACAGCGCAGGAAGATGCTGTTGCCCTCAGTCACTTCCTGGTTGACCAGTGGGAGTTTGAAACTGGGAGGCAAGCCTGCATGAGGAGAGCCAAGAACTTCAGTGAATGGTTCCAAGTGGAGCAATGCCTCCGGTGACGTCATTCAGCAGCGGTCCAACACTACGGCATGAAAACAACTACCACAGCTGCTGTCATATTGTGACAATGTAACGTTAATAAAACATAATTTTGATTCAATTATTTTATTTAATTAAGGGTGGCTGGCATCTCCTTTAGAGACTCGGAGTAGTGTCGCTGCTTCGTTGCTTGGAAAGGAGCCATCTTAGGTGGTTCGGGCATCTAGTACGGATGCCCCCCTCACAAGTCCTCACAAGTCCTCACATGTCCCACTGCATGGGAGGAGACCCAGAGGCACACCAAGGACAAGATGGGGATTATATCTCCACACTGGCCTGGAAACGCATGGAGTGTGGGGGTCTCTGCTGAAACTGTTGCCCCCGCCTCCGGATAAGTGGTTGAAGATGGATGGATGGATGGATGGATGGATGGAAATGCAGTGTTGTGTAGGGGCAGTGTTTAGAAAAAGATTCAATAAGAATAGTTTAGTTGAAACAAAACTAAGATGAAAGTGAAGGAGGTTGCAGACAACTAGAATGTCCACTGTGACACACGTGTCAAAATGAGTACAAATGAGACATAATAATTCACATTACATATCGTCACCTTATTAAACTAATTGCCTAAGTCATTTTTTCAAGGTTTTCAGACACAAAAAACTGTGCCAAATGTAGAATATATTATATTTCTTAATTATTTAAATTAAAAAAATATGAAAAAATATGACTATTGACATACAAATAAAGGTGTATGTCAATCATGTAACATGTAAGGATAAAATGACTTAGGCCAATATCTGAACATGCCATTTTAACTTAGGCAATTATTATAAACCTTATTTAGGCCAAATTACTTCTGCAGTAAGTGACTTAGGCAAAATGTTTTTATTACAATTATTTTTAATAGACCATCTGTCAGCCACAGAGTGTTTAAAATAATATCAGAGCACAAAGACATATGGGAGTGAATGGGAGGTACTGAGAAATATAAGCGAGAAATATGTGCGAGAAATATGTGCGAGAAATATAAGCGAGAAATATGTGCCAAAACTAGAAAGTGCAATTCTGGGAAATTGGAAGTGTGGTTGCACTGACGTGAGTCACAAAGCATAGGGGCCCGAGTTCCGTCTTACCGTTTGTATTCTATATTGTGAAGTCATGTAAAGCATGACAACAGTGACAACAGTGTGTGAAGCATATGACAGTGAGGGGGGCTATTATGATATCAGGAAGCTCCATGAATGCAACAATCCCTGGATATTTATTTAAGCTACATAATAGTGCAGATTACTTGCTAAACATTTCAAAGTACTTCCTTAGGCATCCTTTAAGAATGCTAGTTTAAAACACATCAATCTGCAACCATGATGTACTACTAATGCCTTTCTTCTCTTATACTGACTCACAGTTTAATGTGGTTATAACATAGTAATCCAGAGAAATCCTTGGAATGACAGGATTTGATACAAGCAGCGTTCGGTAACCATAGCAATAACCCTGTCAAAGCAATGTGAAGAACACTTTAAGTATACAGTAGCTCTGCGTGCTCACATACATTTATAAGCAATAGATTGACACATGACATTATGTCATACTGGTGAACTGGATGTTTTATATTAGCTCACACCAGGCCTCTTTAATTAACCCATTTTGAGCGGGAACCCCTTTTGGTGTTTTAAACATTATGTTATAATTTAGCTATTGAGAAATAGCAGATTGGCGGGCTACGAGCTTGTAGGTCTGCTATTTTTGAAAATCGTAAAAATGTGGCGCAAATCTTTGAATATTTATTCTTTTATAGTTAATGTTTTAAAATCAGGTCTAAATGGGTTAAACTTTAACCCATTTAGACCTGATTTTAAAACAGAGAAAGTCAAAGGTAGGAACCTTTAACCGTTAAAGGTTCCTACCTTTGACTTTCTCTGATATTCTGGGACATTATGACAACAGCCAACTCTCAGTCTTTTTTTCTCTCCCCAAATGAGCCAATCCCCCTATGTGTACTTCCCACTCCATGGAGAACTCATCCAAGCTGGTGGCAATACTGCCAGGAAGCTAACCCACGCCTCTGCAGTGGTCCATGTGCAGTGGTCCATGAGTGTTTTACCTGATGTTTGATTTGTTTAGCTTTTTTGATCCCATTCTGGGCGGGAACCCCTATTGGTATCTTACCCCCTCAGGCCGGGAACCCATATTTTGGTTCTGTACAGTATGTACAGTATTCAAAAATGTCAATTTTTTGATGCTGCTGTATAAATATTTTTTAGTTTTTCAGAAACCTTCAGAAACCAGGATTTAGAGGCGTTTTTAGAATCGGCCTTAGGCCTAAATGGGTTATATATATATGATTTTGAATGATCTTTGTTTGAGACAGCTCTAGCTTAGAAAAGATATGTTATTTTACTGACTGTCATTATCTAAATAAATACCCCAAATATGTATAATTGTTCTACATTAAATTAGATGTATCTTTCTACCAGGGATCTATAGTGGAGAGTAAACCCATGTGAATATGCGTAACATTAAGAAACATATTAGATATCAGGCTTCATACAGATTTCGGTTTACACTTTAAATACTATATAGTCAATCAAAAAAATGCAACCTTTCTGTATTCAATTAGTTAAATTAATCTTACCCTGGACAGTGAGCTCTGCAGTTGACTGGCAGTCTTTGGTCTTGCAGGTGTATTTCCCAGCATCGCTCTCCTCTACGCTGTTGATGACCAGTTTAGTGAGACGGCCCTCCTGCTTCATCTCATATTTATGTCCAGGTGTGAGAACGACTCTGCCTCTCCTCCAGTCCACTGGGGCTCCGGGCTTGGAGAGCTCACAGCAGAACTCTCCTTTGTGGCCCTCCTTCACCGACAGGTGCTGAAGCTCTCGTTTAAATATTACGGGAGGTGCTGTAGAATCATATAGTCATAGATTTTTTTTATTATGTATATTTTTTTAATGTGATACACCAATAGTGAAATGTTTTGGACCCCAGGAAGACTAGTTGTCATTAAGGCGGCAGCTAATGCAGACCCATATAATAAACAAATAAACAGACAGTGGATTAGACGTTTTGGGTGAAACAGTATACTGTATATTTTTGCAGTTCCATATAAGTACATTTTTTTTACAGTTTTTTCATCAAACTCACATGTCACTTTGACATCACCACTGGTCTTCTCGTCTCCTGTTACACAGCTGTACTTTCCTGCGTCTTCTGGTTGGACATTCAGAATGGTCAGCTCAGCCACCTTTCCTTCTAACTTCATCTGATATTTCCCTATAGAAACCTGCTCGGTCAACGTCTGCTCCCCTTTACGCCACTCCATGGAGACTCCCTTCTTGGACAGCTCACAGTGCAGGGTCACGCTGCCGCCTTCTAGGGCCTCGTGGCTCTTCAGGCTCACTTTGAAGGTGGCAGGAACAGCTGAGGAACCAAATTTATGTTAGACAGGCCAAGAGGAGCGCATGGTGAAGAGGCTGGGAAACAAACAACCCAAAATTACAACCCTTTTCCAAACAGATTAGCTGAGAGATACCTAATACAACCATAGACTGTAAAAAATATGGACAAAGCGTTCCCCGGGTCTAACATGGACGTAAAATGAAGCCTGTTATTCCTGCACTGTAAGTCGCCATCTTTCTAGATCCGTTTGGGCCCAGCTGGCCATTGGCTGGCTCCGTTTGGGCCCAGCTGGCCATTGGCTGCCCAGACAACGAGGGGGGACTTCCCCCCTTCTTCTCCGTTGGTTTTTATTTTGACTCGAGTGGGTGGGGACTCCCGATCATAGACTGTAACGGTAGCCACGCCCCTCAGAACATACGCGACTTTATGGTCATTTATTTTATAAATGGGACCATAATTTTCCAAAAAGAATATTATGACATTAGAAATGAGACTTTAAACTAGTGACTGGAAGCAGAAAGTATTCATGACCATGTTTATTAAGGTAAT
The DNA here is from genome assembly GCF_964188405.1 of Protomyctophum parallelum. Taxonomy (NCBI): domain Eukaryota; kingdom Metazoa; phylum Chordata; class Actinopteri; order Myctophiformes; family Myctophidae; genus Protomyctophum; species Protomyctophum parallelum. The sequence goes on along the minus strand of NC_139701.1, from coordinate 16,818,671 downwards.
ACAGTCTAGGTGAAGTTGGGCCCAAATACATGGACTTCTATGGGGCTATGGGGTTTTTTGGGTCCAGTGACAGCGCCACAACAGGCCATTATATAAACTTTCAGGAGTTTCAGGCTTCACAAAATATCTGTCTGACTGCCCCCCTGAATACAACACCAATAATCATATGGGCACACCTATAGATAATCGGATAGTGTTGCTGTCTTTCTCCCTCCCATATTCAATCTACAGATACTATCTCCTCCTTGTAGACAGCCAGAAAATCAGATAGACAGACAGATATCCCTACACACACACACACACACACACACACACACACACACACACACACACACACACACACACACACACACACACACACACACACACACACACACACACACACACACACACACACACACACACACACACACACACACACACACACACACACACACACACACACACACACACACACACAGTACCAGAACTCCACTAGGAACCTCAGTGAGTGAGTGTCCACCACCTACCAACGACATTGACCGTGGACTTGGTCCTTTGCTCTCTACAAACACAGGTGTAGATCCCGCTGTCCTCTGGTACAGCGTCTCTGATGATGAGCTCCACCACCGCTTCCCTCTGTTTAATCTGGTACTTCTCTCCGTTCCCTAGGAGCTCTCCTCCCAGCCTCCACTCCACCGGGACTCCTGCTTTAGAGATCTCACAGTGCAGAGCGATGTTATTCCCCTCCTCGATCTGAATATTCTGCAGTTTTAGCTTGAAGGTGATGGGGAGGACTGAAAGACACAAAGATAACCAAAGTTTAACTTTCGACTGTTACAGTATATAAAAAATAACATTAATTGTTTTATATTTCAGAAATGTTTCTGGAAATGTTATAATTATGAACATCTTGACTGAACTGGATATTAGAAACACTGATTTACAGTGTTACAACAGTAGCAATCTTTATCAAATAAACACAAATAATTATATTCCTACCATTCACAGTCAAAGTAGCTGTGGTCTCTATGCTTCCACAGATGCATGTGTAGATATCGCTGTCCTCAGGCATCACTTCAAGGATCTTCAGCTCAATCAGCATGTCTCTTTGGCGCATGTGGTACTTCTCTCCATTCATAATCAGCTCATTTCCTCCCCTCCTCCACTCGACTGTGTACCCAGGTTTAGAGAGCTCACAGCGTAGCGTGGCACTGTTGCCTTCCTCGATAAGAATGTTCCTGAGCTTCTGTTTGAAGATGACTGGCAGAGCTGAGGAGTAAAGGGAGAAAGTCGGGGCCCCACACTGAAAACCACTGACCAAATTGGAGAATGTTTATTTTCTTCTGCAGATCACCAGCCACTTCTCACAATAAAGAAATTGGCTGAAAGTTGTAACTTGTATCTAATCTAATCTATTACTTACATGGTTGGCTAACTTGCTTGGCTCCAATCAAAGAAATAAATGCATTTCTTACCAGTGACAGTTACAGTAGCAGACGTCTTCTGATCAGCACACAAACAGCTGAAGACTCCACTGTCCTCAGGTACAGCCTTCCAGATGAGGAGGTCCAGGGTGGTCTCTCTTTTTCTTATCTGGTACTTGACACAGTTTTTCAGAAACTCGTCCCCCTTCCTCCATTCTACTGGTATTCCAGGTTTAGACAGCTCACAGCGCAGCGTGACACTGTTGCCCTCCTCTGTCTGTACATTCTTCAGCTGTTGTCTGAATGTGATAGGTATTGCTGGAGAAAAAGAGGCAATCATTTATGAATGGAACACATTTCCATGTATTAGTCATAGTGGTGGCATCTCGATAACATTCACATCTACAGTACAAAACCAATGGTCTCTGTAGCCAGCTGTGGCTGTCTATAGTTTACTTCCACCACCCACTCTTTCTGACGTCAATGGAAGAAGTACAGGCTGATATTCAACTGTATATAGCTGTGCGCCACAGATTAACCAGACAAAACCATGAGTCATATTTTCAACCAGGGCTGGACAGGGTTCTGTACTTGGTCCCCTCCTTTCCCCCTCTACACCAAATCTCCTCACCGGCGTGTTGTGACATGTTGTGAGCTTGTAGGTTGCCTATTTTCACAGAGAGTTCATCTGTTTTATTATCATCTTTTATGACATGCCCAGAATAGGGAGGCTATAGGTTATTGTGGTTAATGTGGGAACAGTGTGAGTGTGACAGGCTCTCTTTTTTTTTTATATAATTTTTATCCCACGATTTTGTAACCCATTTTTCACCCCTGTGTCAATTATCTAATGTGATCCTGGGCTCTACACACCCTCCGCCAACCTGGGGAGAGCAACGGACTCATGCTTCCTTCATGCCTGAGTGTCCAAGTTGCTCCTTTACACCTGACAGGGGGGAGTTTCCCTGGTTGGACGTAGCGCGTGGAAGGAACACGTTATTCCAACCAGTTCCATTCCCCCCCATCAGGCGCCCCGGCTGGCCAGGGGGAGGCAGTTTAGAGACCAGGATTACTGCATGTTTTTGTGAGGGTACCTACCCTAGGGGACACGGGGACAACATGCAAACTCCACACAGAAAGGCCCTTTCGCCAACACCGCCTCGGGTATGGGCACTGATGACGCGGAGGAGGAAACACGCCGCCAGCACCCACAGCGCCCCGAGCGGGAATCGAACCCAGGACCTTCTAGCTGTGAGGCGACAGCACTACCAACTGTGCCACCGTGCCCCTGTGTGACAGGCTCTCTGAGCGGAAATATTTCACATTTCAACGTGAAAGGTAACAAAGTGGTTAGAGTTAATGGACAATTGACCTTATCCAACAACATGTTCTTCATTGTTTATTAAATCGGTGCTCTTTACCTGTGACGTTGAGGTGTGCACAGGTCCTGTGGTCTCTGCAGTGGCAGCTGTACTCTCCCGTATCCTCGGGCTTCAGGGCTGTGATGGTCAGAGTGATGGTCGTCTTCCTCTGTTTCATCACATGCTTTTCTCCAGACCTGAGGTTCTCCAGACCCTTCCTCCAGTGGTACAGGACTCCTGGTAGAGAGTACTCACAGGTCAGGGTCACACTCTCCCCCTCCCTGGCCTCCACCGGCTTCAGAGGCTGCGTGAACTCTGCTGGGATGGCTGCAGAAAGACAAATTAAAATGGAGAAAGAATATTTCTAATATTAATTATAAGACCTGGCTTGTAATTGAGTAGAGTTTGGCACTTAAACCCTCTAGACTTATAGTTCATTCCAGCCACTACAGCCGTAGTCACGGTCACATTCACACCAGAGAGCTTTGCTGCGATTAAAACAAATTCTGCTGCGCATTGTCAGAAAGTGCACTTCGTTTGGCAGGTGTGAAGGCTCTTTCGAATCCTAATGCGTATCAAAGAACCGCATTCTACTCCGAGCAAAAATGGGGGTTTCGCTTCGCTTCCAATCGCACTTGATTACGATTCGGTGCAGGTGTGAATGCAATCCGCAGTAAATAAAGGAAATGAAGCAAACAATGTGGCGGGTGAGGAACTGAACACAGTTGGAGACGGAGAAGGCATATTTTACGCAGCGCAAAGATATCCCGTTACCGTGGATAGACGTGGTCGAATGAGGAGACTGAAGCCCTGATCGAAATGAGTACATTCAATTGCTTAAGGAAACACATAAAAACACTGCAGTGTATTATAGCCTACAGAATATTCTGTCTGTCTGTGCTGTCACTGTGTGGGGACTGGGGAGTAGGGACTTTCATCCCTTTTCATCTCATCATGTGTCGATGCCATTTAACACACAGCACTACCCCTACTAAAAGCCCACATATAAAAGAATGGAGCAAACATCAGAATGGTATTTTATCATAGGCTGTATATATTCTTTTTGTTCATGCACATTTTGTTCTATTTTCCTCATGCATTCACAGTGGCTTTATCAGATTGATTGATTATTGATTGATTGATTGACTATACAGACTGTACAACATACAGCAAATATAATTATGCAAGAAATGCTAAATGGCCTGAGTGATTGTCTATTGTGGTCTTATGTATTCAATTCATAATCAGGGCATACAAGACATACAATACAATACAAATCATCATCAATACCAGGAGCAATACAAGGTATATTTACAGAAAACAGTGGAGTTGTATGGTGAATATCACGTTTATGATGCTGAGTGAAGTGCTATAGCGGGAGGGAACCATTACCTTTGACTGTTACCACAGACCTGGTGGTAACAGATCCAGCACTGCACTCATACACCCCTGCGTCGTTGTTGCAGACCTCCTTGATGGTCAGTCTGGCCTCACAGCCTGAACGACTGGCAAAGTACTTGGAGGAGTTCCACATCAGGCAGCCATCTTTGTACCACAGGATGTGACATGGCTTGGAAGTCTCACAGGACAATACCAAACCACCTCCCTCAATGGCCTCACAGTCCTCCAGAGCCTTGATGATGGTGGGACGTCTCTCTACAAATATGAAGAGAAAGTTAAGTCAAGGTCAAATCCAATTTATTTCAATTAATTATGAAGATTGGTGTGCTATATAGAGCAACAAAGTATAATGGAATTCAGCACATAACTTATGCAAATTTAATGTGGGTCCATCGGTTCGTCTATCAGAAACCGTCAATAAGCTTTAGTCTGTCCGCCCGCCAAAACCATAGCCTACGTGAGAAAAATCCATGTTTTGATCTGATCGGGTCGATAGCGGTCTCCCGTTAGCATCCCAGTGTAAAGTGTGACACTGGACGGCGCCATTTTAAGATGCGCGTGCATCCACTTGCACTCTACTGTATGTGCTGCTTTCAATGGCCTTTATCGCCAAATCGGCACAATGAATGTAGTTTCTGGTCAAAACAAGGTTTTTCAACGGCCGACAGCCGGCGTTGTAATACTCGCGGACGGGTTTTTTCTGCACGCAGCAAGAGAACAACAACCGGTTAAGACACCACATACACCATTACCAAATATCCGTAACATCCGGTTACGGATATTTGGTTCTTCAAAATAAGGGTTGAAAGTGGAAAACCACGATAAATAAATACATTAATCCTGATGGGGGTTAATTCCAGTAATTTGTTTTATTTCACTTTTGTTGTTCACAAATTAAAATAAATGTTAATCCTTTAGTGAGAGTGTGGGGCTCTACGGATGGAAATGTCGGACCAGGTCGGCTCAAACCGCTTTGATCCGACTGGGTGTAAGAAAGCAGAAAGAGGACATGGGAGATGCTAGTGGTTCTTTTAGACTCTTTCTTGAGACAGTACAAAGCCTTACCTCTAACCAGCAACGAGGCATACGATCTCCTATCCCCAGCCTCAAAGACCACAGTTCCGGTGTCTTTGCGGGCCAGCTGTCTGAAGGTGAGGGTGTTGTAACCCCCTGGCACTATCTGGATCTCATTGAGGTCGTTGGTGTAGAGCAGGGTCTCATCCAAGTACCACTTGGCCTCAGTGTAGTCGCTCGGACAAATGCGACACCTGAACATGACCGTGTCGCCCTCAAGACACTCAACATCCTCCAATTCATCCATGATCAGCACTCTCTGGCCTGAGGCGCGCACACACACACACACACACACACACACACACACAAGTTACCTTGCCGTGATGCAACAACAAATGTGGACAAGACATCCCAAATAACGGGCTCTACGCACACGCACACACACCATTTTGGAAATAAAATGGGCCCCTTCCCTACTTCCTTCACGGCTGCAGATCACTGCGTTTAAACTTAAAGAACGGTTCAAACGCGATCTGGCGCCTGGAGCTCCTCTTCTCCTCTGTGTAGGCCTACACACTGTTTGTTTGGGAGAACCCTCCCGTGTGTCACTTCCTCCCCTTAGTAAACTTGGGTGGTGGCATCAATCAGTCATTGACACCTACCAATCACCCTAGTACCAGACCCGTTACCTTTCACATAGAAATAGGAAAGAATAAGACTCTCACAACGCTCATGTTACATATCACACGTATATAAATAACATGCACAGAAAATAAAGCAGAATGACATTAATAATGTGCTTTTGTCACATCTGTTCCATTCTGGTCAAACAGAGTCATGGTGCTGCTATTGTGTATGTTGGCTCACTGGAAACACACTGCTACACCAGTGCGTCTCAAAGTGTCCTTGAGTGGGTTCCAAATGGCCCAGTATGGGTCTGTAACCATACGCCCCTAACTCTCAGAGTTATGGGGGTCCTTGAAATAAAAAGTAGGAAGTAGGGAAGGCGCCTGGAAGTAGGAAGAGTTATTCTGTGTGCATAGAGCCCATTGTTCTATTGACTACACTATACACATTGATAATACACATGGCTGAACACACCCTTTGCCATGGCCTCACCTTGCACAGTCAGTAGTGCGTGGCTCCGCATGGTGCCAACGTCACAGATGTAAACGTCTGAGTCAAACTTCTCCAGACTGATGATGGTCAGCGACAGCACCACACCTTTCTGCCTGAGGATGTATTTCCTACTGGACCTGAGCTCCACCATGCCCTTCAGCCATTTCACTCGCTTGGCTGGCCGCCTGGTCTCACACTCCAGGGTCACCATGCTCTTCTCCTCGGCCCCCGTGTCCCGCAGCTCACGTGCAAATGTGTGCTGGAGCTCTGTAAAGGGGTGAAGAAGTTATGAATAAATTGTTAATCAAGCGTTCTAGTTACCATTGTAGAATATTACTACTTATTAACAGTGGTATAAATCTTAGAGCTCAACAAATGCACCATTGTCACTTGTATTTCCCCCACACCGCATGTGCATGCATGCGGTATTACAATCACTCCTGTCCTGTCTATGTGTTTGTCTGTGGTTTGTGAAGAGGGAATCTTGGAAAAACAAGAAAGTGGCCGCACACGCCAATAGCCAGAGTGCCTATACTTTATAGGATGCAGCAGGTTAAGACATATGAATCCAACGTTTCGGCGGTTAAGCCTTCATCAGGGAATGAAAACTTGTGCATTAGCATCCTTGTGCACAGTGTCTGTGGTTCTTAACAGGCATAACCACAACCGTTCTGATGATTTGGATGAAACATTTTACTAAGGATCTGAATTCTCAAATAAGTGTTTAATTTGTGTACATTTCCACCAATTTCTAATGAAATGTATGAGTAGATGTTCAAACCTTTTGAAAGAACAAGAGTGATATTTAATATTTTCTTTTAGTGGAACGGTAACCAAAACTAAGATTGGTTACCCACATGGAGGGGAGCAGGCTTTTCCCACTTAAAGTTATCAGCATCTCTGAGTGCCAATTTCTTAGTTAGGTATTTTGTGTCTCCTATACTATACCTCTGATCTCGAGCTTGGCACGGGTGGCAATGCCATCGGCCTCACAGCAGTACTCTCCAGAGTCTCTGATGGTAGTGTTCTTGATCACCAGTCGCACCAGATTCTTCTCCACAGTGATTTCATACTTGGGGCTCTGTCTTATCGGGTGGCCATTCTTCAACCAGCATATGATGGCCTCCGGTTTGGTGATCTCACAGCTCAGCTCTGTGTCCTCGCCCGGCACGCCCTTGACATTCAGCAGCTCTCTGAACACATGCACCGGCTTCTCTGGAAAGATTCACATAGACAGCGGTTCTCAGTTTGCTATGCCTTAGAGGCCACGGACCCCCATTTCATAAAATGCTTGTGGGACCATAATCACTACACTGTAAAATCCTCAGTGTTCATTTAACTCTGAGAGTGTACAAAAGGAACCAAAGGGTTCTTTTGGTTCCATTGGTACACCCTCTGAGTTACAGATACAGATACTGTTAATATTTTTTTATTTCTATCAATCATTTAACAGGGGACCCCCTAGATTAAGCTCGTGGACCTAACTAGTGGCGATAAGCCAAAGCCATACAGACAATAGACAGCAGCACCACAACCTCCCAAATACACAGTAACCGTCATCTGCATACCTTGGAAAGGATTTCTTCACTCTTGAGAGAGACCCATTTACCTTTAACAAACAGCATAGTCCTACAGCTCAGGTCGCTGATGGTGAAGAGCACATCCCCAGCATCAGACAGGATGGCATCTCTGATGGTCATTTTGAACAGGCGTCCATTACGTACAACCTGGATACGGCTGTTACTGACCACCAGCTGACCATTGATGCTCCAGACAGGCTCGTCGATAATATCATGAGAGAGGAGGCACTCGAAAGAGCAGTTCTCTCCTTCCAGGACAGAGTCTGTCTTCATACGCTGGGTGATGACGATGTGCAGGTCTGCAGAGTTATGTATAGAAGTTTCATACATGTTCAGCGTCATTAAAGTGTTGCACTTACAACTAGCTACAGTACTGTAGGTTCCCTCTGTCCTTTATTAAATTATAGGATATATATTTCCCTACACATAATGGCTGTCCAGTGTACGATAACTATACGATAAATAAATATATTGATTTAAAAATGAAGATTCCTAACCCTAACTAAAGTGAATGACAGTCTACACCACAGCTATAAGGAAAACGTCAGTGGTGAACAATATCTTTGGATCACTTTCTGAACAAGAGACTCTGACACTGACAGCCAATCAATATCCATCTGAATTTACAGGGCGTCACGTTCAACACATTACTCATGTTCAACATTTTTACGGAGCGTTATCGTTCAGCAGCGGCAGCACGGATGCTCACGTAATTATCGTTATCGCAGGAATTCCCTAAAGGATTATTCCCACAACTACGACGTCTATGTGCAGGGACGTGCACAGTGCACACTTAGGCTCAATCCCAATTCCCCCCTTCGTCCTGGCCCTTAGCCCTTGCCCTTGCTTATGCGCGTTCACGTGAGGGGGAAGGGTTATCTCAATTGTCTTTGGATCGAGGGGTAGGGCCGAGGGCGAGGGGTAGAATCCCCTTCGTTTGAAGGGATATCTCGACGGGACTTCAAACGGAGCAACATCACTGAGGGCTGAAAGGCGGACGAGGTAAGAAGCCTTTTATGTCCTTTATTATGGAAAAATATTATAATAACCAATATTATTTGAATGTATTAACAATCTGCATCGCCAAAAATATCGCAATCTCTAGCAAAGGTTAACGTTACCTCACGTGAACTAACGATATGATACAGCGTTGCATTCATACAACGTTACCCATTCATTTGGCGCCGCATCGGCGCTTTATTCTTTTTTATTTATCGCCGGTGATACAACTCGGATGCAAGCTAGCTTATTAGCAGGCATCAGTCCGACCCCCCAGACCACGATATGTCAACATTCTGCTGTTTTGGAGCTCTTAAAAGCCATGAAATACCTACTGTACCTAACTAATTAGCAATGGTGTTTTTTTCCCCAGGCAAACCAGCTACGGAACAGATTGCAAGCTGCTGTGCAGACTGTACATTGGATGGAGATGAATCACGATGGCATTTTCATTGATAGAAAATTACTCTGTTCTTAATGATATTAAAAACAATGAACAGTGACCACAGCCCCTTCTTTCTATACTGTAAATTGTTTTTCCTTTTTCTAACCCTGTATATATATCTGTACCCATGCTATACAAACTGTTAATACAATAATCAATTAATCAGGTACAACTGTTGAGCAGGTGTCAGAATGAGCTATATCTAGCTGAATTACATTCTGCATAGTGGGCTACCAACATGAGACAAAATTACAATATATTTATTTCATCATAACCACAGCAATGTTATATTTACGTTCCATTTCTACAGCTTAAATCAAATGGAAAGTAGTTTCCAAAGTGGGTTATGGGCTAAATGATAGTTTGTACACTCTCAGAGTTAATTAACATTGATTTTACAATATAAATTGGGGGTCCGAGACAGAAATGCCATCAAAGTTTGGGGACCACTGGCCTGTAGTGAGCTTGCAGATATCTACAATATCTATATACAAGGGACGTTCAATATTTAGGGACGTTCCAATTCCTAGGGGGATGATTTATCTCCCTACCCCTTGACACTCATTATGTAGGGACAAGGGGAAGGGGCAAGGGCTGAGGGGTAGGGTTAAAAAAGGAATTGGGATTGGGCCATAGACATCAAAGGGGGTTTCAGCCCCATGCCCTTTAACCCATCTGTAAAACAACTGCCCTTTCCAGAACACGAATACAGCATTTACTATGGTGAAATAAATGCAAATGCCACTCCTTCACATGCCATGCCGGAAGGAAGCAATTAGGACAATTGCTTTTTTTCCGAAGTCTCCTGAACTTGAACACAGTATTTTGCGTTGAACAAATTTGTTTAGAAATCCATGTCGTACTAAAGAGTGCTTGCGCCCCGAAAATAGCACGTCCCTGTCTATGTGTGCTTCTACCCACCATGTACAGTGACCTTGGCCTTGGTCTGACTAGTGCCCAGGTCGCAGGTGTACAGCCCAGCATCCTCCTTGCTCAGACAAGGGATGATGAGGGCCATGGAGTTGCCGTGGTGGAGCAGCTCAAGTTGGTCACTGGGGGTCAGGACTACACCATCTTTCCTCCAGATGGGGGTCACGGTGTCTTTAGAAGCCTCACACTGTAGACAGACCCTTCCTTGTTCTTCTCCTGCAGCGTCCTCCAGACATCTGAGGAACACTGCTGGGCGCTCTGGAGGTGAAAGATTAGTTAAATAACACTTCAATGGTTCATTGGTTCTCCATATAGAATAAATATAATGACAAATATATTTAAATTCAATAATGACCTTTGACCAGCAGCCTGGTTGTCTCATTGAGAAGGCCGGCCTTGAAGGTAACCCTGCTCTGCTGTGGACGTAGCCTCTTGATGGTGAGGCTGTGCATGGTGCCCATGTTCTGGATCCTGCTGCTGGAGCTGGCGTAGAGGCGCACGTTGTTGAGGAGCCACTCCACATTGGGCACCACGTAGTTCAGCTCACACGAGAATGTGGCGTTGGCGTTCTCTTCAACTTCCACCGCGTCAAGGTGCTTGACTAACTTCAACTGCCGTACTGAATAAAATGTGGACAATTTGGTTAATCTACTGTAAATTATGAACTATTAAATTATTGAACGTGCACGCACGCACGCACGCACACACACACACACACACACACATACTGTATTTATATAGGAACATCACGTTTCCCAACATAAACACAGAACGTTAAATATAGAATTTCAACATTTTGCGCTTTGTATTAATAAAATACACTACGGTGACATTCACACCAGAAAGCTTTGCTGGGATTAAAACGAATCCTGCTGCGCATTGTCAGAAAGTGCACTTCGTTTGGCAGGTGTGAAGGCCATAGAGTAAAGGCTCATTCGAATCCTAATGTGTATCAAAGAACTGCATTCTACTCCAGGCAAAAACGGGGGTTTCGCTTCGCTTCCAATCGCACTTGATTACGATTCGGTGCAGGTGTGAATGCAATCCACAGTAAATAAAGGAAATGATCCAAAAAATGTGGCGGGTGAGGAGCTGAACACAGTTGGAGACGGAGAAGGCATATTTTACGCAGCGCAAAGATGTCCCGTTACCGTGGATAGACGTGGTCGAATGAGGAGACTCTCAGCCATGCTCTCACCTTCTACCTTGACCTGTGCTGCACTCTGTGACCCTCCAGCCATGCAGCGATACTGTCCTCCATCCATCCCGGTCAGGCCGTGGATGGTCAGCTGTGCTCGCTTCCCCTCCCTCTTCATTCCATACTTGTTGGAGGTTTTCAACGCTGTGCGGCCTTTGAACCAGCGCACCACCCTCGGAGAGGGGGCGAACTCACAGGTCAGAGTCACAGAGCTGTTCTCCTTGGCCTCGGTGTCTTCCATGTGGTGGGCTACCTGAAGAGGGCGCTCTAGTGGTGGCACATACAACATGGAGAGAATGGGACACTTTTACGTGGTTTGACCAAACACGTGTTTGATTCAAGAGTGGTCAAACCACGTGACTTCCATTGGAAAAGCATTGGGGTGGCCATGAAACACAGGCAGAGCACAGAACAGTTGTTCTTTATGTGTGTACGAAGCCCACGAAGACATTCTGAAATTCTCTAGTCTAGAACAACTGGATATAGAGGGTATGCACGTGACGGAAGATACTGAATGACAAAAGAACGACTTTCTGGCCTTGACAGCCCATACATCCAAACAGAAAAGTCTTATCTGATTGCATTAAATGGCGTTAAACTCACTTTGCCACTCACTTTATGCATGCACATACCCTCTATTGACTGACATGAGAACTACATGATAGAAACAACCATTCAATATTCATATTTAAATACGGAATTCGACAAAAAGGTTGTTAACAGAGTTATGATCCATAAGCCCTTAAAAACAATTTGAACTATTGTAGTATGTTATACATTTGTTTAGCAGAGTAGCCTTGTCTAAAGACCAAAAGGCTTGATTTCCTTGGAAGAATCCAGGTAATAAAATTAGGTGCTCATCGGTTTCCTATAGTGGAGGGGGTGGGGGGAGTATCTGTAGCAGAGTAGCCCTGTCCTGAACGCCAGAAGAATAATATTTCCCTTGGTCAGGGGGAGATTAAAAGAGGAGTGAATGCAGCAGACTTCACACAGTGGGACCTCACCTTTGACTGTGAGCTGGCCAGTGGAGCGGCTCTTGCCAGTGGTGAAGACCACAGGGCCAGACATGGAGCTGTCTGTGGAGGTGAAGCAGAGGCTGTGGACGGTTCCCTCCCTGTCGAGTCTCACCAGCGAGCCGGGCGCCAGAACCTCCTCACTCAGGGTCCACTTGGGGGGTCTCCCTGTCCGCAGGCTGGTCTCCACCTCGAAGCGGGCCGGCTCAGGCTCCATCACCTCCACAGAACTCATCCCCCGCACTATGCAGATAGCCTGCTCTGCACGCACAGCCAGACAGCACACACATTACTACCGGTGACACAGAAAAATCAATCAATTAAAGATTGTGCCGTGATTTTTGTACTTTTTCTGTTTTGTCTACTATGGAGTTAACAGTACTAATAGACCCCCAGGTGTGGTTATATATTCAAATATGTATTCCCTGTGGATTTTTGGTTTCTTCCTGAAAGCTGATTGATTGAAGTTTTTTTATTTCACAGTATGCAGAAGGGGTACATTTCAAATGAAAGTATACAAATACAAAAACTGTTACTTTGTGGACGATCCATGATAAAGCATTACACTTGTTTACAACAGTGTCCACCATTTTCAATTCATCAGAACATTTAGTGACGTACAAATATACTGTACACTTCTATAAAAAAGGGGAAATCATCATCATATAAGGGAAAAAACATGTACAGTATGGGGAGAAAGGGGTGGAGGGAGCTCAGACTTAATTTACAGGAGCCAGTTTCGAATTCCAGACGTCCGTAGGTGCTCTTTGAGGGCGGTTTTGAAGGAATCAAGGGATTCACATGTGTCTTAATGGCTGTTTATAGGGAGTTCCAGATTTTTGTGACATATTGGAGCGAAATGAATGTAATCCCTGAAAGCCTTCGAGTCAAAAGGCCCAATCGAAATCATAACCCTAACTAATTAATATAGCTCTCAGAGCATATGTTATATTTGTACTGAAACAAATTTCTCAGGCCTGTGTATGTCACAATAAAACTTAGCTGAGTTGGACCTTGAACTAGAAATTCATCAAATGTAATGATTGATGGGTCAGTGGAAGAGAGTCAGAGCATCTCACCCTCCACCAGCAGCTGACAGGACGTTTTGTCATCTCCAGCGTCACAGGTGTAGGTGTCCTCGTCTGAGGAGCAGATGTCATCGATAGTCAGCTGCCTGTAGACATCCTGGCTGATTAGCTGGTACTTCCTATTTGGCAGGATCTCCTTCCGGTTCTTGTACCACTTGACCTGAGCATTGGGCCGCGACACAAGACACTCCAGCAGGCCCCGGTGGCGATACATGGCGATCTTGACTCTTAGAGGACGCGTTATTTGGACTGGGAGTTCTGGTGGGAGAAAAAGAACAGGGATTAAGGGAATGATACACAAATGATAAATTTTTGAGCAACACTGATCCGGTAAACATGGTCCAATGTCTTAGGACTGTTACTAAAGTACAACCTGATCCCTGCATGGACAGAATTGAGTAGATTCCATTTGCAGTCTGTTGTTTTGAGCATAAAAAACTAAATATTACTGCCCGCTTGCAATGTAGCCCGCTTGCAATGTAATTACAGCTACTGCAGTACAATCCACATACTTTAATGATAAAAACAACATTGTCAACATTGATCACATGCATCTTATCATAGTTACCATAGTAAACATACGTTTATATTTATTTCATGAGAGGATGCTAAATACAGGTTAAATGGGAGGTGACATTTTGTAACTCACCTGTTACTGTCAGAGTTGCATAGGACGAGACACGCTCTGCAGTGAATCTGATCTCTCCTGCATGCTCTGGCCTGACTGACTTAAAACTGAGTGTATGGGTTCTACCTGCAAACAAGTCAGAATGAAATGTATTTAGATTACCTTTAATAGTACAAGAACACGTATTCAGAGAAAACAAAATCTCCCCTTGCTGACGTCATCGAGTCTATATGATAAAAACAGAAAAAGGAAAATGACTATCTGTAAGGGTATCTAGATCAGTGGTTCTCAAAGTGGGGTCCAGGGACCCCCAGCCCTCGAAAGGGTTCCAGGGGCTCCCCAGCTAAATTAGTTAATATAGCATATAGCATAAATATTAGCATAAATATTAACAACTTTAAACTATATACTTGGTGATTTGAAAATAGCCAATTTAAATATTGGAGTGAAAAAAAAAAGCCCACAACACAAATCTTGTATGGGGGACCATGGCACAATATCGTTCCAGATGGGACCAAATACGGTACAGTACATTTCAATTTGTGGGTCCTTCCGATCACATTGCATTGTATGCCTTGACATGAAAATATCAGAGAACAGAGAACCACTGTTCTAGACCTTTAGTGCAGATAATTAACCCTTGCAGACATGCAGAGTGGCAGGTTCACACACTCACCCTCATGTCTGATCTTGATGTTGTCCCCGGTTCACACACTCACCCTCATGTCTGATCTTGATGTTGTCCCTGGTTCACACATTCACCCTCATGTCTGATCTTGATGTTGTCCCCGGTTCACACACTCACCCTCATGTCTGATCTTGATGTTGTCCCCGGTTCACCCACTCACCCTCATGTCTGATCTTGATGTTGTCCCCGGTTCACACACTCACCCTCATGTCTGATCTTGATGTTGTCCCCGGTTCACACACTCACCCTCATGTCTGATCTTGATGTTGTCCCCGGTTCACACACACTCACCCTCATGTCTGATCTTGATGTTGTCCCCGGTTCACACATTCACCCTCATGTCTGATCTTGATGTTGTCCCCGGTTCACACACTCACCCTCATGTCTGATCTTGATGTTGTCCCCGGTTCACACATTCACCCTCATGTCTGATCTTGATGTTGTCCCCGGTTCACACATTCACCCTCATGTCTGATCTTGATGTTGTCCCCGGTTCACACACTCACCCTCATGTCTGATCTTGATGTTGTCCCCGGTTCACACATTCACCCTCATGTCTGATCTTGATGTTGTCCCCGGTTCACACACTCACCCTCATGTCTGATCTTGATGTTGTCCCCGGTTCACACACTCACCCTCATGTCTGATCTTGATGTTGTCCCCGGTTCACACACTCACCCTCATGTCTGATCTTGATGTTGTCCCCGGTTCGGATCCTGCTCTCATCTCTGTACCAACGGCCGTCCACGTCCACCTGGTTGACCTCACAAAGAAAGGTCACCATTTGACGCTCCACTGTGTCAACATCCTCCAACTCCTTCTCTATGTGAATGTCTCTGGCTGACAGAGGATGGCAATGGGGACAGAGAAAACAACACCTCATCACATTGTGTCAGCTCTGTAAAAACATACTGGAATCAAACAGGATTATTATTATTATAATTTATATTTTTTGAGGGTCGCTAGACCCTCCAATACATGGCTTTTGAAGATTACGTCATAAGGCAGCCAAGTCTATGGGAAGTTTAATGTTTATTTAGAGCACTTATGATGTAAAATGTGTAAATCGTTTGCCAGTCAAGTCTATGGTCTGGACTTTAATGTTTGTTTAGGGCACTAAATGACAACGTAAGACGTCATATGGCCGATATCAATACATCTTGTAAGCAATTTTGTTTCATACAAGAAACAAGCCAGGATGGATAAAGGAAAGAAACAGTAAACAACTGTAAAACCAATGTGGTTAAAGCTTCAAAAAAAGGCACCCCTCACTTCACACAAGTGTGATTGTCTTTTCCTTTACTTCTACTTCTAATGCTGTTAAAGTTGCTTCGTACTGAGCTATTGTGTTGTCTTTTCTGCTCTCCTCCAGTCTGCATTGCAGTACTCTGACCACATGAGGATGATTAAAGCTGTAATAAGTTTAAGTTTCTACGTACTGTAGTCACACTGTTCCATACAAAACTGTGCTGTCACTTTCTCTTCTACAATACCAGCCTACCTGTGACCCTAAGTGTGGCCGACGTCTCTATGTCGTCGACTTGAAAAGAGAACAGGCCTGCGTCCCCTAAAGCCACCCTGCTCAGAGTGAGGCTGTGTCTCCTCCCGTGGCTGCGGATGCAGCAGTTGGGCCTGGACTTGAGCTGAACTCCATCCTTAGTCCACACGCCCTTCAGGTAGGCCACGCTGAGGGTGACCTCGAAGCAGCAGCTCTCACATTCAGTTACTGCCATGTTCTCCAAAGCGTGCACTACCTGCAGACGGTTCTCTGTAGGTAGGGGCACGAGCACATGTCATACAGTATTGAACACACACACACACACACACACACACATATACTATAGATTTTGAAGAAACAACTATTTTGCGTGCTTTGATAAAAGTGTATGCGTCGAGAACAGTGCTTACTTGCAGCAGCAACTATTCCTCCAGCTTTATTGTCTCCCATGGCTGGACAGGCTGGATTGTCTCCCATGGCTGGAAGGATGCGTGACCTCGCTCACTCCAGCCAATCCTCTTTCCTCTTTCCCCACCTGATTTGGGGGTCTCTTTTTGACCCCCTAATTTGTTGATCTCTAGGGTGATCCTAGGGCTAGGATTATAATATAATAAAACATAAATGTACCATTTTGAGAGCTCAACTTCAAGGAAGTACTGTATGATGTTTTTTCAGAAGTAGGCACGTAACCAGATTGACTCGGCTCAGCAATTCTGTGTGAGGGGCTGAGTGTTTTTTTTAAATGTATTCCACCAGGAGGACATAAGTTAATGCATGAGGAGAAACAACCCTCAGAGTTCCGCTCCCTGCTGAACAGGCAACATTTATAAGTTGCTAGTGCTATGACAGATAATGCCCTCCCCTACTGGCTTCCCACTCCTGAGCCTGGCCAATTGTGTTCTTTGGAGTGTCCGGCAAACCCCAATCTCCATGGTGGTGGGCAGATACTTTACCCCTGCACCAGCCCTTTAGCCTCGGTACCAGGCTTTCATTTTTGTTGGTGCAAAAATTGAAAGCCTGGAGGAACGCATTGGCCGCTCTGGTCTAAAAGTGGGAGTCAACCCTTCCGGGTGGGCGTCGCTCCAAATGATGTGACGTAGCACTGCACTAGGGGGGAGAGGAGGAGCCGGGGGTGACGGACAGATCGAAGAGATCCAATCAGGGCGTGCGCAAATCTGAGCCGCGACCCGCCCCTCTAGACCAGAAACCTAACACGTTAGTTCAGGCTAGACACCCTTTAATGTACTTGAAAATACTTTTCAAGATCCCTTTAATGCATAGAGACGTCATTCTCGAATGGGTGATCCCATTTCTGGCATGGATGTGCTCCTGAGTCTGTAATGAAGAACAGTAATCTCTGACACTTCACAGGGCTGGACTCAGCACCACTAATATAGACTCCGCTATGCTGGCATTTTCATCAGGGCTGAATGCATGGAGCTCAGCTGTGTGGCTCAGTTGTTAGCCTGTTGTTGCCTCACAGCGAGAAGCAGACAGGGTCCTTTCTGTGTGGAGTGTTCTTATGTTCATATGAGTTTGCTCCGGCTAGAGACATCCTCATAGCCTGACAAAGACATCTGGGTCAAAACAGCCATTTGAATATTATGCTTTGCATCAAAAATATGAGTAATATAGACTGTAATTACAGGCTATGTTCCCTGCCTCATCGTTTATTGTTAGGGACTTTCTGCCAGTGCCCTTGACCAAAGGCACTGGACCCTGTTGCCTGCCTACTGCTCCTAATATGATACGTACTGTAGACATGCAGACTAGGACTAATTTCGCCACAGGCATCAACAAAGTATAAAGGGTGATTCATAGTACTTAGTCACTGTTCTATAAGGTCGCAGCCCAACCCGTTGTGAGCTTGTAGACCAGATCACTATATCTGATGTGCGACACCTGCACGCAGGCAACTATAAGTGTATAACATGGCTTTAACTTAACTTATAGGTTCATGAGAAGCTTCAATCTCTGATCTGACAGACATCACGGTGATGTCATTAATAGTTGAAAAGGTTGACTCCTCCCACCACTGTTATCAGGGACAATATGTTTCCCGTGGAGGAGATATCCCAAAACATCGCTTCATTAGTAATTACATAGTCTGACATTGTACAGCAACGCTATACTCATAACAATGTCAAGTAGACGTCACTATTAAGAAGGCAGTAGAAAACCTTCTGAACAATTGACTTAACACTTATTTTTCTTTGTAACAATAGCAATAATAACGAATTAGTCATAGTTGAAAGGTCGCCAGAGTTGAGCAATGTCAAAGCAGCTGAAGTATACAGATTTATACCTGTGACTTTCATATAGACATTTTTCAATACAATTAGGATGTACAGTAAGCATCATGGTGCGTACATATTTTTCTAAAGCATTACACATTCCTGAGACAAAGTGCATAAAAGAGACGACAACAACAACAACAACAACAACAACATAATGACCAAAACAAACTAAACCCACTACCAACATGTACCCACCTTGAGCTTGGGACAGCAGAATTTTGGGAAAAATAAAGTCTCCTACATCTTCTTTCTCATAAATCCTTTAAGATTAACAACAAACTTTTGGCTAGAGGAGAGCATGCCCAGGTTAGCACGTTGTGTCCAAGTCCCCAAAGCAGACAGCCTGTTGTGCTTTCTCTTTTTTTTTGTCATGCTTTGGTGTTGAACAGCTGACATATCTCTCCTCACAGACTACACTCCGAAATAGCTTTGTGTCATTATGGGGGCCGAGAGAGCTTTGGTATCACTGCTGTGAGGAAACTCCTGGCCAGCATCAATAGAGCGACCACCTCCATTACAGTGCAGGGGACCATGCAGAGGACCATGTCTAGAAGTTGCATCTAAACCAGGTTTAGCTGATTGTGTTGAGTTGAGAAAGTGAGGGACATGTCTAGAATGTATATGTACACAACTGTGACATTTATAGTAGTCATAGTTGAGTGTACAGAGGTATTAATTATTTATTATAAGACTGTATATCTATATTATTGTGCTGACAATACATTGCATTGTGAGGCGCCAATCAACGTGATTGCGTGGGTGAAATGTATAGGCTCTGTATCTCTCTCTCCCTCCATCTCCCGCTCTCCCTCCCCACCTCTTTCCCTCTCCTCCCCCTCTTCCTCTTCCCCTCATGGGCATGTGCTGACTTACGTCATCATCAGGGATCTCTGTTTAGGGGTAATTAGGCATAAAACGTTGTCTAACAATGATGATTTGCGATGTGGCATGGATCTCCCTATCGCACGCACGCACACACACACACACAATAACTTTGAGATCAAGGACCATTTCAACAAAAGAGTCCTTGCCAAGACAGCAGCATCACATTCAGCATACTGTGCATGACTCACGTGCTACTGACACATATCTTTGGGTTCCGAGTATCTTTCTCAGGTTAAAGAGATCCAACTTTGTGTAGCTTTGCGGCATGTACAGTTGAAAGGTCACTAGATATTAAGATCCAATTTCACTGAACCATCACTGGGGAGCCCAGGCAGAAACACACACACACACACACACACACACACACACACACACACACACACACAGGCTTCCAAACCCCAGAGAAAACTCCAGACCACAGAAAATCCACTGAATGTTCAAAGTTCAGGTTGTGTTGTATTCAATTATTATCCCTTATTCATTATTATAAATTTCATACACGACTGAAGGTTATTAGATATTTTGGTCTGTTGTTTGTGTGTGAAAAAATTAAGTCACACAGTGTGTGACCCGAATCCGACCCCAATCATCTGTAGCGGTCTTCCTACAGACAGAGTCGTACTCTAAACAGACATATTTATCACAAAATATTGTTTTGTGATGCTTAGGCCCCTCCCACTGCCATGCCCTTTTTGGAAGACGTCATGACCAGTTACTCAGCTGTTCTTTGGGTCATGACCAACCTTTCCAAAAAAGAAAACGCTGTGCAGATTTGTATGTCTACTTACCATTACATTTGCCCCACCCCTATTAGCCAATTGGTATGAAAGCACTTGACCTTCATGCAACATTTCAGCCTCCTACAGTAAATATTGTAGCTGCTAGAGGGTCGTTTAGGAAGATTTTACCAACCACTGGCTGCCATTTTCAAAAATGGCTGCCACGACCACCAGGATGATCATTTGGGATGGCCCAATATCCAGATTTGTTCCCAATATATCTATCAACACTTATTTTATCATAAAATGTACGATAGGTTAGCTATGGTGCCTCACTACAAGTCCAAAGTCATGTTTTGGGAATATCCTTTCATCATAAAATATCTTGGCCATGTGTTGTGTTCTGATATTATTGGAGGTTCAGTGTGGGGTACAGTTTGTGGGTAACCTGGTCCAGACACCCAAATGAGGCAAAGGAAGGCCCCCCCCCCCCCAGCATTGTTCTCCCCTAACTTTGACAGACGGGTCCATGTGTCACTGAGCTCCACTAAGTCCAGTGACATTCTATCGACAGGATAATCTTCTGCACAATCCTGGTGTGGCAGGAAAGCAGCACGACATCACTGACAATGAAATGGTGGCCTACTGCGGAAAAACAATTAACACTTTTTAGAACTTACTATAACTCCATTTCTGCTGAACCTACAGTATATATAACAATTTGTTACTGAATTTCCCTCTGCATTTCTTGATTAAATAAATGAACATGCTGGACTGCATAGATTGGCTAAAGAACAATGAGAAAATCAAAATTAAATTATCTAGAAAAGTGGGAGCAGAGATGTTAAAGACTCGAAGGAACCGACAATGATCTCCAAACAATATTGCTCATCTGCAACCAACAAAACTCTAATAGGCCTATTCTACATGTTTGTTTCAGCTAAATTACTACCTTTCAGATTGGAGAAACAAAGAAGAATTTCACATTGTTCATCAGATCAACTTGAAATCCATCTCAAAGAGATCCTTGCAGCCTATGGATGGTGGAAGGAGTCTAAAAATAGACTAATGTGAAAGGAACCAAGGCAATGTGAGATTGTGTTGAGTGACTATAGAACTCGACGAAACAGCTGAACTCTCCACTTAAGCCTCTGAGTTCTCATTTGGACACAGTCGTGCTGTGTCTCAAGTTTCCCGTGGTCCACACTCTCCACACCCGACAGTGACTGATCTTAACGAGGGAATCTGGGTCTGTTCACTGCATCAATCAAATCAAAACCATGCCACTCTTATAGTCATATGATTAGGAGTCTAAGGTCGTAACCTCAGAGCCACATTATCTAAAATGCAGTTTTATCAAGGTTCAGTACTGTACCAGTCAGTTTTTGTTTTATTTACCAGTCAATAACATGGTCACGTCACCACAACAGTCCAACATATCCATAAACAGAATAATAATAGATAGCCTTGACTGGAGTCAACACTTTTTCCCACACATCTAATTGCAGTACGGCCTGGGCCGGCTTGACTACTGCTGCTTAGAAGAGAAAACAAAACTATTTATCCAACTTGGTCTTGTGTGAAAAACATTCAAATTCTAGTAATGGCCATTTTGAGACAAATGTAATGAACATGACAGGATAAAAACATAATAATAATAACCTCAACTAGTAATTCCAACTTTATACCTTACAGAAAATCTGAAATAAGTCGTCACGTCACACTGTCCTGTTTGGAGAGACCTCTGTATTCGCGAATCGCGAGACAAGGGGTTAGCACTCCCCTTATAGACCCTCCCCCAATCCCATTTGCAGCGTGAGAGCTGTGGCATTACCGAGATAGAATGCCTTCATCAGCATATTTTCCAACATCCTCTTCCCAATTGCACGTGCTAGTTTGTTATTACTTAATCAATCAAAACTCTCCTAGCCTTGCAAATAGTTCATAAAGAAGGACACTCCTGCTCTCTAGGCATCATCGACACAAGCACAATATTAAAAAAAAAGACATAATATACTGTAATAAATATAATATCCGAGTTAATTTAATTGGAGGTAAAATTATAATCTTATTTCTTTCCTTTCTTCTTTGTTCCCTTGCCTTTTGTGGCCGCCAGCTCTTCATCCCTTCCGACGGCTGCCTTAGACCGCTTCTTTCCCAAAGGAGTCTTTGCATACCAGCCCTGAGGGCACAAACACAAGAACAACCTCAAAAACAGTCCAATAAAATTGCTAACATCCCGTCTGTGCTTTTCAGTCACAACAGTAAACAGTTAAACTGTAAAAGAATAGAAAAGCAAAAGGACATTGTAGACCTAAACACAACAAAATCCATTGTACCTTAAGGGCCTCTTCCTCAACCTGAAACACTGGGTCAATCTTGGCCAAAGGGGCAACAAACTCGGCAGCAGTCAGTGGTCGCTTGGCTAGCTGCAGGAAGCGGCGTTCAGTCAGGATGCTGTCAATCACCTTCACCATGTGACCAGGGGTGTAGCCGTCAGAGATCTTGGCCAGGGAGCTGAGGTCCAGTGCGCTGGTCACCTCACCTCCTTGCTTCTTGATCAGCTGTTTCCACATGACTGGAGAGGACCAGAGTCAAATGTAATATGGTTAAAACTAAAAACATATTTTTGTATACTGTCTATAGATAAAAAAATGTTTGGCAAATATTTTATTTTATTTATATTTAACACTTTTACCGTATCTTGAGGCGTAGTCAGGCCTTGGTATGAGTATGATTTTGCTGTACACCTTACACAGTGACTTGATGTCAGCGTTCAGCGGGTCCCTTGTTGTCCCCATGACTAGAACGCGATCCCCCCCTTTGATGGACTTCAGGACCTTGGGTAAGTCTTTCTTCAAGCGTTTGGGGTCTAACTGAGAACATGCAAGTGTAAACTTTAAAGCATTAACTATCAAACTGATACATTTATACCGGTACATGATTGTATTGTTGTTCATAGACACCTCTTTGTCCTCCTTGGGAACTTTCTTGTAGAACATCTTCTCTGCATCTCCGATCCACACCACTGAAGGCTGCATGAGTCTAGCAACCTGAACACAAATGATGATTATGAGAGGGTTGGTAAATTAATTGATGAATGCTGCGGGAGGGATGATTGCAAGATAACGCAAAAAGAGGCGATTGTGCCGTTTTGTGGTACCTTAAAGACCATGTGAAGCATCATGGTAAGGCCACTCTTGCCTGGGTACTTCCCAACTGTATTCAACGGTGACAGGTCAAATAGGTTGGCACCTAGCTCCTGGCAAATGGCATGAACCAACATCTTCTTACCAACGCCCGCTGGTCCTACCAGCATGATGGCCTTAACCAGAGGAGCCTTCTCATGGACTGCCTGAGAGCCTGCAAACAGCACACTATTGCTTTTATGTACAGTCTACAGGTGAGACTGACATGAAGTATGGAGATTAGAAAGAAAGAAAATGGCACATAACAATAACCAAGCAATGTAAACCCATGAAAAATGTGAATATAAATATAATGCTAGCACAGAAAGCGACAAGTATAACCCAATGCACTGGATTTTTACAATGTGGCTGTCTATGACAGTGTGTGTGTGTGTGTGTGTGTGTGTGTGTGTGTGTTGTGTGCGGTGCGGTGCGTGTGTGCATCCCAGCCCAGAGCTAATCTCACACCACAACAGCTGGACTGATTAACACCAAACTTTGCCATTAGGCCACAGAATTACATCCAGTTTTGTTTTTCACATGTAACGTTTTATACTTTTAATTTTTTTATTATTATTATATTTTAACTTTATTTTATGGAAATTGAATGGCCTTCATATTATGTACCTAAAGGTAAGACAGCGTACAAAGTTAAAACCTGTCGCACATCAGACAGGGAAGGCATGGGCTCAATGTCCGTTTGTCTCAATGTAGTCCCAAGGTAGCTGTAGTCACCTAAAAAGACAAGAGGAAACAGCTGTGAGCCCAAGGTTTTGTAGGGCTTTCTAAAATTACCGGAAAGGATTTAAATAGCTATATAGACTGATCTAAGAGATTGTTGTATCCACCAAACACATTTGCGGCCGCTCATCCCAGAGTTACGTTGCCGCGCACTATGGGAAGAAGGAAATTGCGGGAGTTGACTCCACATGTAGTAACGGATGAGTTATTAGTTATTATTTTGTGTCCTTATTAGTGTAGTGTAGTGTAGTCAACACGTTATGGCTCATACACACTGCCCGGTATTTGCTCCGATTATGCTGTCGGGGAGCATTTTTGGCGCTGGCCGACAAAACCCCTGATCTGACGTTAAGCGGTGCCCAAAAGTTATAGATCACAAAGGCTTTGCAGGTAGAGCACATGACATGGCCCTAAAAATATATATAATTTTAATATAAAAAACTATTTTTGCATCTGCCGCTTGAGATGACCTGAGATGACTTGATTGATTGACATAAAATAGGGCCTGTCAGCTCAAACACACAATGCAATAGTTGCGTACAATCATCAGTAGCAAAGTCAAATACCAAAAATAAAAACCCTACCATTTCCATTTCCCCCCCTCTATTTCCCATTCCATGTGCGTTTGTCTTATAGTTTCTCTGGCCTCTGTACTACTGCCACCTACCGTCCATTCATTGTATTACACAGTGGGTGAAAAAAACAAACCCCTTAAGACTAAGCCCGACCCATCAGAGGTGTGGCTTCCAGAGGTACCTTTGACATGACATTTTGTGTGTGTGTGTGTGTGTGTGTGTGTGTGTGTGTGTGTGTGTGTGTGTGTGTGTGTGTGTGTGTGTGTGTGTTTCGATGTGCAGGGCGTTGCTGAAAATGAGCACCTGTGCTCAGCTACTTCCCTGGGTAAAAAAAAAAAAAAAAAGAAGGGTACCTTTCAAAACCTATAGAAGTCAGCCTGGTACAATTTACAATTTACAATTTAGGCATTTAGCAGACGCTCTTAATCCAGAGCGACTTACATTTAGGCAAGAACAAAAGCATGGGAATACATCACATAAAAGCATTTATCATGAAACATGCGTAAGCTAAGAAGGTAACAGTGGAATATCTATATGATGAAACTATACATACACTATACATAATAAACTATACATATTCACTACTATGCTATACATATGTACTATGGCGTGCTATGACTATATACAATACAATTATAGTGCTGTCTACATAACATGCTATAAGTCTAAGTCAAATGCTATCTAAGCCAACAGAAATTCTATCTAAGGGGTTAGGGTAAGTGCTATGGGCCATGATGGAGTCTGAAAAGGTGGGTTTTCAGGCTACGGCGGAAGATTGGGAGTGATGCTGCAGTTCTGACTGCAATGGGAAGTGCATTCCACAGTTTTGGAGCCAGAAGGGAGAAGAGTTTGGGACGTGTGGAGCGTTGTCCCGGCGTTTTTAGTGAGGGTACTTCCAGTTTCCCTGCGTTGGCTGATCTGAGTGCGCGGGAGGGTTTGTAGGGTTCAATCATACTTGTAAGATATGGGGGAGCCATACCTTTGGTTGCTTTGAATGCCAGCATCAGAGTTTTGTATTCTGTGCGGGCAGCGACCGGGAGCCAGTGGAGGGAGCGGAGCAGGGGGGAGACATGTGAGAATTTTGGCTGGTTGAAGACCAAGCGAGCTGCTGCATTTTGGATCAGCTGGAGAGGCTTAAGTGCACATGCTGGTAGGCCAGTAAGGAGGGAGTTACAATAGTCGAGTTTTGACAAGACTGTTGTCTGGATTAGGAGCTGGGCTGATTCCTGGGTGAGGAACGGTCTAATTCGTCGTATGTTATAGAGTGTGAACCTACATGATCGAGTGACAGCTGTGATGTGAGCTTTGAACGAGAGCTGACTGTCCAGGACAACACCAAGATTCCTGGCTGTTGGGACAGACGTTACCAGGGCGTTGTCTACGGAAATAGTTAGCTCCTGCATAGGGCAGGACTTAGCTGGGAAGAAGAGAAGCTCAGTCTTGTCTGGGTTCAGCTTGAGGTGGTTGGAGGACATCCACTGTGATATGTCAGCCAGGCATGCAGTGATGCGCTCTTCCACCTGAGTGGCAGAGGGGGGGAAGGATAGGAACAGTTGTGTGTCATCGGCGTAGCAGTGATAGGATATATTGTGAGCAGAGATGATAGTGCCAAGGGATTTAGTGTACAGTGAGAAAAGCAGGGGACCAAGTACAGATCCCTGTGGGACCCCAGTTTGGAGGGTTCGGGGGGATGATAGCAGACCTTTCCAGGAAACCTGGTAGGTCCGATCGGTGAGGTAGGAGGAGAACCACTTTAGTGCCGTTCCACCGATGCCTAGCTCCGCTAGGGTTTCTAGGAGCAACCGGTACAGACGAAGGGGACACAACTGTATGTAGCCTCAATTACATTTTGTAACTATTTTCTGCAATGGGATGATAGTTTTATTTGGTGGGTACAGCTGGTCGTTTTGAAAGTAGCTCTGAAGTTAAAAAAGGTGTGGGCAGCCCTGGTATAGATGAATATATATTCATTCCGTGGGTGAATCCCTGTAGGCTACCCACATATTTGTAAATATATATAGTAAATATATATATAATATATAATATATATATATATATATATATATATATATATATAGAATATTAGTGGTCCATGACATGAAAATGTTTGAGAACCACTGCTCTAAAACAACATTGGACAATGATGTTTGACAGTCAGCAATATTGTTGCTTATTCTAGATGTTTTTTCTGACTTTTTCGGATTTTCTGACTTGATCTGGTCTGTTAACATTTTCATAGACCTGGTTGCTTGTTTCCTTCTCAGTCAATGTGGCAACCCTTGTCAATGCGTGTTGACTGTTGTGGTTCTGTATGATGATTTAGCTTAGCACACAACAGCTAGGAGGATGCAGCAGGCTGATGCCGTCATGTTTAACAGTATTTTGCGCAATTTATGTCCCTGGATTTATGGATATGGATTTATGGCTCCATCGCTGCCTCTTTCTTTAGTAGAAGTAGAAATTTAACGTGTTGCTGACTGTTTACCTCCCTCTCACGCACACACACACACACACACACACACACACACACACACACACACACACACACACACACACACACACACACACACACACACACACACACACACACACACACACACACACACACACACACACACACACACACACACACACACACACACACACACACACACACACACACACACCTGACGTCCTCTCCCACCGACGTCAGCTGGGGCTCTCCCACCGACGTCAGCTGGGGCCCGTTCCACGAAACTTGGATTAGAGATTAAGCCGGGCTTTAACACATATCCTGGCTTAATATATCCTGGATCAGTGATTAACCGGTTTCATGAAAGCTGGTTGATCTTGCCAGATTAACTTAACCAGTTAACCTGGATATGTTGAGGCTTGATTCGGTTTCATGAAAGTGATGCTACATTAGTTACCATGGAAACTAATGCTTTGGACTTAGCCTGCTCCGGACCAGGCTAACAGCCAGGTCCGGATGTCTTTACTGTTCATTAAGCTGTCAAACTGATCACAAACCAATGATGTTTTCCAGATTTATTCAATTATTGTGGGTTTATGTTGCCTTATTTGTATCGGTCTGCATTAAAGGACTAATTTAAGCACTATATAAAATCAAATAACCAAAATATATAGGCTGCACAACATCAGTTTGTGAGCTTGTAGATCAGCTGCTTTTGGTGAATGTTCCCCATGAATAGGTTTTCTGTCGTGCAAGTGCACGGTTAAGAAGAATTATTATATTATATTATTATTATTTTATTTTTTTGTAAAAGTGAAAACCACTAAATATTACCATTACTCATTGTTTTACAACATATTACCATTGTAACGTTTCACCCACTACTAGTCTTACATACTTACACCTAGAAACCCCATTCAAACCTATTTAGGTTCATCCTACGGTGGACATGTGTGCCTGAAAAGGAATCTTTGAAATGTTTCATAGTTTTAGAAATATAGTGCTTTCAAATTTGAGACATTTATAGGCAAAAAAATCACTTTCACCTAGAAACTCCATTCACACTTTGTAAAATTCAGCTTACTGTGGAGACACATGCTGGAACTTTTTACTTTGAAATGTTTTGTAGTTTCTGAGTTATTTAACTTAAACGCCCAATGCATTCTCAATGGCAATAGCACAAACTTTGGCATGCTACATGAACCCATGACCCTCACCAGTCTGGCCCCTGTCTGGACAACAACCCCCTTCCCCAAAGGTAGCTCCCTCAGAGGAGGGAGTTATGGCCAAATATCACAATGCGACAATATCATTATGCTTACAATATTAAGAATTCTGTTTTAAGTTAATAGTAGTGGTAAAATGTAAACTATATTTTTGGGGTAGTTAATCATTCAGTCTATCCACTAATACCACTATTGACAGTATGTTCTCTCTTTAATTACAGCAGCAGTATTTATTTTAGAAGCTTAAATCCTTGTATCAGTAAGTCTTGAATAGATTAGTAAAGATAATGAGATATACAGAAGGGGGCTGTAATGCAACTATTAAGGATGCAAACTGCCTTAATACCCCATGAAGAAGAAGGATCAGTAAATGTGTGATCCACATAATGGTCTAGAGACAAAAAGCCAGACTGTCTATTAAGCCAGGCTTGCTGATCCCGGCTCGCCAAATACGCCAATTCTGAGCCTTGCTTGGCTTTAGTGGAACGGAATAAACCAGGCTGTAAAGACCAGGATTGAAAAAGCCTGGTTTTGGCCTAAATCCTGGATTAGTTAATCCAAGTTTCGTGAAACAGGCCCCTGTTCATTTATCTCCTTATTCATACACACTTTGAGCTGAGAGAAGCTATAAAGCGCCTTTTAAATATGACAATGCTGTATATGTATCAGCTGCACAGTTCAGGCAAGTGTCTGTGGCATATGTAACTTTAACAAAATAGGTTTGACAGTTTAAATCCGCGCGGCAGTGTTGTGTGTGTGTGGGACACGGGGTAGTGTTGTGTGTGTGTGTGTGTGTGTGTGTGTGTGTGCGTGCAATCAGAAGTACTGGCAGTAGCGAAATAACAAACGCGATCTGTCTAATCGTAGTAGTTAGGCACAAACCAAGTACTTTCTAAGAACTATGTTAATGTAACTAAGACATTCGCTGAGCGAGCTATATTTTAAATTCAGAGATTTAGAAGTAATAAGCGAAATGGTGAGGCGACTTTCTCCGCGGAGTGCAGAGTGGGAGATCCATAGGGGAGATCACATTACAGCAGCCAAAGAGGGAGGGGGGTGGGGGGTTGCGAACTGTTTTCATGCGAACATCTTTTCATTGGCTAGTGCGCACATCTTTTGCGCCACGTGACAACTTCTCAATTGTATATTAGATAGTGTGTCTCCAATCATAGACCAGATGAGGGCAGTATTTTATCTTAAATCAAATCCGCATGCCTGCAGTCTTTCACTTGGTGCTTATTTGTAACAGCTCTACATACATAATTATTTGACAATGAATAAAACAGGTGCTGTAGCTACTGTAGAGGTGCCTCTTTTTTCCTAATTTGTCCAGCTTTGAGGGTTTGTGTAAACACAAACCTTGAAGACAAAAGTGTGTAAACAACACAAACGTTGAAGTTGAAGACAAAAGTGAGCAAATTGTGATTAGCCAGATTGAGATGATGACGTATGATAATAAGAGCGCCCCTCACTTCACACGGGTGTGATTTTTTAAATTTGTAAACAAAGTTGGAACAAGTGGAACACAATACATTATTAATGTATTAAAGCTGCAATCCATAAGTTTCATGTCCTACCCGGGATTTGAACCCGGGTCTGTGCATGGGAGACCAAAGTTTTACTGCTCTTATTGTCTTAAATCTCCTCACAGGGGATATATTGTGCTTATATGCTTCAGGCAGTACTTTCTGTCAACTAGTAGGTGTCCCACTAAGGTCCAAGTCTCTCAGTGGAAGAGTAGGGAGACCACCTCCAACCAGTGCAGATGTATTTGTTATATTGTACTGGCATACTGATTGGTTCAAATAATGTTTTATTAATTAAAATAATTTCCAGATTGCAGCTTTAATGCAGGAGAGACCTTTAGCAGTGACTCTGCCTAATTGCAGATTCACGAGGTGAAAGATGGCACATCAAACCACAAAGCGTTATCTCTTACCCATGTAATCGTGCAGTTTAACATTATCTGCCTTTCTCAACAAGCCCTGCTCCACCAGCTCCTGATACAGAGACTCTAGCGTCCTATTGGATGTGAATAAATGATGTCATCATGCTCTCCAGCAGAAGTGATTCAATAACAGTGAAATGTATTGGCTTTGCCTGTCCTACTGCCTGTGTGACATGCTCAAGTCGAACTCACCTGTCAGCTGTCAAGTCTTTGTCCTTCTTCTTCTTTTTCCCACTCTTTGATCCTTTCTTTTTCTAAAGCAGCGATGTAATAAACAAAACATAAACACACATCTCATAACCGCTTAAGCCCTACTATACATACCGGTACTTTATACAGCTTGTAGGTTGGCCTTTTCTTTATTTTGAAAATGTTCACCTATAATGACAGGCCGAAAACATAATAGGGATGCCATAGAAAGTGAGAGTGGTTACTGTAAGTAAACGATATGACAAACAATCATGCCCAACATACATTCTTTACCTTGACATTTGATTTGGCTTTGCCCTTGCCCCCCCTGTCTTTATCCACCATTATCTTCAAGTTGTCCAGCTCCTGTCTCATCAGTGCATCCACCTGAGACAAAAATACACACGCCCTATGAGTGACCAATGAGTGTCGCTGCCTATATAGCCTATTGTAATGTACATGTAATGTTTGTCATTGTGTTGCAAAAAGGGGATTTATATAGTACAGCGGCTAACAGCCATATTGTGAGAGAACCTTTCACTTGGTGATACAAGCGTGAAATTTGGCATGAACATGCCTCTGGGTCACCTCTTTAACTTTTTTAACCGAGCCAGCGAAAAATCCAATATGGCGGTCATTTTTCAAAATGGCCGCCAAATAAAAAAGGCCTTTTGTGGTGGTTCTGGACAACCATGGGTGCGACCGACTCGAGACCGGGCACTGCACTCCCTGTGGGTGTGTGGAACGTGTTTGGCGAATTTGAAGTCGGTGGGGCGAACGGTTCTCGGGTTACGTGGATTACAGATGTACACACACACACAAAATTTGTGCAATATAGCAGATAATTGGAACGGTTGTTCGCTTGGTGATACAAGCGTGAAATTTGGCATGAACATGCCTCTGGGTCACCTCTTTAATTTTTTTAACCGAGCCATCCAAGAATCCAATATAGCGGTGCTATTTCAAGATGGCCGCCACATCTAAATGTTAGCCTATGTCTACATTTCTTACAAATTTTAGGAAAAATTTCACCATGATAGATAGATTTATTAAATTAAAAAAATATATATATATATATTTTTTTTTATTCTTTATATTTTTGTCATTATTTTTAGTTTTCATACTGAAAATGGTAGCATGCTAATGCTACCATTTTCTAATGCTAATTAGCATGTTAGCATGCTATGTTAGCATGCTAGCATATTACCATGTTAGCATTATTATGTTAGCATTAGCATGCTACCATGTTAGCATTAAGTTAGCATTAGCATGCTACCATTTTCAGTATGAAAACTAAAAATAATAACAAAAAAATATAAAAATATAAAGAATATAAAGAAAATAAAATAAAAATAAAAAAAACTATCTATCTATCTATCTATAATGGTGACATTTTTCCTAAAATTTGTAAGAAATGTAGACATAGGCTAACAATTAGATGTCAATTAGATATCATGTAGCATATGGTGTCATGTTCCTGAACCAGGTTTTAACAATTCACCTCTGAATGTTAAATGGGGATTGCAAAAAAAATCAGATTCCATGTGACTTGTATGTGACTTGTATGTAATATAATCTTAATACTTGGTCACAAACCAACTATTTTACAAGAACAATATTGATGTAACTAGAGATTAGACAAATTAGCTATATTTTATATACACAGAATAATAAGTAATGAGCAAAAGTCCTGATGCGACATTTCCTGGTTTTAATGCGGTCGGTCCGTCAGCGCTCTCCGCTCTGGAGCAGAGCTCAGAGCTGCCTGAAACTTTCTGGAGTGGGCGGAGCCTAGTGCGCATTCATGTGTTTGGGGCCAGACCTTACCAAACTGCAATACCTTCTTTCGGCCACTATGTCCATTTCGCCTCAAGATTCCTCTGGGTGCCTTCTCTATAAATATATATACTCTAAGGGGCGGACACTCTAACCACAAGGCCACTGAGCTCATATATACGTATATATAAGTTGTATATATGTATATGTAATTGAATTGTAAGTTGAAAAGTAGTATACTGTGGTTACTTGGGTTGTTTTATGTGTATGCCGTGGCTGATTTTGAGAGTGACGTAATGAAGATATGTACCAATGCCAGGGTATATAAGATGTGTACCTTTATGTTTCAGTGTCGGGTGGAATAAAGGTAATGCCTCTACGTATGTATACAGTACATGTATGTAATCTGAAACCTACGTTTATTACGTCACCATTGAGAGCCAGGTATACCCTGGCATTGGTACATATCTTCATTACGTCACTCTCAAAATCATGCAGCCACGGCATACGCGGAGCACCGGACAAACAACTTTTCTTGCGCGCTCTGCTTGCGCAAGTAATGACAATATCTCGAGTATTAGGTCATTAAACCTTTGTAAGAAATGTGTATGGCTAAGGTGGATGGCATCACCTGTAGTCTTATGTCTGCCTCAATCACTTTCCTCTGCTCTTCCTTGATGAGTTCAGCTTCATGCCTCTGGCTGAAATTCTTGGACTCATCGCGGTTCTGCCACACATCTGATGATGAGAAGCATCATTTTCATATTGTTTTTTATTTTCATGTTGCATGGTTTTGGCATGCTTAATGCTGCCTTCACACTGGCGGCGACAAAGCTACAAAGCCAAGTGTGGCCAGCTACGCAGGTGTTGAGGTTTTCTTCCATTCACATAATGGAGCGGGAATTGTGGGGAGGAAGAAGGAGAGTGGAAATGGTGAAACAAAAACATGAGTATATTTGAAAGGAAGCCCTCAGGCCAACTCCAAGCATACTCCGGATGAGCAAGGATGATATAATCTGTTATTGACTTCATGAGCACTGCATATTTTAACCACCTGTATTGGAGTTGTCACCGATTGAACTCTAACCAAGAGCATGTGATTGTTTGATGCTTGGGGTGCAGAAAATAACTCTGACTTTCAACTTTGATTTGTACAACATTCTGCCATGCGTTCCATTGAAAATGACTCGTAACCTGTTGCTTTGTCGCTGCTAGTGTGAACACCATCAATAGTATTCATAGAGAACTAGCACCATAAAAGGTACAAAACCATGTTTTCCTCCACTCACCTACAAAGGTCTTGTATCCCACTTCTAAGTTAGACAGAAAGGTGGAGGGCAGCATCTTCAGTCCAGGCTCTTCCTCCTCCTGTGGTTCAGTGGTTTTCAAACGTTTTGTTGCACGTCAATGAACAAGTCAAAATCGCAACACACACCAGTATTCATAGCAAAAATAGCAGATCTACAAGCTCACAATAAGTAGATATCATTGTGTAGATCGTCCATATTAGTTATTTTTAACAAAATAAATAAACTAAATGTATTTACAAATGATGCCTATAATTGCAAATGTGCATGCCTAAAATAGGGACGCCAGGTTTAAAGTAGTAATAATGTATTTTGGAGGGAATAGAATGTGCCTCTGTAATATTATAGTGAACAATAATATAGCTAATATATTGCAATAATAATGTGTGGTCACAAAATCCCAAGGCATACCTGGACATGTCTCATGGCACACCACACCAGTGTGCCTTGGCAGCAGTTCACAGTGTTTTGCACAGTATTGTCATTGTTCCATTTCATTGTGAGTGAGTGTAATGGCTAGCAACACCATGGTTGATTATCCACTAAAACCCTACTGTATACTCTATGTTAAATTATGTTAAACGATCTTAAACGATTTTGAAGTTCACAACGTGTTGTGACGCATTGTGAACTTGTAGATCTTCTATTTTCACTGAATGTTGGCCTATTTACGCCAAATGTCTGCCTATTATGACATGCCCTGAATAGGGACGCTAGGATTCATGTGGTTAAGTCAGGAAAAGTATCTTACAGAAAAGTTCTCATAATAATTAAGCTAGTACAGTTATAGTGAATTACATGCAAGAACAGAATAATGTGTAACATGTGAGTGGAACACTCTACCTCCTCTCCAACCTTCGCTTTGTCCTTTTTTCCTTTTCCCTTTTTCTCTTCCTTCCCTTTTGGCCTTTTGATGTCATCCTCATCTTCCTTTGCAGCGATTTCCTCCATTAACTGCAAAAATAATGCATAAAGGCTCAAACTCATCTGTATCCTTTATCTGTGAACCACCATATAAATTAGGCTGTGAATTGCCCTAATCAATATTGTGTGTGTGTGTGTGTGTGTGTGTGTGTGTGTGTGTGTGTGTGTGTGTGTGTGTGTGTGTGTGTGTGGGGGGCTGTACCTGTTGAGGGGTTTTCTCTGCGAAAATGAGAGCTGAGCCTCCGTCCTCTTCATCGGGGTAGTCTGGAAAAGATCCTGTTGCATCACTGGTAAACAAATAATACCAGAAGGTGTGCTTACCATTACAATTGTTTTTTACTACTATTATGTGTAAATACTTCGCTGTAGTACATGCTGAAAATGACCCTCATCTGTGAGATCTTACTGGCATTCAATGAACCACTGGCGTATCTCGTCTTTCATGTTTTCAGTCATTTCGACCCCCTCAACGTTCCGCAGTTTGTTCGTGACGGCCACTATGGTCTTCTGGTAGTCCTCCTCGTGCGCCTCCTGTTGGAGCCGCCTTTGGGCCTGGGTGGTCTGGACCTTGTTTTCGGAGGAGAAGGGCTGCTCAAATCCGTGCTTCATGGCCTGGGTGAAATGACAGGCAGATATTTGGGTTGAACCTTTCAAGCATGTTTCTGATGTTACAGCAGGTATTTTGCCTTTGACAGCCTGGTTTAATTCCCAGCATTGGTACAGGAAGATTTTGGAACATCTTGGAAAGTTTTGAATGTTTCGACCTACAGTATAATGACCTGCCGTTTTGGCCAAAATATGGACACCAGTTTGAAAGTTTAAAAATGTAAATGTAAAGTAAATCCATTCCACACTGATGATTTAAGTATGATAATGCAAAATAGGTAGCATGAAGAGATGGACCAAAAATCTCACCATGCCTAGAAATATCAGCTCTTCCTCCCGATCCCTTTTTGTCGTCTTTCTCTGGATGTAACCCCTCCACACCTGCAAACAAAAGTTATCTCACATTAGAATAGAATATCCATATCCATTGTAATTGTAAATGTTGACTCGGTGATATTAATACTGAGCACCTTCTGAACACAGATGGCAGCCATGTTCCTGGCGGCCGCCCCCCGGTCCCTGTCCATGGCTTTCTTCTGTCTCTCCTTATCCTTCTGGATCTCCTTCATGAACTTTGCCCTGAGGCGCCCCTGACGAGCACGCTCCGCCACCTGGATGACTTTAATGGCTTCCTCCAGATTCAGTCTGCGAAAAAATGCAGGCTGTGGTGGAGACAACAAAAGCAATCAAATCTTACTGGAATACTGTGATTGAGTGAGTGCGTGCAGCAGTGCATGAATAAATGAGTGCATCAATGAATGAATATGACGATTTACGGTTTCAGTCTCTCAGTTGAGCTGTGGCTATTTTAACAGCCTGTTGCAGGTTTGATGGTGCTATGCTTGGCTCTGCTAAGTTGAAAAGATCACCAGCACTCACTTACCTTTTAAGCTTTTATTAATTAACATAGCAAATGTTTTGGTCAGAGCCTTCCTCAGCATATGAATAATTATTTCAATATGAATTTCTACCGTGCACCCAGTAAGACACTGACAACAAAGAGATATGAGTCCTCACATTCTCTTTTAAAATTATGATTGGCTCAACACCATAAAGAGACACTTTTTGCTAGACAGGATATATGGAACATGGGCATAATTATAATATTGCATCCACTTTTCATCACGGACGATATAAGAGCACTTGTCGAGACTTTATATGGACAATAAGTGAAACAATTGATTGGTTAAAAATATGAGTAACGTGTTCAGAAATATTTTAAACACCCACTTTAGCCTTTTCTGTTACTTCCATCTTGCCGAGAATGGCCGTGAGCATCGCCTGTCGCTGTTGAAGTACTTTGCTGCGTTCCCTGATGAAATAGCGAGGGATGGGGATCTCAATGTCTGCCTGGGGTGAAGCCAAACACAACAGTGATCATTAGAATCATAAGCCAATTGCAATACGGATGCGAAATAGACTGTGTGGTGGAATGAGATGGACAGTATGAATGAAAAAAGTATGCTCAGTTTATGTTTTGTTTTTATTTAGTTGTATCATGTGTGTACTGTCTGGTGTATGTTGATGTGGTTGTGTCTTGTCTTTGTTTGTGGGCTGAAAATGTAATATAGAAAGCGTGCAAAACTAAGAAGAATCATGACTCAAGTCATGAGCCAACACTGACAAAGTCCCTGCCTATAATGAAGTATCTTAGAGGAATGGAATGTTCAGTCAGTTACATACAGTATTCCCTTGAGTAATCCCTTGAATAATCAACACATTTAACTGCCAACTACCCCAAAAGGTCTACAATACATTGTAAGACTATGGCTGTACTTGGCACCTATTAGGAATAGTATAATATCCAGAGGGACATTCAAATAGTATAATATAAGACTATATTTTATTATTTCCAAAGATCTGGCATCACACACACACACACACACACACACACACACTCCAGTGAAACTCACGGGTGAGAGCTTCAGGTCTTGTACAACATCATCCAAGTAGTGGTACTCTGAGAACTCCTTGTCCACCATCTCATTCTTGAGCTCCAGGACTCTCCCTATCACTCCGTCCAGGACAGTGCGGATGAGCCGTCTCTTCTGGGGTTGGACCACCTGGTCGTGGGCCTGTTCCAGGTGCCTAAAGATTTGGATATAACGAACGTAGAAGGTGGCCAGGCGCTGGAAGAAGACCACCCTGTCCTTCTCTGGACGAGCGGTCTGGGCCGGGAACTCCTCGGTCAGCAGACTGGACAACTCCTCCTGTGCATCTACCCACAGTTTGTTGTAATGACTGGAAGAGAGTATAGGTGGTCTACACATTAGCCACAGTATTGAATTAAAGAAAATCTATTTGAATGCTAATTCTGCTAAGTTAGCTCAATAATAATAATATGATAGAATTGGGGTTTTAATCATGTCTCCTTTTTGTTATATGGCCTAGGGCCCTAGGCTATATTTGTTGCCCTTTGTTTTCAAATGTAAAATATTCTGCAAAATTCAACCATTAGTAGTAGTAATTGTTGTTTTAAACAGAGCTGTAGGCTACCTTTTTAAACTGTCAATAAAATATTCTATCAGTCTAATTTGTCTTTTGAACTGGAATATGGCTAGCTAGTATTTGTGGACCAGACAGAAACTGTCATTACGAACCCGTTTGGCTGTAAACAAGTTATTGAGCTTAGTCCAGTTACCCTGGGTAAACATAGTACCTTTCCTTTCCTTACCAATTAATTAAAAGTTAGCTATGTGAATTTCAACTTGGTATTAAAATGTAACGTGTGTGGGACAGCTATTTAAAGTATTTATATTAGGTCCTAGGTCTGGTCCATAGCCCTAATGCTAATTCTACCCTGCAGGGCAGAATTAGCATTAGTGCTATGGAACAGAGCTACCTCGGTCCCAGCCTTACTCATCTGCAGAACACGGCAGTTTCAAATTAATATGAATTGCTTTTTAATGTCGCCCCCTCACGCTGTGTTTAAGTTACCTTTGTGACATAACGCGGCGTTATCCCTCCAACATTAGACAGAAGCTGTAGTCAGTAGTTCATATCTAGCAAGTACATAAATTATAATTTCTTATCTTGTCGGGGGAAAAAAGTCAGATAGCGTATCTGCGCCCGATCTGCGCAAACACAAACACATGAGCAAGCATACGTCTCCATAGTAACGGTGATGATGCCGGAAGTAAATCCATGCATGCATTGCGCACCATTGTACGCCTTCTACCGACGTCCGAGCAGGTAGGCATGACCCAGTATGGGTGGTGGGCGGCCCTATGGGTTGAGGTGTCAAATTAGGTTCCGTTTCAACATAAAGAGCATTGATTCATTCAACAAGACATGAAGAAAGTAGGCTACATTCTTAACTTAATACAAACATGAAAAAAAGATCCAGATTATACCCCAGGTGAAGAGAGAATTTACTGTATCACTATAGCTACTAGTAATGCTTACATGTAACATCACCATGCAGGCATGCAGCCCCCCTGCATATCTTAATTTGGAGCTGACAAGAGCATTTCAATCATAATCCACCTTCCAGGAATAGACTATGTGACAACCAGTTATAGTCATGGTGACCACCGGAGAGACGGGCACCCGGGTGAGCAGTATGGCCCATACTGCTCACCCGGGTGCCGTCTACTGTATGGGTTAGCGTCCCAGCCATGGAGGGCCATGCAAGCAGCAAGCGGAGCCGCAGCACCATTGCCCTGCGAAACCATTGCTCACCACTCCTGAATGAAGTGTCTGGTGCTGTATGGGACTCTGGTGCAACCATGGGTGCAACGCACAGGTCCTGGGCCTGGTGAGAGTAGGAGTGGACCTGGTGAGACGTATAGGAGCCGGAGGGGCCCGGACAGGAGTCAACCCATGGTGGGTTATAGGGTTAGGGTCCCAGAGCCTTGTCCTTCCGGTAACAAGAAGACTCACCCCGGTGCGTGCCCGTTTTTCCTCCCGGAATTTTCCCCAGTGAGGGGGATAACTTTGTAATATGCTATTGGCTGTTTGTATTCTTTTTTGAAAAATATAAAAAGATACTCCTGTGGAAAGGCTATATTATATTACTTTGACCCTATAAACAATTTAGTATTATTTAGTGTAAGGTTTTGCCCCCTCAAATGGTACCTCATCAGATAATCCCCACATATCCTACAACAACTTCTGTGAACAGACTTCACTGTAGTAGCTTTTCATAAATTATATTTGTACTGCTGTCATGAAAGTTTAGAGAAATTCAAAATCCAGCCGTCTGCTGTCCAGCCTCTCCTACCCCTCACTGGGGAAAATTCTGTGAGGAAAACAGAAACGGGGTGAGTCTTCTTGTATTCGTCCTTCCATGTGCCAGAAGTGTACCTCCCAGCCCTGGCAGAGTAGTTCTGGAGTAGTTCCAACGGATTGTGTGGCCCTGGTTTTTCCCTAGTGGGTCTGATCGAGGGTAGCTACTGGGACGTAAGTCAGGATTTGATCAACCCCGGCTGGGTCACCTGAGTGAGGGGTATGATGATGCATGGTAGACCCGAAACCCCGTTGACCTCAGGATACATCACTGAGGGTCTCAGGTGCATCCATACGATGTTTTTTTTTTTTAGTTATAAGCATGAATATTGACTAAAGAGTTAAAGGTTAGCCTATTTAAAAATGTTATAAGCATTTTATAAACGTATATTTACTATAAATCAATGAGGTTCACGTTGACATGATGGTGCCAGCCCACTAGATGGCGTCCTTTCTTTATCATTTCAGTAAATTAATAACCAAAACCCTACACGAAAACGGTTGTGTTTAATTGTGGCTTCATGAAATGCACTGCACTGCACAACGTGCTACGTTTTAAGTATGTTACTTTGTCTTTCTTCTTTGTTTATTTTTTGTTAATTGTTATGCATATCAATTGAAATGATGATTTCTTGATTGATGCCATTCGATTATGCCTTATGGGCAAACATAATTTATTATAATAATAATTATTATTATTATTATATCCTAATTATAAAAATTATAAAAAACACATTATTGTGTCCTAATTATAAAAAGACGAGATAAAGGCTAGTTTTACCTATAGTTACAATATTGAATTGCATCCATGAATTAGCCTATATCACACTTAATTGCCATTGGCCTAAAAGAGTGGCCTATCTAAAGAGCTTTTTTTTCTTTTCTTTTTTTTTCTTACACTCCCGTCCTGTTGTATCATCAACCATAAGCTTTATAAAGGGCACAAAAAAAGTCCGTGGCACAATTATTAGATTTCAATTCACTCGGGCTGGAAAACAGTCTGAGGGTTGTTCTTGTAAGCGCATTCTCTGCAGCGCTTAGGCGGTCACAAGACTTGGACATCGATGAACAAAAACATCGACACGTCAATTAGCTGACAGGTCAGCATTAAGCTTATGCTCTGAGGCCGCCGAGAAACACCTCTCCTGTCTGCGCCCAACATCCAACAAGTCGCTCAACTTACTTTGGAAACTATTCCTTTGCATACTGCGTGGGTGGCATTATAGGCTACTATTATTATTATTTTTCCTGTCCAATGGAAATTCCAATAGGACTCATTTTTACAGGTGAACACTGATTTTCTTGGAAGGACCAAGTTCTGTTGGAAGTTTTGCCTACAGTGATGTTATGGAGCGCATGAAGGAGGGGCGCGTGCCAAAGGGAGCGACTGTCACTAGAAGAAATTGAACCAAAGATGTCAACATTGCCTTGCCACCCACTCGAAATCGATTGTATTACATTCAAGAAGCTCGCTCGTCGTATAAAACGGGACGCATGATTTCAAGAAAGACGGCAGTGGACACAATCTGCCTCTTTCCGTCGGAACTACAATATAGACAACGCCTGGAGAGCTTCATACTGAAGACAATTGTGTCCACTCTCAGGACATAAGCATCTTTCACTCCTGAAGCAGTAAGTTTGAAGTTACCCCCTCCTGCCAAACATGCATTAGCCTGTGGCTGCTGGCATCTATAGTTAATTTGCGCTCCTTGGTACGGCACGCACCTGCTTAAAGTTGGGTACCACTTGTACTGGGTACAAAATATCTGTTAATCTGTACGCTTAACTTTGATATTGATATTATTGGAAAAAACAAGTATGACACATTTA
The DNA here is from genome assembly GCF_964188405.1 of Protomyctophum parallelum. NCBI lineage: Eukaryota > Metazoa > Chordata > Actinopteri > Myctophiformes > Myctophidae > Protomyctophum > Protomyctophum parallelum. The sequence continues at coordinate 16,777,413 of NC_139701.1, read as the reverse complement.
ATAACTCACAGATGAAAACTAGCCTACAGCCTTGAGGCAGCTATTGAACTCACATACATTGTTATGATGTAAAACTCATAACAAATTATGCTATTAATCTCTAAAATTGCATGTAAATCACAGACTCTCATTTTCAGTCTTTTGCTTTGACCGCTGCTAAATCTAATTTGACTTTTACATTTGCTTGTTGCGTTGTTATAGAAAGTGAAGCCATGCAGGTGGAGAGGAAATGGCACATGCTGTTGATGGTCTTCCTTCTGCTAGTCACCTCCTCAAGCCAGACTGGCCAGTGCAAGGACAGCAAGGAGGTGAAGAAAGAGAGAAGGACCCTGTTGGATGTAATCTTGCAGGTTATCGGAGACAGCCAGCAACGGGACAAGCCTGTCTCCCCCAGGCGCTACAGCACTGGACTCTTCACGGCAGCCCAAGACATGAAGTTCTCCTCAAGGGAAAAACCTTTCTATGTTCCTAGGCAGGATAACACTAGACCAATAGGTAAGCTGATAAGATTTATTTTTAGGCTCTGCATGATGATGATAGCTTAATCCCCATTTTACTGTGGTGAGGCAGCTGTCATTAGTCTGGTTCGCCCAGCACACACCTTTAGGTGTATATATACAACTGTCACCCTCTTGGATTTACACTCTTTTTGATGAGTGGCTCTGTGCAGGAAATCATAATAAGTAAGTACAGGCTTATGTGTTAAAAGATATGTACAACATTCTCAGTGTTAATTTAACTCTGAAAGTGTGTGAAACTGGACCCATGACTGAGGGTCCATTAAGAAAAGTTAGCTCACAATTTAGCAATTTCATATACAATTCAGATAAAGCTCAGTAATATACTGTATGTCAAATATACCATAGGCTAGTAGATGATCTCATAATTGGCAATGAAATATCAGCTTCTCCTGGATGCCCAATTGACATCATTGCTTCCTCGTTCATTCATACATTTTTTGATGGAGTGTCAGAATGATCTGGGAGGGGCAATGGGGACACCGACACAAACTTGTGAATGATTCATTCAGTGTGATTCATCGCAGAATCTCAACCCCACCCCCTTACTATGACGTCCCTTCATCCATCTCCAATGACAAGCGACTCGTCATGGAGCATTACATTAGTGTATAGTGGGACGGGGGGAAATATACAATTTGCATTGGCTACCTAACGCCACATTATGTCCCCACTCCCCACACTTCATATTAGACATTATGGTCATGGAATTCAGAGAATATTTGATGAGACTATACTGTATAAACCTCCCTTGCCCATGTCGTCTATTAAAGTTAATACACCATTATTGCTCACTGTATATCTTCAGTGAGATTGTTTTCTATATGATTGCCACTAATATTTTGATTTGCTAGTGTTCCCTCAAGACACTAGGTAGGTTTGATGTACCTTTTTGAAATCCACATCAACGATGTGCTTTGTGTTACTGTGCCTTTAATGGCTTACATAAGGCTATGTCCTGACCAGAACTTATTAGCAATTCAAGGAAGTCCTTAATACACCTCTCTGTAATTGTCTAATAAACAAAGCCACAGGTTGCCTACAGACTCTTATAAAGGATCATGCATCCAGTACCACTTCCCTGTAACTGCCTTCATATTGTTTAGTGCTGGTCTTCTATTCACTTATTTCACTATTCTTATCTTCTTCAGAACCAGTTGTACGGTAGTTCACACATTCCGGTTCAGGATATACTGTATACAATCGGATTGTGTTTGAAGAACTAGATCATGATGTGAGCAAAAGCTTCTACCGTAATTAAACGTGTTAGGGTTAGGGTCCAAGGTTAACAAAAGGCATAAAATCAAATTTAGTGGAATAGGCTCAAGTTAACGTAACTGGAAATGAGCCCCTCATAGACCATTGACTAGACGGAATGTATCCTGTACCTTCTGAGGATATTAAAAGCAGCACATTAGCAAGTGGTGCGTGTGCCATTCCCAAACATCCATGGTCACGCAAATATAAGGAGATGTTTTGCACGTGATGAGGAGATGGAGAAATGCCTATTTCTCCATCTCATGACTATATTGATTGCTGTGATAAATTTGAAGCTGCCTGCATCTTTCCTGTCAGCTGTATCTGTAAACTTTAACCACAAGAACCCTAGTGTTTTGATTCTGGGCATATTATTATAATAGGCCAACACTATTCTACTATTTTCACTATATAGACATACAACAGACATACAGTATAGGGTTTAAGTGGTTAAATAAAGTCAGCTCAGTCAATAGTTTACCAGGTTGTGTATGATAAAACACAAATATTATGGTGAAATGTTTTCAGATTGCAGTGTCTGTTTTTAGGCCATTTTGCTAACATTTCTCATTTTGTGTTGTTTTTTTAGGAGTGAATACATTTCTGGTTGACACTGACAGACCAAACCCATCTCTTTCTGTAAAAGTGTACTGTAGATCCCGTGGTATAATCAGTAACCAAAATAAAGCATAATCTCAAGTCTAAGAATGTTTCTGTTATCACACATGACACCAGAGCTAGGGCCAGGTTGTATGTTTAGACCCTTTTACCACCTAATTAGACTCATGAACCCGTTTATTTCTGCAAATGGGCAGGGTTCTTTCTTGTTTTAACTGATAATGCCCAGCGAGTGCATTTGCTATCGCATTCTATAATATTTGAGTATTTTATATTTTAGTTTATGCATCCATTTATCCATCTTCAACCGCTTCGGGTCGCGGGGGCAACAGCTCCACCAGAGAGCTCCAGACTTCCCTCTCCAGAGCAACAGCAGGAACTTCCTCCTGGGAGATCCCGATTCCGTTCCTGGTCTGCCCTGGGGTCTCCTCCCAGTGGGATGTGCCTCGAGGACCTCCCTATAGGGAGACGCCCGAGAGGCATCCTCCCCTCACTCGTGAACAAGACCCCGAGATACTTAAACTCCTTCACCTGGGGTAATGTCTCATTCCCTACCCGGACTGCACAATCCATTGGTTTCCTGCTAAGAACCATCCATCTTCAACCGCTTATCCGTAGTCGGGTCACGGGGGCAACAGCTCCACCAGAGAGCTCCAGACTTCCCTCACCAGAGCAACATTAGTGACTTCCTCCTGGGGGATCCTGAGACGTTCCAAGGCCAGTGAGTCTATGTGTTTCCTCCAACTGTGCCTTAGTCTGCCCCGGTGTATCCTCTCCTCCCAGTGGGATGTTCCTCAATGACCTCCCTAACCAGCCACCCGTCGAAGAAAACTCATTTCGGCCGATTGTATTTGTGACCTTGTTCTTTCGGTCATGACCCACACTTCATGATCATGAGTAAGAACGAAGATTGCTCGGTAGACAGAGAGCTTTGATCTTCTGGCTCAACTCTCTTTTCGTCACAACAGTGCGGTACAGCGACTGCAATACCGTCCCTGCCGCTCCGACTGCACAATCCACCGGTTTCCTGCTGAGAACCATGGCCTCAGATTTGAAGATGTTGATCCTCATCCCAGCCGCCGTACACTCGAATGCGAACCGGTCCAGTGAGAGCTGAAGGTCTTGGACCGATGGTGCCAGAGGCGAATACTTCTTATAACTGTCATGCCCCCCCCCCCCCCCCACTTCATTGTAGACAAGTGAGAAAGAAAGGTACACATGATCTATATACTCATGTGATCAAGACGGGTCTGTTTGATTTCTCATATTCCATCCTGATTGGCTTCTAAAGTTTTCAGGAGTGGCCCATTTTGTACAAAATGCTGCAAATCATTAAAACATCGTCCGATTGCGGTGAAACTGCATGCATATTCCCACTAGGCTGAGGAAGAAATGCCACTTCACATTTTTCTAAAAACGATCCTATCCTGGTGTAGACCTGTGCCCCGAGGGGCACTTTTTCTAGTTACTATTATTTCATTGCAAATCCTTTGCTATTTTGTTTTGTTACCACAATGTTGAGGTGCTGAAAGCCAAGAATCATACTCCCGTATACTACATGTACTGTATAATGGAACGTAACAATACACATGATTCTTGAAATCTTGACTCTTGAGTGGGATCTGAACATCAAAAGGATTACCATGGATGTTTTGGATAGTTTGTTAAATTGGCTGAAAAGTTCCGCCTTTCCTCTTCCTTGGCAAATGCTGCTCATTCCTACGTAGGTCCAGGGGCTAATGTAAAGGTAACCTAGAGGCTATCTGCTTGGAATTCTTATGACACTGATGATCAGCATTAAAACTGCCAAACAATAATCTCTTCAGCCTGTTAGCCTGTTTAGAGTGTATCAGCCCACTAGTATGTGTTTGAATTGTGATTCAGGGTGGATGTCATTCCCTTATCTTTGGAGCTGTGCTGTAGTTCAATCACATCAATGAAGGCACAAGTGCACCACTGACATTTGTATCTGTATTCTTCCTGCATTTCTGACGTGCAATTCCTACACAATAAATGCAGGACATGGGGGGAAGGCAGGGGTCACTTCTACTGGTTTAAAACCTTTGTCAAAACATGTCCACATTCCCTATCAACTAATATGTCTTTGTTTTCTTTTACAGAAGTTGTCCCTAGAGATGTAAACCTGAAAGACAAATTCATCAAGCATTTCACAGGTAAGGAAACGGCCTGTCAAGTATGGCACTTTTAAACACTACATTTATACAGTATAATAATACTACATGTTCATGCCGAATTTGCCGATATGCGGCCTTCACACAAAGTTTGTAAAGTATTTTGTTTGTGATGACCCACCCATGATATACAGTATATAGCCTACAGCGCATTTATCATTATATATTAGATATATAATAAAATGGCACAGATAATCTGAGACTTTCAGAGCATTTACAACAGACCTGCTTTCCAGTGAGTGTCATTCACAATTTCACATGTCTGCTCTGTAAAATCTCAGATTCTCTCTCTGTGGTGTGGGAAACCCACGGTAAGTAATAGGCCAGTATAAGCTTAAGTCATACAAATGTGCATGCGTGCTGCTGAGGTTCAGGCCAGGGTGGCCCTGTCTGAGCAGCAGCAACACAGTGCAGAGAAACTGAGCACATGGTCTGAAGGCACTATAGGCAGTAAAGTTGAAGGCTATGTGAGGCTAAGCTGATTATTTGTCTCAGGACTTATAAGCAGACTTCATTATTGGTGTGAAAATCCGGAAGCTTGCTGTTGCAGGAACAGTGCAGAAATACTTATAATAATTTTGAGGCCTTCCATCTGTTTTTGATACAGATTTGCCATATTAATGCAGATTCATGTGCTCTGTGAGAGTGTATAGCTGCAGTAGCATGTTCTTTGTAATTAGCTTTTATTTCTGGTGATAACTGGTAACCCATTCACTGTAGATTGTGCATATCCTACTAGTTATATGTCATGCTGACATATGTGTGTTTGTCCCCTAGGGTAGGTACCCTCACAAAAAACATGCAGTAATCCTGGTCTCTAAACTGCCTCCCCCTGGCCAGCCGGGGCGCCTGATGGAGGGGAAAGGAACTAGTTGGAATAACGTGTTCCTTCCACGTGCTACGTCCAACCAGGGAAACTCCCCCCTGTCAGGTGTAAAGGAGCAACTTGGACACTCAGGCATGAAGGAAGCATGAGTTCAAGTCCGTTGCTCTCCCCATGTCCCCCATATATGGGGACTAGGCTGGCGGAGGGTGTGTAGAGCCCAGGATCACATTAGATAATTGACACAGGGGTGAAAAATGGGTTACAAAATCGTGGGATAAAAACTATTAGAAAAAAAGGGGGAAAAAGCTAAGCCTGTGAAATATATTTCTATTTAGTGGAGCGGTGAACAGCAATATTTGGGCAGAATCGTGCACTTTAGGCTATGATACTAACCTGAAACTTGGTGTGTTTGTTCTCCAGACTAGAGGTTACTGATCAAATGTAGCTTGTGGGCCACCAAGATGGAAATGAGCAAATTTGGAAACCAATCGCAGTCAATCCGAAAGGAATATGGAAAATCTGACTCATACATCGTAATCACTCCAGAGAGAATGTGTACAGATCTGTAGGAGTAGTAGCAAAAGATTGGTGGAGAATCTAGTTGTCGGAAATGGGCAGGGTCTATAGAGAGTATGCGCATGCATAAAGTCAATGGCAAATCGAGTGGCAAAGTTTAACATTGTTTAACGTTGTTTAATGCAATCATATTGGACTTTTCTGATTGGATGTATGGGCTGTCAAAGCCAGAAAGATGTTTTTTGCCACTCAGTAGGCGTTCCCGCATAACTTCCTGGTTTGATTATGATGTCACGTGCATACCCTCTATATGGGGATATATATATATGCGAGTATGCAAAGTTTCACACCGATCAGTCCCATTGGTGCCTTAGATTTGCTGTTCAAATAATTGACCTCATACAAATTGTTACTCAGTCTCTCTGGTGTCATATCAGTGAGATTATTCAGATTCCTTTCCGTTTAGCTACGATTGGCTTCCAAGATTAGCAAACTTCCAATGTGGTGGCAATGTTGAAAAATGCCCACCATCTTGGATTTTCAAGTGGCACATTAGCTAGATTTGATCAGTAACATCCAGAGAACAAACGTACCTGAATTTCATACTTGTATCATAATCTGAAGGATTTCTCCATTAGCCGCTTCACTATTTACCAAATCTTTTTGTTTTCACCTGATAAAGCCTTTTCTTTTAAGCAGGACCAGTCAAGTTTTCATCGGAATGCAGAACACACTTTCATAGACTTTATCACAACACAAGGGATTGCTCAAGACCAGCATGTATGTATGCCTTTGATACTGCATGTTACTTTGTGTATGATGAAATGTATGCCTGCTTTGTCTCTAGTCCTGATGACAATAGACTATACTCTGGTATTGGCATCCATTAAAGTGCTATAGACTTGATTAGTATTAGTGCCATCTTATGCTGTGTTCACACTGGTGGTGTTAAAAGCTATATAAAACGACCACGCATGGCCAGCTACATTGCTGCTGACTCACTGTTGAAGTGTTGCTCATGCCACACTGCCTAAATGAAAAGGGTAAATGAAAAGGGTACAGTACGCTTTTCATTTAGGCGGTGTGGCATTAGCAACCCTACAGGGTTAAATAGCACTGGTTAATGGCAATTGTGGTGGAGAGAGAAGCGGAGTGGAAATGTTGAAACAAAAACATGTGATTGACACTTCACTGCGTCACCTGACACAGTCATCGTTATCTGTAACATTTTGAAGCAAGCCCAACCTTTTGTTGTTGTCACTGCATGGACGCCCGTCATGCAGTGACAAGTGTCTGACGTCAGTTTGTAGATTCATGTAACTGGAATTCACTGAAAATTACTTGAAGCCTGTCGCCGCTGTTGTGAACGTGCAGCATTGCAATAGTTGACCATTCCATCCGTAGTCAGTGTTAAGCACTAAACAGTAAAGAACTGACTCACGATGGCTCACCCAATTTTTTTTTTTTGAGTTGTGCAACCACTCCAAGGAACAGCAATGTCCGTGTCAACCTATGTGACTATGTGTGACTACTGTGTGTGTGACTATGTGACTATGAGTACCAGTAGGGGCAAAAGTGGCACTGTTGTGCCAGAAACAGAGAGAGAGAGATAGTGTTGCACTGTTGCCTAGTGCTAATTACACAGAGAGAGAGAGAGGCAGGGGGAGAGGGGAGTTGCAACACTCAGTTCACACAGGTGTGATTTTTTCTATCGATTGCTCACACCATGGAGACAAAAAGTCTCCTTTGTGTCTTCATAGGGAACCACTGCTGGTCATCAAATTATTGGCTTAGGAATAAGACAAAAACATATCCATGAATTCAAGTCTCCATGGGGTGAGTAATCCATAGAAAAAGTCATTTTGGGGGGTGAACTATTACTTTAAGAACAAACATAAATTGCATGCACATAACATTAGAGCATGGGGTTTCTCTTTCTCTCAACCCTAACTCGTTTCCCCTTTTTGTAACTCTTGCATCCCTAACCACTTAAAACCTACCGCCCCTATTCTGAGGCAAACATTGCATGAAAATAGCAGATCTCCAAGCTTACAACGCGTTGCAACATGGCGCATTGTGAGATATTTTTGTCTTATCTATTTTCACAGAAGAGATTTGTTGTATAGGGAAATATTAGTGGATCTAGTATAGAGCCCTGGGGGACTGGTCAATATATATAGTGGTTAAATGCATTAAAATAGGTTTTCAGTCCTGCTGCAACGTTTTTGTTCTTGACACTGTCACTGACAGCTGGGCTTTTCCCCTACAACCTCACCCTCCTGTAGAATAAAGAGAAGCATGTGTGACCCTAGAGCCTCCGATTATCCATCTTGTTGGCCACCAGGGCTTCTCCTAGACCAGGCATGCGCTGAGCAATTTAAAAAAGAGATGATTCAGAATCAGAATGAGAACATTAAAGAAGATATGCTTTAATGTTCAACAAATGTTATTTATTCTTATGTACGGTAGAACCTCCCAAATTTGACGACTGGGTGTAGTTTTAACATAGTCCTACTGCCAAAATTGCACAATTATTTACGTAACATTATTTTCATTGTTATATTGAGTTCATCAAGTTCATCTTCAAAGGTTTGACAGTAAATGCCATTTTGAAGTGATCTAGTCTAGACCTACAGTACATTATCGGTGGGTCATCTACATTTGCTATTTGTATAAATACTAATTTTGTGCAAAATTGACCTGACCTGTAAAAACTTTGACTTGACCTGAAAAAGCTACTCTAGTCTGACAGCAAGTTCTGACCTTTGAGAATCTAGGTGAGGAGTGGTATACTGTTTGCAAATTATATCAATCACATATTTTAATTACCATTTTCTAAATTTCAGATTACAAAAGATGTGCAAGATTGCTTACACGATTAGCAATGAGTCCACTCTGCACGCAATCGTAGATATTGCATGTGAGTAAGACCTTTTCTCTTTTTGGATGGGATTGCCAGATTTCTGTGTCCTATGCCAACCCCAATTCTGGAGAATCCTAGCCCTCCGATTATTGATGTTTTGTCCGGTAGTTTTTCTGAAAACCATAATTATATTTCAATTAATCACTTTCAACCTGGCATTCCTATTGTTTTGGCCAACATCCTGTTATCCACATTCTATTGGGCCCTGCCCCCAGAGGTACATTCAAAGGAAAAAACAGCAGAGGGCGCTGTCTTTCCTTTTGGTTGCCGATGGGTTCCACTATTGATTAATGACAGATGAATCGGCCAAACCGATAGATCGGTTGAGCTGAGAAGAACAGGACACTTACGAAATTATGGTTATTGACAATTCAAAGAACTTCTTGACAGTCCATAGACATTCTATCCCAGAAATACCAGTTTACATTCAAGCATTCTGATTTGGTCTATTGCATATTGGTTTGTAACAGAGGGATATTGTTATTGGGTGGTCAGAATTATTGAAATGTGTCATCTCTACAATATGTAGCACATTGGGGGAAACTGATGTGCACATAATCGTAAACATGTGTTTGCAGTGCATCTTCCCTACATCTGTAAGCTTTTAGAAGATCATTTTAATTGGGAGTTTAGTACACTTATTCAGCTTCTGGTCAGAGAGCGTCCTAAATGTACCGTTTTGTTTAAAGGTGAGAGCAAAGGTGTGAGCTGGGCATTTACCGTTGACAATGACTAATGCTGAGTGATATTTTGTTTGGCCATATATACAAAAGCATTTAAGCATGTGCTGTTTGCATAAATAAATGAAATGTGATGGTATGATGGATTTCTTACTTACTGAACAGCAAGATAATGTACAGATTTTAGTATAGTTGTAAAAATGTAGTTACAATCCCAAAGCACACCTGCACTTGTCTCACGGGCCACGGCACGCTGTTTGGGAACCACTGGTGTAGGGAGTGAAAATGCTGCATGTGCTGCTGGCCCGCATCCATGCCATTACGGCAAGGTTTGGTTCCTTTTGGCCCAGATTAATTTCTGCGTCTACAGCCAACATACTGTCTGTAGCAGTGTGTGTCATCCAAGTTTGACATAGTGAGTTCCTTAACTAATCGTTCTGAGCAGTGGTGGAAAACATATTCACATGTTTTACTTAAAAAGTATCAATAACTGCAATGTAGAATTACTCTGTTGCAAGTAAATATTCAGAATTCAAAATGTACTACAGTATTTGTAATTTATGTACAGAAGTATTGGTATGATGGTATCAAAATGCAGAATGTCCCATTTTACAAGTTTTCAAATGTATAAAAGTCCTTTGAAAATAGCAGATCTACAAGATCGGCTATTTTCAAATGGCCGAAATGTATATAGGGCTGCTGTGGTTAATGTGTGTTTTCAAAATCTATTAATGTAGTGGAGTAAAAGTACACCATTTGCCTCCAAAATGTAGTGGAATATAAGTAAAAGTACTGAGTAAAGTACAAATACCTCAAAATTGTACAGTACTTAAGTAAGTAAATGTACTTAGTTACTTTCCACCACTGTAAGCTCAGGCTGCCATGACACTTTAGCTGCACTGATTGGTCAACTGCTGTCTAACCCATAGCCAGGGAAGATACAGCTTTATCTTGTGTTTAGTTGTATATGCTCATGCTATCTAAAATACTGCTTTTGCATGCATTGCTAAATAGTGTAAAGACAAACTTGTCAACCTCTCTGACATTATTTATTTATTTATTTATTTTAATCACTATATGGATGGGCATTGGTATGTCCAAAAACATTGTATCAGATATCAGAAAAAAACAAAGAAATCTAGCGTGAAATCTTACAAAAATGTCGGTTGCATGGTGGTTCAGTGGTTAGCACTGTAGCATGAACCCAAGAACATGAAGTCGCTATAATCCTAAAGCTATTAACAAATATCAACAACTCTCAATTATTTTATAATCCTAAAGTATTAACAAATATCAACACCTCTCAAGCCTCTGGTGGCACTATAACAGGCCAATGTGAAAAGGGTGGGATATATTACTCAGCCTAGTAGGAAAGTCTGTGAAAGATTTCACGTAAATTGCACGCTCCGTTCATGATTTGAGTATTTTTCATTAAAAACAGGCCAATCCTGCACATTTTTAAAGCCAATGTTAGCCAATTAGGTTGTAATCTGAAATGGAGGAGTAATATAAAAAAATGTGTTTTTCAAAAGTCGGCCTGCTGGTGGCGCTATAACAGGCACACACACACACACACACACACACACACGGACGGACGGAGTGCAAAACATACTCTCTCCCCATGCCTTCGGCCTGGTGGAGACAATGAGGCAGGTAGACCCGACTCAGGCTATCTGCATTTCTTTCATTTAGAAACAATTCCTCAGTGTAATATTACAATTTAAAATATTATTTTTTGCAATTTACAATATAAATAGGTCTTTGTCCATCTATTACGACAGAAGGTTTGATGCATTCAGGTGTATAGTCTTGGAGTCAACCCCACGCTGTCATTGCATGAATGCCATATGGTCATGATGGACTGGCATGAAAGAGTCCTTCTGCACAAGTGATTATATTGCTCTTACATTTTAATAGCAGATATTCAGTGACTCAGAAAATGAGACCCTGTCGTAAGACTATACGATTCTGAGAATTCCGACAAATGAATGTGACAAATGGGGAGTCGTTAAAGGCTTGGTACAGTACTGTGACTCATTAATACAGACATCATGGTCATCAAAAAGACTTGATTTGAATGCAGTGGACTGCACATCCGTTCAACTTCACACTCCTTTTAAAAGCCAAAAAACATAATTCTCTCCTGCTGCATGTCCAAGATAGAGCTGGGCAATATATCAAAATTACATCAATATCATCATGATATGAAACTACCGGTAGATATCTTCTGTGATTTGGGATATCGCAATATTGTCATATATGTCATATGTGTTGTCTCTTCCTGGTTTTAATCATTCAAACTCTATTTTATACTCTGAAAGGTTCTCAAACATTTTCAGAAATAGCTGATCTACAAGCTCACAATGCGTCACATTGTGCTTGTAAATCTGTTATTACTGGAAAAAAATCATCACTCACAATATTGATAGAGGTATATTTGGTCAAACATATTGTGAAATTAAATGTTTTCCCATATCACCTAGCCCTAGTCCAGGATGTCACAAATGTGTCATTCTCAAAACTAGACTGAAGAGCCCAGTATTTTACATGTTAAAAAATGTGGAATTTCAAGGTTGAAAAAATGCCATAATCAATTTCTGTTTTCGTCTTTTTTTGTTTATTTTGCTACAGGTTCAATATACGAAAGAGGGATCTACTGTATGTGTTGCCAAGGAAGTGCCTTCTTCGAATCAGCACCAGTCATAACATTGTTTTCTTTTGTTGTTTGTTGTTGTATTTTGTATGTTTGTCTTTCTTTTTTGGTATCACAAATGCTGACAAACATGGTTATTTTGAAAGAAAATGCTTTTTATTTTAATGTGCCGTCCGTGACTCCGTGTACCATGTATTTTTAAGAAACCATTAATTTAATATTAAAATACTCCTATTTATTGAAACGGTATGTATATAATAATTCACAATCATTCAGAAATATGATAATTTCTGGTAAAGGTCTCATGAAAGGAATGTAGGAATGTAGAGGAAACGTGTCTTTTTGTCACTGTGTGAATTCCTGCTCCAGTATTATTTTCCTCTCCGTTGATGATACATCCTGAGACAGGCCTGCCTTGGTCTTAAAGATCTGTCTTTCACTGTCATTGTCTACATAACATTTTATTTGGCACTTGAGTGATTTCAGACTATGAGAACGTATGAAATGCCAACAGTGGTGATAATGCACTGCAATACTGAACAATAAAGAATATTGAAGCACAGCCTATTTTGCTATTATTGTAAAAGTGGGGGGTGGGGAGTGATGTCATCGTCGGCTGGTTGTATTGTTTTAAGCGTTAAATATTTTCAAAGTGTAATGGTTTGAACTCATTGCAAAGGAAGCTCACAATAGGCCTAAAATAGCTAATGATTAAATGAAATATATTTTAATAATTATATAAAATATGTATTTTTCTAGGGTTAGTAGCAAAGGCCCTGTAATCCATTGTAAATGGATTTTGAATGGATTTTTCTCTCAATACTCTTAACTATGTTGAATGGATTACATTAGTCCGAAAAAATGCCCATAGTGAGAAGGCTTGAGAGAAAATCCATACAGAATCCTCAGCTCACCTCATTGTGCAAATTACAGTGACACAAAAACAAAAAGCATGAACTCTGTCTCTTCAGACAGACAGGTGGACCTCCTTGTTCCATTGTGTGTTTCCGACACCTTTTGAGCTGAATGCTAAAGTCTTAATTTCCGAAATCCTGGCAGTAATTTACGTCTGGAGAACCAACAAGCTCATAGCTCTCAGCAATCACACAAGCCTTGAATAATGGAATGTTAAGTGGTTCATGCTCACAAGAACCAAATAGAATCTGGGTATTGTCATGCCCGAGCTGCATCTTTCGAAATTTGGAAGGTTTACATATCTCTTTGGCTAGAGTTTCTTACCTTTTCATGTTTCTTTTGAGGAAATAATATATCTCAATTCTGACATTTTATCCAGTGAATTAAGTACACCATCTATTCAATGGTGGAAAAAGTGCTGAAGTGGTTAATGCACGTTTTGTAATAATAATCAAAATCTACAAAGTAACTAAAGTTTTAAATAAATGTAGTGGAGTAAAAGTACAATATTTGGATCCGAGATAAGTAGAAGTAAAAGTGCTGGAAATTGGAAATACTCAAGTAAAGTACAAATACCTCAAGTACAGTACTTCAGTTCATGTACTTAGTTACTTTCCACCACTGCATCTATTACAAAACTCACTCTAGGTACAATAACATTTGATCAGCTGACCCCTGAAACATTTGGACACGACGTCCAAGTTTCTCCCATGTCCTATACAGTTAGTTCACCCCTGGTTCAGACAGCAATGAACATACACTATACAGTAAACGTTTATTTTCTATAGAGATCCAGGATGGGGGGCCTCTCAAAGGACCCTAGTCACCCTACATATTGAATTATCCTTTAAGACTTACTAAATACAAGGAAAACAAACAAAGATAACATGAGCAATTGGCGCAAAAACAAACAATATTTCCTCTGACTATCTGTCATATGCATGCATACAGTACTGTTTGTGCTATCATAATCAAACAGAATGTCTGTCTGTCTTATGTTATATGCCAGTATAAACTACAAAGTCCTCACATAATAAACGACAATTTGAACCGTCCCTCTTGTTGTCTTGTGTCAGTGTATGTGTACTGAGGTGTCCCTGGAGAATAGTTTAAGGGATTGTTTTTATTTTGGATTGTATAACAAATAGTTAGTTCCTTACGCACGGGAATGGCTGTAGGAATAAGTTATGAAGAAAACAAATGCTTTGGCCAAAACATTTCAACAGTGTAGTTCTCACGCCAGAATGTCGGATGGGAGCCATCACGTGCTTATTGTGAGCCATCATTAGATATGATTACCTGTTTATATGACAACCATGAACCATATGCAGATGTGTTTTTCAACAGCAAGGAAGATTAAGGTCATACACTGTGAAATTCCTAGTGTTCATTTAACTCTTAAGAGTGTAGTAGTGTACAAATGTGATGTTTTACTGTGCATGTTGATTCTATGGTGTGTCTCCCATGGGAGGCAAGCTGTCTAGCAGAGGGTCTGTTTGTGTGCCCGGGGCTTATCTCGCAATCTACTGGACCGATGAGAAATAACTACCAGTATGCAAAGTTAGTGGAGCTCTGTAGTCTGAATATCACAAATTTGTTTGTCAGATTTTTTTGCAGTAAGTAAACGTACCAATACCACAATGTAGAAATACTATAAGAGCCATGGTTTATGTTGTTGTTTCCCATTCAATGCGTCACTACAGGGCTTGGTCAAGGGGTTAGCCAGGATATTTTAGGAACGTCTGTAACCAAGCACAGGTGTTGCTGCTGGACAAAGGCAAACAGTTTTTTGACTGTGGACCAAGGCTGGTGATTCTGTATTAAGTTTGACACTACTTTGCCTTATTTGTTGTATACTGAAGTGACAAACAAGTCTTTAAGCACTCACTTGCCAGCCCTCCCTTAAGCCAATTTGAATGTAGGATTACTAAACATACATTAACCATGTAATCCCTATTTTATATTTCATCTATTCAAAAACATCTGATCTACAAGCTCAGGAGATTGCATTGTGAGCTTGTAGATCAGCTGCGAAATGTGCAATTCATAAGTAGCCTATACTTTCACTTTGGTGCTGTTCATATTTTGATGCCAATATTTCTGTACTTTTACTCAAGTAACATGTTCAATACAGAAACTTTGCTTGTAACAGAGTATTTCTACATTGTGGTATTGCTACTTTTACAGTAAAATATCTGTGTACCTCTTCCACCGCTTCCATCTTCTCAATGGAAGACATAATCTGCAAAAACCTTTGAATGGATCTTTGTAAATTCTAGTACACTCATATCTCCTATGAGTGTTTATTATGGGTCTCAGCGGGACTGTCAATTTCAATGTTTCCAACCTCATAGGAAATGGATGTCAGCTTCACTGGTCTCATCCTCCATAAAATCAGCCAGACAACTGCTCCCCACAAATCACAACCTCCTTTGTGGGAGCAACAATCTCTGGGAGATTGTCCAAGCCCCCAAATTTATGTTTGCCACACTGTAAAATCCTGAGTGTCAAAAGTGATGTAAGTGATATTTGTAAGTGTTAAAAAAAAGAAAAAAAAATCATTCCTATAGTGTGTGTTAGTAACGGGTGTCTCTCCGGCTACATACATTTCCAGGTCAGGCTACCAATTTGATCAAATCAGAAGAGAGAACGCATACAGGATTAATAAGTGAAATTGGAAGTGATACAGAAAAAAAGCAATGAGCAGACAAAATTGGAACTGAAGAGTCCTTAAACATCAACATCAACAAGTCCTTCATTAACATCAAAGGGTGCTTCTTAACATCAAAGAGTCCATCAGACATTGTGGGGTTCTCTCTTCTGATTGGATGAAATTGGCATCCCAACATGAAAAAGTATCTCTGTTTACTTAACATCTGGAGACTGAACAAACACTCTATATAGCAATGATTACTGCCAGAATAAAGAGCTTTTACATTTGATTAAAATTATTTTGTTTGAACAAAAAAATCACACCTGTGTGCTGTGAAGTGAGCGGTGCAACTGTAACGTGTGGGGGTCCCCGCAACATCCAGACCCCCAGGAACGCACCCATGGAGGCGGCCCGGTTCCAGCCAGCTGCCCCGCGTCCGAAACCATCGAGACCGTCCGAAACCGTGTGGGGGTCCCCGAAACATCCAGACCGTGTTGCAGCTTTCCATGCTCGGACACACACACACACACACACACACACACGCACAGGGACATACATACAGTACATACACACATTGCTACAAAATGGAGCGGTTAGGCACCGCTCAAAAACTCACCAACATCTTTAAAGGTATATTCAGTGATTTCACTTAATTCAAATATCACTTATTTTTTTGTTTTGTTGTGATAATCCTCCCTACTATAGAGTGTGCTGGCCATATAAGGAGTTCCTCCCTATCCCCAGTTAACCCCTGGGGGTCAAAAAACCTTAGGTTTCGTTTTTGACTCTCTATCCTGATTGGACGAAAGGCTGGGTCCCACAGCCAAAAACGAAACCTAAGGTTTTTTGAGTGAAATCACTGAATATACCTTTAACTCAGTGTATTTAAATGTACATTGGAGTGGAAATTTAACACTGAATATTTTACTGTAAACTTAAGGTCCATGCAGACTGGTGTGTTTTTCGGAATTTATTTGCTGCGTTTTTCTGCTGTTTTTCCAAAAACGCACCCAGTCTGAAAGGACCTTTACACGCAATTCTTGTTCTCATTTGAAACCATTAAAGCCAACGCGTGATTATTAAAGTACGGCCAAATTGCTTCCTCCGTAGCTCACTGCATCATGATTACCTCACCTGGGACAATTAATTGAAGGGGTGTGAGTGGCGTTTTGTGCCTGTGCTATAAAAGGATTACGGAAGCTAAAAATATGGCCTGTGCTCCTCACAGGGGGTTGCACCGGGGGATCCTTTTCTCACTCAGCAGGCAGGCCGGGCAGGAGACACCAGATCCTAATCTGAAGAGGATATCACTTATCTGAAGACGAATAGCACAGATTAGGAGAAGAGACAGAGGAGGCACTGGGGACAGCATGTGGGAGGCCTCTAACACAATTACACACAACCACCAAACTCCTACTCTGGGGCCTTTGACGCCTGTGAGATAAATATACACAAAGCCTGGCCACTTCCCCTGCCTGACACACTGCAACCGGCTGTACCACACTGTCACAGCTCAAGCACGCCTGGAAAGAAGCTGCAGGACCAATGCTTGTAACTATTAATGCAATAATGCTATAGGGAGGTTGTTTTTAGGTTAGAGATGCAGCTGGGACACCACTTATGTCAGTTATGACGCAACAGAGAAGCTATAGCACACCATCTCATAACAAGCGAATCGATGAGCACGGTTTTACCAACCGTACCAATGACGTTTATTATGTTTGCTAAACATAATGTACTTAAGAAGTGATTGATTGATTACTTCATTAACATGATCAGTGCAGGTAGTACAGTCAAAGGGTATCCTAAAAGGATAACACATTGTGGTCCTTTTACTCAATTCATCACAAAAAAATAATGAATGGTGGTTAAAACAGTACTAAGAGTAGTCACTATAGCCACCTAAGGGAGATTATGCTAATCGTGAAAACTAAAATGTGATTCCAGATGACGTACCTTAGACTCCCCCAATGTCCCGACAGGATTTTTGGCAAAGGTAACACTTTAATCCAATTTCATTGGCCCCTAGGCCCCATGTAAGCCCCTATATTTATAGTCATTGTGGTAGCGTAGATGGCGGTAAAATCTATCATAGTGACAATTGATTTATTTTGTGCATCTCATGATTAATTCATAGCTCTTTTTCAGAATGCATAAATCCCTACATGAGTCACAGTTAATAGACACACAAGATGTATGCGCAAAACCTCCATGCAATTTGACAGGTGAAAGTAAATAAAGAATGCATTGCACTGGCTGTGATCTGAGTGACTTTGACAAATGCAATCAAGGGATCTTTTTGGATGTATTCTTTTGCCAAGAGTGAATTTGTTGATTTGTGTTGACCCTACTGCCACCCCTTAAGGATACAATGGTCTCTTGTTCATATTGTGCAAGATGGTTTCAAGAAAGAGGCAACACGGCTCTATATCAGTGCCAGTTACACTGTGTCTTTGATCCCCAGCGCTTGGGGGGTATGTTGGCATAGGTCTTCCTGCCACCCCCAATGCTTGGCATGAATGTCAATAAAATGTTAAATCACTGTTTAACTCGAAGGCATTTTTGAACCCATGAGTCTGTTTTTAACCACAAAACAAGTGAGATAATAATAAACTTCTTTCATTTTAATTCAAATTCCATCCATTTATTTCAAATGTTTTTTATTTTTGAAAGATTGTGTAGAACTCGCATCAATAGTACAGTACATTTATCAGAATATAAAAACATATATGCTAAAAGTAAAGTGAGGAAGCTGCTTTGGCGTCGTCTGTGGACAGAACATAATTCTACATATGTTAAACATTCCAATTGGTCAGTTGTAATGTAATTGGGCCCCCATTGATGCATTTCTTGGCTTCAGCTGAGAAGAAACATGCTTTATGGAAGAGATATAGCTTGCTAAATCATCTTGATGCTGAACAAAAATAAATAAAAATAAATCAAGCCTACTTAATTGAATCTTACAGCCAAGCCTTTTCGAGGACAAACTCAAAACTAAGAGCTGCAACTTCACTTGTTAAGCGACTCAAGACATTTTTACAGGGTGATGCTAAATGGAATACAAACGGCGATGATGAATTGTCTACATGTGTATGTAAATCCATTCTGGTAGAGAGCCATACAAGTGATGACAGAGCGATAAGTCATTGACAACTATCACTCCCTCTGCTCTTGTCCAAAAACGAGTCAGTTGTTCTGCATACTGATGGGTTTATTGTGAAGCACACAAACCAACGTCGAACTGGTAAACAACAACAAAATATACACAAATGCTTAGAATAACATGGCATAAACAATACAGCATAAAAGCATGAATGAAATAAAGAAAATACAGTCAAATAACATGCAAACAGTATTCAACATACCTTACTGGCTGCTCTACAAGCATAAGGGAATGAGAAGATCACTAGTGTCCATGCCATGAACACAGCGACACAAACTTAACTTCTGCATCACACTGTCAAATGACAGGTGTGCAACCATGTCTCCCGTCTACCTGACATCAGAAGGCCATATAAAGGGTTCCGCATTAGCCAAACAATGGCACTTCCGGTCCAACTTGGACATGTATTGAATAAGCAAACATGAGCAGCAAATAACTTAAATACAAAACAAATTAGGAATAATTGCAGCAGTTACAACATTGGAGGCAGTCTACCGTTTATGGCTGCTCTTAATAGTTCATGAGGGGGGGGGGGGGGAACGGTGGCACAGTTGGTAGTGCTGTCGCCTCACAGCTAGAAGGTCCTGGGTTCGATTCCCGCTGGGGACGCTGTGGGCACTGGCGGCGTGTTCCCTCCTCCGCGTCATCAGTGCCCATACCCAAGGCGGGGGTTGGCGATAGGGCCTTACTGTGTGGAGTTTGCATGTTCTCCCCGTGTCCCCTAGGGTAGATACCCTCACAAAAACATGCCGTAATCCTAGTCTCTAAATCTAAAACGACCTCCCCCTGGTCAGCCGGGGCGCCTGATGGAGGGGAAAGGAACTGGTCGGAATAACGTGTCCCTTCCACACGCTACGTCCGGCCGGGGAAATTCCCCTCTGTCAGGTGAAAAGAAGCAGCTTGGACTCCTCATGCATAGAAGGAGGCATGAGGTCAGTCCGCTGCCCCCCCAGGTTGGGGGTGTAGCGCCCAGGATTACATTAGATAATTGGCACTGGGTGAAAAGAAAACTGGGTTACAAAATCGTGGGATAAAAATTAGGAAAGAAATATATATATAGTTCATGAGGGGAAGGCTGAGTCAATCAATAAATCAAGTTAATTTTAAGCAATTTAGTATAATAGTGTGATATATATAGTATAATAGTATAATAGTGTGATAATAATCTTACACTTTCACGCATACACGCAGCACGCACACACATTACACACTTCAAAGCAACATTTACAGCATGTAATTACAGCAAATAATCGATAATTATGTGATATCACATAATTATGTCTGTGAAGTGTGCATAAGGAAAGGCAATGTTACACAATTTTAGGCTGTAAACAAAATGCAGTCCTTAGAGAATATCACATTTATCACATTTTAATTTTATGATTTCCAATAAAAACGATATACAATTTAACAAGTTCCTTTTGCTGTTAATAATATCATGAAGCATGTCGGATGTTGTGGCCCCTCGCAATTTATGAGGTACCAATCTCAACTGTGGAGAAGTTGGAAAGAACAGTCACAGGCTACATCAAGAAATGGCTTGGAGTTCCACGATGCCTTACCACCATAGGCCTCTACGGAGATAGCATCCTCAAGCTGCCCCTCACTAGTCTCACAGAGGAGTTAAGACTCCAGATGACACTGAATGAATCTAGAGACACAGTGGTGAGCAACAATGCACCAAGCTTAGCAACTGGGTGCAAATGGAGACCAGCCAAAGCAGTGGAGGAAGCAACAGCAGCCCTCAAACATGCTGACATTGTGGGCTATGTCCAGCAAGGAAGAGGAGGCCTTGGGCTAACAGCCACCCCCCCAGCCTGGAGTAAGGCCACAGCACCAGAACGGCGGAAAATGGTGGTGGAGGAAGTATGCCACCAGGAGGAGGCTGCACGGTGGGCCAAGGCAGTCTCAGGGACAGTGGACAAGATGGGACAGTGTGGAGAGGAGGAAGATCAGCTGGAAGGACATGTGGGCCATGGAAGCGAGACAGTTGAGCTTTTCCATCAGAGCTACATACGATGTCCTCCCAACACCAGTTAACCTTCACCAGTGGTTTGGTGAAGACCCGGCGTGTGCCCTATGTTCCATGCCAGCCACCCTCAGGCATATTCTCACAGGGTGTAAAACCAGTCTCACCCAAGGACGTTATACATGGCGTCACAACCAAGTCCTAAAGGTCCTTGCATCTAACCTGACGCTGCCAGATGAGGGTGGTATTGGGTAACCATGTATCCCAACACAGCATTCATCTGGGATCTCTCAGACAGTTGAGCTGACAAAAATCCGTTCCGTACCGGACCAATCAGCGTGAGCTAAGGGCGGGACATGGGCGAAACCGGATGTGAAGCTATATAGACACGTCAATATGATTGGTTGTGTTTGCACGCCCACACGGTGATAGACAGACGGTCCCATCCAATCATCTACCAAGTATCTTGAAAAAAAGGAACAGCCCCGTCATCGAATTTGCTTCCGCGATCCCAGATCCCAATAAGCTGTGAAACAAAATTGTGTAGCAAGCTTCTTGGATCTGGCAGCGTCAGGTTACCTTGCATCCACCCTGGAGGACAAATGAGCTGCCACCAACTCCCTACCACCACCAGCATCCAACCAACAACGGGCAACCTTTGTCCGGGAGCGGGCTTAGGTGACCAGGAGCTGCTCCACACCATCTGAGCGAGGCCAGCTACGCTTAGCCCGTGACTGGAAGATTCTGGCTGATATTGGCCGACAGCTGGTTTTTCCTCGAAAGATTACTACAACCACCCTGAGACCTGACCTGGTGCTCTGGTCCCCTTCTCTAAAAAAGGTGTACATCATCGAACTCACAGTACCCTGGGAGGACGCAGTGGATGAGGCTTATGAGTGAAAACACCTCAGTTATGCCGAGCTCGCTGCTGAAGCACAACACCGCGGCTGGAGCGCTGAGGTCCGCCCAGTAGAGGTGGGATGCAGAGGTTTTGTGGCAAGATCTACCACCAGACTGGTGGTTTGCAGACCTGGGAGTCAGAGGCCAGAACCAGCGCTCAGCCATCAAAGCTTTATCGGAGGCAGCCGAAAGAAGCAGCCAGTGGCTTGACTCAGGAAATAGGACGCCCCTGCCATGCATAGTCCCACGAGAAGTTTGCCATGCATGGCTCTCTTTCTCGTGACGAATCTGGATTAACGCAAGCTCAGGTCTGATCAGCCTGTAGTTGGCCACCTTGGGGAGGGTGTATAGTGTCAGGGCCGAAAACATCCCAAGATCCAAGGATACACTACTGATGATGCGTATCAAGCTCCCACCATTCACCACCACTCATCACCAAGACGACAAGATGACACCAAGACATTCTACCATTCATCACGACGACACTCTTAGGTATGTGCTTTCACAAAGGAATTTACATCTTATCCTGTGTTTGATAAACAGTAATATTAATCAAATCTCAAGGGGTTGAAATGTAAGGTCACTAAACCAACAACAAACTTATATTTCACCTAAGCTTCTTATTCTACTTCCTTCTGCCAGGAGATCTGCCCTCTCATGCATGAACATAAATACAACTTTGTACACAGTTCAGTCCTGTGCCAAACCTACTCAGCTGGCATTGTGGGCTAATGGTTCTACTGGTGGTGCTACAGCAAACATCTACTGTAAATGTTAAAACGTATAACAAATCAATCATATAATAGAATCTATCACTTTCAACAAAATGTAGGCCCAAATGAGTAGAAGCGCTCATATGCTTTTAGCTGGTAGGAATTATTTAGTCCATTAAACTATAATAAAACTAACCCAACATGATCTCTTCTCACGTTTTGCTCAATTCACACACGCACTCACGCACGCACGCAAAGAATCTATAAAAAATACAAATGTAATTGTTCATGTCAATGGTAGATAGATGTTTGGTGTATTTCTTTCAATGAATGTTGTCATAGCTGGCTCATGCTATGACAAAACAAAGAAGAGAAATTATGAATAGTATTTTTTAATGCTATATAATGTATCCAACTGTAGTCAATAGCACAAATAGAGCCTCTTAAACGTTAGTTCTCTCTCTTATGGAGCAATGTAGTCTCACTCCCAAGTCACAGAAATGTTCAGATGCTTCAAGCTTCGAGGACAAGTATGTGTGCAAAAGTACACCAGCGCCTCCGTAGGCTGACTTTTTGGTGTAAGTAGAAACATAATGTTGATCTTCTATAGAGCTAGTACAGCCAATTCTAAGGTATTGTATCACCAGTTTGTTTGGAACCTAACTGTAAAATACAAATCTGAGGATCCTTAGATTAGCCAAAATGGCAGGGAAGATCATGGGTATGTCTACACCTCCGATCACCCCCCAGGTCATCTTTGAGCAGGCCACCATTGGACAGGTTAAGAAAATTGTGTCTGACCCCTCCCTTATACTATACCCTGAGTATCGGCTAATGCCTTCAGGTATGAGGTACGAGGTCCATGCGTGCAAGTATAATAGGTACAAGCATTCCTTTGTCCCTCTGTCAATAACACTCCTCAACAGAGTCCTTGCAGTGGGCAGACAGGGTAGGGGTCGAAGGTTTTGAGGTGATGTTCTTCCTCTTTTGCACTAGGTATGGTGGTGTGTGGCATTTTAATTGTGACCCGTTGTACGTTGTACGTATTGTGTATTGTATCTGTATCTGTATGCTGCAGGGCGGGTCCTTGGGGTTCAAGACAAATTTCTCCTTTGGGAGACAAAATAAAGAAACCTTGAAAAAAAGTGATGTAAATGTTTGTATATCCATTAGCCTTCATACACGCATTGTCTATAGCCCTATATGTTACAGTACGTTTGAAAAAACAGTACGATTGAAAAGGGAGTGCTCGTTTTCAGTTTCAGTTCACCTCCCGCTCCCCCCCTTAAGCATATTTTTCTACACAGTTTCCCGCTATAGAGTGCAATACTGCAAGTGCATTGTCAATGAGGAATAGCATATGAGATAACACGAATGGAGTTGTATGATGTGAATGGTTTTGCTTTACATTGTGTAAGTGTGATTGACATAGCAACTCGGATTGTTCAGAAACAAATTAATCAACAAGTGAATGCTGATTTCATCGTCTTTGCATCAATGGAACATTGTCATTTAGAAATGAGTTCACATAGATTTATGAATCGAGATAGTGATTTAGTTTTTTTTTAAAGATGAATCATACCCTACCTTTCATACACGTGCACATACAACCCCAAATCATCACATGCACCACACCGACAGTAAGATGGTGGTACTGGTAGGTATAGGCCACTTCTGGCAGAAATTTGAATTGGAAGTGTCACAAAATCAACAAGGGAATGCACCTGCTTGTTGTTGAGCTAAACGAACAGTGTATGAATTGTACATGGGTACTTAAGTTTGTAGAGTGTGCCTTTGAATCGCCAGTTTCTGGGTTCAATACTGGGCACCAACAACTCGTACAACGTACACCAAAATGTAGGTCCAAGTGAGTAGAAATGTTCAGATGCTTGAGCTGTAAGGAAACATTGAGTTGCCTGTACGTTATTTTAACTTATCTATAAGCTTTTGAACAAACTGTGCAAATAAGGGTTTTTGTAGCCCAGTTGTACACATTATTTTTCTCCTCAATTTCTTGCTACAGAGCGCAAAAAATAAAGGGCTATCAATATGAGTTTATTGTATAAGCCTGTGCAGTACACTACACTAGTATACTACTGTATGGAGTGCAAAGCGCATATAGAGGACTGGTCCCATCATGCTGGTCCCCTTAGTTTGTATTTCTTTCATAGACTGACTGATCATGTGATTGATGTGCTTTGGCTGCATGCCCTGAATACGTTATTATTTTAATGTCAATTTGGACAGATATGGGGGCCTCTGTTATTTAAATTCCCTGAGTGATTTGTGTTTCCCTTCCTCCCCTATACAAACATAGCTGACAAAAGGCATTGCCATCAGCATCCTTTATCATAGCCCTTCATCCCATTGTCCCTTTTCATACACACACACACACACACACACACCAGACCACTTCCAGATGAGCTAAACGCTTTTATACCAGATTCAAAGTGTTGAATGGAAACCCAAACAAACCGCCCCCCCCCCCCCACCTCCCCTGTATGCTCGGCTCATTCCGTGGCACCGATACAGCAGCTGCTGGTCCGCACATGCGCGGACCAGTGGGAGTGGGTGGGTGTGCCCCTCGGAGCCCCGAAAGGACCCGAAACAGGCCAGCTGGGTATGTGCCAAGGATCATGTCATCATCTCACCAGTTACTGCTGAATCAGAGGCGCGCAAAGTTTTTCAGGGGGTTAACGCACAGAACGCGGCTGGGCCAGATGGGATTCCAGGTCGGTTGTTCAGAGGAAGCGTGACGCAGCTATCAGGAGTTTTTACAAGATTTACAGCTAATCCCTCTCGGAGGGTTTAGTTAGGACCATCATGTTTCAAAGTAACTACATTAATTCCAGTATCGAAAAAATAATAGCCAACTGGTCTAAACGTTCTGTATAGTGATATAACAAGATGTGAAAATAAAGACACCTTCCTTGTAGGTTTGAGAAGTCAAAGAGCTGATCGACACATAGTTTGAACAAGTAGACACAGTAGACCTCAGGGGAGTAACTATCGATAGCTCATCATCTTGGTCTACTCTACACATAAACAATATTGTTGTGAAAATGGGAAGAGGAAGTCGGTACGACTAGGAATTGTTCTGCTTTCATTACTCCCTCCATAATGAAATCAGTTACACTTTGTTTATATGTCGGTTAGATTACTGCTTGTAATCTGGTCATCAGCTCCAAAATCTGATTAGAAAAAGTTGTAGGTTGCTCAGACTAAAGCTCGTCTGGACTGGCACTAGACTGTTCATACAGTACAAGCATTCGGTACAGCATATGCATGAACATCTGGCATGGCTAATGGTTGAACAGAAATTAAAGGAGAGTCTTCTAATGCAACGGCGGAACAGCTAGCTTGGCTCACCAGTTACAAATGTGTGTGTCTGTGTGTCTCAATAGTACTCTTATCTACAGATTATCTACAATCCTACTGTAGTAATGAACAAAATTACTTTCTAAACAAGAGATATCTTGCCAAGTCAAGTATGTAACTGCTATTTGTGTATTTGTTTACTGGACTGTTGGATTTGATTTTATCCAACTATAAATGCACGAAGTCTCTGTGTGTACGTCTGTAGGTCTGTAATCCATGTAACTCAAGAACCGTTAGCCCCACAGACTTCAAATTCGACACAAGCGTTCCACACCACCACAGGGGGTGGGTCGGTCGGACCCACGGTTGTCCAGAACCGCCCCAAAAAGCCCTCTCCCCTGCCCGGGCTGTGGACAGTGCCCCTGTCCAGGGTCCATGAGCTGGCATGTTCTGACCTCACAACACTCCATATTTGGTTATGGTTTACACAGAACTCCATATAAAGGAATAAAGGGACATCATTCTGACGCTGGGCATAAAAGGGACACAGACATAATATCTGGGTGGGGCATTAATTTCCAACTTGCATCATTCCAAGTAGGCCAGTGCACACTGTTCTTGAGTTACGTGCATTACAGCAGGGGTCGGCAACCTTTTTTAAACAAAGTGCCATGTTTTTAGTTTCTAGATAGTCAGTGTGTCACTTTAATGACTCCAACATGCTTTGATTGTCCACGAATATAACCTTTTCCCTTGTTAAATATTCTTTCACATTGTTTTAATGATCATTAGACTCAGAGCATAGCCCTCCTATCTCCCTCCCCAGTCAGAGTTCAGAGTTTTAATGAATATAAAATGATGTGCAGGATGTAATTTACATACAAATATGAGTGAATTAATTTATTTGACTACATTTTTTAAATTGTTTATTTACCGGTAGTTCTTTTTTTTAATGCCAGTGTGCCAGTCAGTGATCACCGTCCTTTGTGCCAAGGTTGCCTACCCCTGCATTACAGCTGTACACACATACAGACAGACGTACAGAAAGATAGACATGGCGCATTTATAGAAGATACGATTTCACGATATTTTGAACAAAGAATATTTTCCAGAAAAATGACCGAAAATCTGTTTTTTAATGATTAAAAATAATAGGCAAAATTACTTAATTTCTGTGCAACAACTGTAAACATGCTTTCTTGTTTAGAATCTAGCTAGAACCTAACATGTAAAAAAAAGATTTATCTGATGGCATCTTAGGATAGATGTAGTAGACCTATTTGACAGTGCAGAAACATAATTGCCTTCTTTGATACATGTATTACGGCCAAGCTACACCGGGCATGTGTGCGTTTGACGTAAGCGCACTGCGCACACAAAGTATGCGTGCGAAATGCCCT
Source organism: Protomyctophum parallelum (assembly GCF_964188405.1). Classification (NCBI taxonomy): domain Eukaryota; kingdom Metazoa; phylum Chordata; class Actinopteri; order Myctophiformes; family Myctophidae; genus Protomyctophum; species Protomyctophum parallelum. The sequence goes on along the minus strand of NC_139701.1, from coordinate 16,750,199 downwards.
GGCTACACCAGATCTGTGGCGCGCGGCAGATTTGTGCGGGACCTTCCGGGAGGATATATAGATACGCGCGCATGGGGGCATACGCACGTAATTTTTTTTAGAACCGATCCTATTTTTAGAGAACACGTAGGATGGCCCGCGGTATCCGTGCGTCTGGTGTAGCTGGTATCATTGACATATATTGGTCCTATCCAAACTCACTGTACGCATGCAGTAAACGCACGCAGTAAACACCAGGCAAAATTGCCTGGTGTAGCTTGGCCGTTAATGAGCATAAATGACCATCACCTGGGCACAGTCACACACACACAGCTCCCCTCTGCAGTGCTCCATTACTGAAAGTGACTGCATGGAGTCTGTCTTTTTTCTCTCCAAAAGCACTTGAATATGATGGAATATGATTAAAGCTCACACACCATAATTCACTAGCCTAATTTTTTTTTTATCGATTCATGCTATATATATATATATATATATATATATATATATATATATATATATATATATATAATTATTTATTTATTTAAAACTTTTTCCTTTTTTTTTTTTACATTTGTATTGTATTTGCATTGTTCTGGACCCCAGGAAGACTAGAGGCTCATTCATGTGTCTCTAATGGGGATCCTTTAATAAACAAACAAACAGCAGGTTGCCACCCATAGATTACAACTCAAGTGTTCAACAGCAAAGTCGCGTCCAGACTCAATACTGACACGGCAGTGATAGGCCTAATCACTATCAGTGATGACAATGAGACAGCCTACACTATACAGGAGAAGCAGAGAACCTGACATAATGGTGCCAGGAGAACAACCTGGCTTTCAACATTGACATGACCAAAAAGCTGATCGTGGACTACATGTTAACAGGCAGAGAGCACACACCGCATTCCATCGATGGGGCCCGCAGTGGAGAGGGTCAGCGACTTCAAATTCAACACAACATGGCCTGGTTGCTATATATGTTTATTACCGGTATATTACGATTATTGCTGCTACAATGTCTGAGGATACCAGAACAAAATGTTACTCTTATGTACCTGTAAAAACAAGATGCAACAATAAAGTAACCTTGAACCTCAAACAACCCCGAAACATTGTCATCACATGCACCACACAAACTCCTCTCAAACTAGCCTCTCCTGGCAGAGATTTCATCTAATGATTCTTGTTTGAATTGGATGTCTCACAAAATCAACTTTAAGGGAATGCACCTTCTTTACATCATTTTTTTGTTCTTGAGCTCAGCGAACAGTGCATGAATTGTACCTGCAGGGTAGCTCAGTTTTGTAGAGTGACACTGTGAATCACCAGTTTCTGGGTTCAATACCGGCAGTGGCGTGCAGACATTTAGAGGGGCAGGTGCTCAAGTGAAAAAGGGCACCTTGCGCAGCGCGTGGAACCGGCCAGTTGCCTTAATAGTGTGAGATTTATAGATTTTGGGCCATAAATATAATGTATTATCAAGAATTGATCAATGTCACCATGGTCCACATACTGTACACTGTACAATTTTTTTGTCTTATTTTTTCTCAAAATGGCACATTGCTGTCCAGAGGGCAAGGGCAGGGTAGTACCCCCTAGTGTCTATCTGTGCACGCCACTGAATACGGCGCGGCCAACTCGGTCTATCTATGCGAACAACAGCTTGGATAACTAAGACATGCTGTTATTGCTACAACTTTCACCAAAATGTATGCCAAAATGACTAGAAATGTTCTGATGCTTCAAGCCATCAAGAAATATGAGATTAGGTTAATTTAGCTTATTTTTTGTTTCTACACATTTTGTAATTTGGGGTTTCTGAAGCCAGGAGGATAATAAAAATCATCTGTTACATTCTTTGTGATATTTGTTTTCTCCTCCGTTTCCTGGTATCGAGTGCAAAACTGCAAGTGCCGTCAATGTGAGTTTATTTCATAAGCCTGCGCAGCACACTACATTATGGAGTCCAAAACACACAGAGGACTGGTTCTATCATGCTGGTCCCTATTTGTATTTCTTTCATAGACTGACTGATCAGCTGGTTGACACGCTTTGGCTGCATGCCCTAAATACTTTATTATTTTTACGTCAATTTGGACAGATATTGGGGCCGCTGTGATTTGTGTTCCCCCGCTGCCCCTGTACAAACATATTCGACATATTCGCCTAAATGTAAGTCGCTCTGGATTAAGAGCGTCTGCTAAATGCCTAAATTGTAAATTGTAAATTGTGACACAAGGAATTAACAATCAGCATCCTTTATCATATTGCCCTGTGCCTTTTCATACACGCGCAGGAGGCACACGCTAGGTTTAACATCGCGTGCCTCTTGGCAGAGACCTGCCATCCTGATTCCTGTTTGAACTGGATGTCTCACAAAATCAACTTATAAGGGAAAGCACCGTCTCTGCATCCTCATTTTAGGTTGTTGAGCTCAGTGAACAGTGTATGAATTGTACCTGGGTGGTTCAGTTGGTAGAGTGTATGAATTGTACCTGAGGTAGTTCAGTTGGTAGAGTGTGTGCCTTTGAAATGCTATAGTTTCTGGGTTCAATCAGTGTTGCCTAATGATGATCAGCAGACGTTTCTAGAGGTGGGTCAATGCGGTGCTAAAAGACGCTGCGATGTCATCGTGAGATAACGTCATTACATCATTTAGTAAACTGCATCATTACACAGAAAATACACAATGATATTTGTTTGTTTAGACTCTGGACAGGGCCCATGCCCAGGCTCTGGACAGGGCCCCTGCCCAGGCATCACCATATATGCCGCTGGCCTGTTCTGACATCACAATGTTATTCTGACATCTGCATAGACTCCATATTTGACAAATAACTCCATATATGGGCATAAGCGGGGGACACAGACTAACTAGAAATGCAGTCTGTCGAGCTGCCAACTTGCGCTTTGCACACAAGTTGGCCATGAATGGCCTACTAGTGTGCAAGCAGAGCGTGCAACCTACTGCTGACTCCTGTCAACTTACTGCCCACCCTGACCTAATTTCCCCTTTCTGTCAATGGCAAATATGAGACTTGACTTGAGGGGACAAAAGCTCACAAATAAAGTGCCTAGACCTGTTAGATCTCTATATAACTCTGTTTGAACCGGCCACATATGTCAGTGTTGTCCCTCGGCCAACCAAGGACACACACACACACACACACACACACACACACACACACACTCAAACACATACCCAGCCGATCACCCAGCCAATGACCAAACGTGCCTTAGTTACGTCATCAGCCAATCCCTGATTGTCCGAGCGACGACACCGACATACGCAACCGATGACAGTACTTGTACGCTCCGCTCGCGCAAGTAATAACTGGGTGGGGCATGCATTTCCAACTTGCATCGTTCCAAACGGATACCGCTCTAGTATATATAAATATATATATGTCACAACTAGTGCACATCGCTGCATGTCAAATACAATGATGTACGATAAGAGCGCACGTCACTTCACACAGGCGTGATTTTTCATTTAGAGGGAATTATTTTTTAGACACTCTTTAAAAGTTGCCAAATGTATTATGAAAAGTACCTCAATTTGTTGGTAGCTGCAATCTGAAAGGTTGCTAAAGCTAGCAACCAAATCACTAAGTTGGCAAACTGGGTACAATACCCATTCGGGACAGTGATGAATATTATCATTTCATATAGATCAGTGGCTCTGAAAGTGGGGACCTTGGGACTGCTGTTTTTCCAGAATTTCTTCAAAACGCAGAAAGGACCTTAAGTTAACACATCTGTAACTCGGCGTGTACAAATGGAACCATTTTGTACACTCTTTAGTAATGGATCTGTGGCATAATGCAGAGCAAATTGAGGACCCTTGAAATTAAAATGTTTGAGAACCACTGATCTCTAGATAATACCTATTTATGTAGATCAGTTACTTTGTGCAAAAATGATCTTCTTCATCCATAGCAGAGAGGAACTGGATGAGTCATCCTCATCTGGCCAATCAGAGAATAGGCTCTGTGGAGTTCCAGTTGACAACCGCATCTTTCCACCTGGGTACAAAGAAAATAATTATCATATTTCGGTCATGTCAACCTGACCGAAATACTAGTTGAATGTCAACCTGACTAATTACCTGACCTATTAATTTAAAAACAGAGCTTAACAAAAATAAATACAATTTTGAGTAACGCCGGGGCTCCACTGCAGCGACTGGGCGTCCATCATTATCACGTCTTCGTCAACACAGGGAATGTTCCCTTTTTAATCAATGAAGGGTGCTCCACTCCACGGTTGGGTTTGGACGGCGTCACCCATTCTCTCCGGTTCATTTTTTGACGCCATCCATCCAAGAGCTACGCGATGGAGCTCCAGCACAATATACAGTATAAAATGGTAGACATTTTATTATAATAAATTAAGACAGATTTCTTTCTGAGCAACATGTAAGTCACCCAAGACTGGTTAGCAACAAATCAAAACATATGTATCTATTACATGATCTTTGCAAAGTGTTTAATGGTGCAACAGGGGACATAAATACACATATACATGAAGTGATACAATGTGTTTCTGTCCATCCATGAAGGAAAGACAGAGAATGTGTGGGTGAAAAACACCAAAATGCTCACTTTGTCCGAATGCAATGTTCCAGCGGAGGAATGAGGTCAGGGTCGACATCTTGGGAGGCAAGGGCCGGGATGCCGACAGCTAAAAGCAGACACAGTCAGTTAGTCCGGGTTAACTCTGAGGGCCCTATTTGAACGATCTATGGCACCTGGTGCACAAGTGCTTTGGGGAGTGTCCAACTCCACTTAGAAACCAGATTCTACAAATGTCTTCTAAATCCTGACAGTTTTCTGAAAAACACACAATGTCAGTTGTGATCAAACTTTTTCATGTCAAGGAGGCCCAGAATTGTATTTAGCCGCCGACCCCCATCTGAAAATATTTTGTGCCACATTTTCACTATTTGTGTGCTATGAGCTGTGATATCTGCTATCTCTTTGATTGATTGATTAACAGTTTGCAGAATTACAGTACATTTCAAGTACAACTCAATACAACAACTGTTAACTGTGAGTGGACGACACCATAAAGCATTGCAGTTGTTTACAATAGGGCCCACCATTTTCATCAAAACAATTAGAGACAGTACGAATATACACAACTATGTAGTCAAAACAGGAAATCATCATAGAGGAGGTAAAAAGGGAAAAGAAACATATACAGTGAGGGGGGATTCAGATTTTACGGGGGCCAGTTTCGAATTGCAGCCGTCCGTAGGTGCCCTTGATGGCGGTTTTGAAGGAGTCAAGGGATTTGCATGTCTTAATGACTGTTGGTAGGGCGTTCCACATTTTGGTGGCAACAGCTAAGGTTTAAAATAATGGTTAAAGTGGTTAAAAGCTAAGGTGTCACAGATGCATTCCAGCCAGGTCTTAATGGGTTAAGCTATGCTGGGTGAAAAGTAAGACACAAATGGTTGTATTTAGCCTCTGAATTAGTCATAGTTGTGTTTTGGGTGCAACAATGAATTAAAACAATCAGTGTCATCTCACACTGCTTTAAAAAAAAGGCAGGTGCACCTGCACTTAGATAACGGATCTGTTTGTGAGCTTCTTTTGGCATCACAAGAGCAGTTGCACAATGCCAAAAGCAATAATGACTCAGGAGACAGGGAAACAAAAGCTCACCAAAAACATCTAGTGGAAACAGGTGGCGGACCACCTACTAACTGTACTATTGAAGATCAACTACAACTGACTTCAACTGAGTGCTGCTGCTAGCAATGGCATAGCCTATTTGCAGTTCAGACCCGCACCTTCCTGTAAGTCCTGTAAGGTGTCCTCATGTCCAAGAGACGTCTGTGATACCTTGGCAAACATGTTCTTAGTTAGGGCCTTTATTTAGATAAACTATTAAAGCATGCACGCTGCAATGGCTGCACGCTACAGTATGTGTCAAGAGCCCAAAATGGTAATTCATAACCTTTTACACCAGTGCATACTGCATAGAGAAAGAAAAGAAAAAAATCACACCCGTGTGAAGTGAGTGGTGCAACTCCGTGTGGGGGGGACGGGGGGCGGAAGTTCCAGACCCAAAGGAGCGCACCCAGGGTATCGGCCCGATTCCGGCGAGCCACCCCATGTCCGAAACGGTTGAGAAATGACAGAGTTACCGTGTGGGGGGTCCCTCTACTGTACTGTACTGTAACTGTACTGTACTGGCACACCCGAAATCACCATATATACAGTTAATAATATTAACTGTATATATGGTGATTTCGGTGTAATAAAGCACACACACAAACACACACGCACATATTATGTGCGTGTGTGTTTGTGTGTGTGCTAGGTTGCGCACAGGTGGTGAAAAACAACCATGCTGTTTTCGTGCTCAGACGCACCCAGCCACCCACCCACACACAGCTCCGTAAGGGAGTGGTTGCACCACTCAAAAACCCAGAAGCGTATCTCTCTAGGTCGTCCTTAGACGAGCCCTCCATCGTTGCTTCCAGTCACCCCGGTTCTCCATACTAGCTCATTGGTGCTTTGCGCTCCTGCGTCTTTCTTGAGTACATCCACATACAGTATGTTAATGTGTCCTCGTGACCAGTGCCCCTGTGTTAGTTTATGTTATGTTTATGATTATGTTTCTAGTTTGCTGGCTGGCAGCTCTTGGTGTCTTTGGCAGTGACCTCACAACGTGTCGATGTAGATCAGCTAGTTGAACTATTCAAAAATGTTTTTCAAAATAGTAAAAAAGGCAAAGTACTTTAGGGATACGGGGTTTAGCATGGACGGAAATAGAGCTCATGGTCTCCATTGCCCGGGAGGGAGACCGTAGGTCAATCGTACCTGTGTGGATCAAGTCAAATGCCTTTTTTAAGTCGATAAAGCACAACACGGCGGACATATTGTTCCCTTTTAACCTCCTATGGGTTCATTCATGACCATATTTTCTATCAGCATTAAAGTGTCTGACCATGAAAATGATTTACGTTGTTGGTTGCTCCAAGCACGGAAAATTGGCTGGTGCCCATCGGACACTCGTCTCATGCAACATGGATATTATGGCCCAGAGCATTATGTTATTGAACCGCATTGTTGAATCCCTCAGCAAAGAAAGTCATCTACCATGTTGAACGTTAGTGATGTAATGTGTCATCGTCATTTGGATTGTAAGCAGAGTGCATGCACATCTGTATACCCCCAAGTAAAGATAGCAATGTGCCAACAACTGTGCTCTGCAGTCTGCACCAAAGGGCCATGAGAGAAAAGATTTACCCAAATCCATGATTGAATTAACAGCGAGGATTACACCCAGCACACCTGCTGAAAACTAAAGAGATGTGCACAGATAATGTGACACCCCCACATTAACATACAGCAGTTGTTCCCAAACTTTTTCATGCCAAGGACCCCCAAAATGATACTCATTAGCCTGCGGACCCCCCCATTTGCCAAGGACCCCCATAAGAGAAGAGTTTTACGGCTCTAGCAGTGATTTTCAACCATTTTCATTTGAAGGGCCCCCGGTTTGAACTGAATTAGGCTACGGTCCCCTAATTACTGGCATTTCTATCTCTGGGACCCCCATTTATATTGTAAAATCAAAGTTAATTTAACTCTGAGAGTTAAATTAACCAAATGGAACCAAATTAATCATTTGTACACTCTCTGAGTCCACCTGGAACTCCCTCAAGGACCCCTAGGGGTCCCCGGACCCCACTTTGGGAACCACTGACATACAGCACTGAAAAACGCTACATACAGACAGTGAGGCGGATCTCTTCCTGTTGATTGGCCAATCCATCATAGTAATACAAGTCAAAATCCTGGGCCTCATCCCGTTTGGTCAACAGCTCCCTCTGCAGGCCAAACAGCACACTGAAGTGGCTCTCGCTGAATACCACCCAGATAGGGAAACGAGGGGTCTGCAGGCGTGCTCCCACCTTGGAGTAGAACACAGCAAGGTGGAATAGAGCAGGAAAGCATAGAATATTGAATACAATAAAATATAATAAAGCAGAGCAGAATAGAGTGTAATAGTACTGTGGTTGAGTAAAGTGCTACAAATGAACTTGTACCTAGACTAGAATACATGTGTGCAAGAAAAAGATTACTTAGCATCTGTGGACAAGCAACGGGCATACATCTAAATAATCTACAATGCATCTGTAAGCAACATAGTCATATTTTCTTACACGTTTATCAGATAGAGATAAACTGTGTTCTGGCTGGGAAACCAAAGTTGCAGTACTGCAGAGAGGAGCAAGAGCTGGAGCTGAGACACACTCACAAATAACTCACCTCACAAATATTGTAATGTTCAAATAAGGAGAGCAAGCCAATATCACAGTGGCCCTTGATGCCTTTGAGAAGGGTCAAGTTGCCGTTGCCCGAGTCCAGCTCCATATCGTTGTCAAAGACATTAGAGACTGCACTTCCACACAGCAACAGGTTCACCAACTCCTGAGGTGGGAACGGGAGAGTAATACATTATGCTAGTGTCCCAGTTCTTTTCATTATCCTGGCATTCCCATTTTAGTCATGTTCTCAAACAGATTTCAAACCTTAAAAAAAAAGAGAAAGAAATGAGACCAAGGCACTCTTGTGGAGAAGTCAATGGATAGAAAGAATAAAAAACTCCTTGGCCCGGACGGCTGGCGCTATGTCTGATCAATATAGACAAAAAAAGCCCTAAAGAAATATCGTAAAAAATATATATAATATAGACTAGACAATATGTTGACTTGAGCATAGGCTTCTCCCATAAGAATATAGTAATTAATCATATCAGTTGTATTTATTTTGTCCCTCATGTTTGTGTGTATGAATGCATGTGCTTGCCACAATACATTTCCGCTGTCTCATTACAGAACACTGTTCATTCTTGTTCTCAATAAGCAGCTGCGCACAAAATACATTTCTTTAAGAGACTAAACAAAAACAACCATGAATAATTGCAACTTGTATTGGCAAGAAAAAATATTCCAAAGATGATGATGAAGTGGTACCTGTGTGCAGTAGCCATAAGCTCCTATAAGTGTGGTAGTGGGGACGTCCATATCATCTCTCACTCTGACAAGGACAAAAATCACTGTATTGTATGAATATAATCTCCAATCATAATAATAATAATACTCTGCTATTAACTGTGAAATTCAGCCTCACTTCTTTCCTTTTGTGACCATGCACCTTTTGTGTATTTGGTAAATGTGATAGTGTGTCTGTTATCTCCTTTGTCTCTTTCTCTATTTTCATGACTATATTTTTCTAAAACAAATGCTGGCAGCTTGTAGGGACTATAATTCACACTTTTTTACACTTGTAAACTTGTTAATCATACTCTCTGGCTCAAGAGTATTTTTCTACACTACTGTTTGTGTGCAGTGCACACAATAGAAAAAACAAAGATTGTGCATTCTTACTTTTCAATAGATCGAGACAGAACAGCAGAGATGGTGAGCAGTATGCACCCTAAGGCTCCATTCTCAAACTGTTGGCAAATAATATTAAATATAACATTGTTAAGAGAGTGTAAGTGATCTCTTTAAATAAGTATATTCAGAAAGCAATTACTCTAATAGTGTGTTTGTTCAGTAACAGGTCACAGGTGTCTCCATGTCTCTAGTCTCCACGCTCTTTAAAAAAAACATTTTCAGGTGAGGATATCAATTTTATCCAATCAGGAGAGAGAACTCATACAGGATAAACAAGTGTAATTGAAAGACAAAAACAATGAGCAGACAAATTTGGAACTACAACACTATAAAATTGATTGAATCTTCTGATTCGATAAAATTGGTATCCCGACCGTTTGCTAAAGAGCTGGAGAGATGAAATATAGAGCTTAAACTAATAATAATAATAATACTTTTACAATAATATAGACACAGTTTAACTGTTTAAAGATAAAGTGAGCAAAACTTGATATACAGTACAGTTACTTACCAGCTGAATGTGCTGCTCCAAAAGCAACTGCAGATCCTTGAGATTATCAACAGTGATGCACATTATCTATAGGAGACAAATGGGTGTTTAAATGGTTTCAACTCCTACAAAGTAGTACTGATAAGCAGACAGCCTTGCTATGGTCATGTCACGACCTCCGTGGAGATTTAACCTGGAGATTTAATTGTACATACAGTCACAGTATACACATGAAGTGAAATTGGGTGTAGCCATATCAGACAGAAAGTCAGATTCAAGTTGACACCTACAGTACTTTCAATATTAAATTGATCAGATTATGTTTATTACACTATTATTCAATTATGTCCAAAGTATAAAATGTATAAAATGTTGTTTATTTTGTCTAAATACAGTATGTTAACATACAAATATTCAGCAGCTATGCCAAAGTACAGTACAGCAACAATAAGCACACAAATTAGTGTGAATATTTGTATCCATCTGAAAGTATCTTGACAATACCATGTGTACATAAGAGTACACATTAATATGGGTGGCCTCAGCGGTTTGTCATAGTACAGCGTACCTTTTCAAACACGCCTTCAGATTTGAAATGTACAGGTGGGATGAAATTATTTCTTCCTGAAGTTCTGTTAAAGAAGGGGAGAAATAAATAAAATAAATAACAACAATAGTAACCTAAATATTAGAAATATTAACACAAAAAAGTTACAAAGTACTTTACTTTACATAATAAAATAAAAAAGAAGATTAACTAAACATATGGTAATATAGGCCTACCCTATAATTATAAGAACAAAGTAAGCACATACAATTAAAGAATGGCACTTGACATTAATACTGGAGCTAATGTGGGCTTTATATTTTGTTTTATAATTTGTACAGTTTGTTGTGTCTTGTCTCAAGCTGGGTCACAATGGAAACAATCTTTGGCTTTTTTGTGTATAATCCACATTGGTGTTTTTCTAAATAGTGACATTGTGGTGATTTTTTAACTGCTAATAAAGTATTCTATTCATCAAAACGTCTGTAATAAGACCACTTAATAACCCCAATGTCATACCATACGCCTCATCTCTTACCCGCCTAAGTGAGGTTTCACATCCTTTCCTTAGGGGCTGTGTCCACCAAGATGTTTTGTCTTGAGAATGTTTTTGTTGTTTAGTTTACAATGGGAGAGCCGTGTTTTTGGGAACTCCAGCAGTGTGATGAGGCGCTGAACAGCTGTTTTGCTCTTGCGTGTTCACGTGAGGAGTTTTATTTGCTTACCGAGAGCTGAAATATTTTCAACTCTGACGTTTGGAAGTGTTTTTAGAGCGGAAGAAACGTGTTGGACAGTCTGGACACTAGTCTTATAATTCAATAGCTACATCAGATCCTGTAAATGCGGCTACCTGTACATACGTCACAGAGAGCCAAACTGAACAAGAACTTTTTTTGCTTTGGCAATCCGAAGAAAGTTCAGGGAGGATGAAAGTGTTTCGTTCTGAACCCAAGACCCAGCCCCCTCAGTAATCTGCCCATATATCTTAATGAATCTGCTTAGCGACACCACAGGACCTTCCGTGCGTCTTAATACCTGGATATCCCCCTGCTGTGAAGATTTGTCACAGAGATACGGAAAGGTAACACAACCTGTAGCACTTCTGGTGACAGATTTTGTTCATGTATGGTCACTCAGATAGGTATTCCAGTTGTTTATACCTCCTGAAGGCTTGCCCTTGAGACTACACCTCTCCTCAGCTCTACTCCAAACTATCACTGGTTTTGCTGCTGGCAGGATGAAGCCTAGTGATTTTTACTAGACGACTAGTTGTTTAACTAGTTTATAATATTTAAAAACTGTGTACATTGGTGACTATAACTATAGTCCATCTGATCTTGAGGCCTACTTTTTTTCTTTTTTCTTATCAACTAGTCAACTAGTACCAACAAGGTCAACTAGTGGATTTACTAGTCGACTAGTTGCTAAAAGCCCTACATCACGCCCAACTTGAACATTTGACCAACTTCTGACCGTTCAGAGAGGCCCAGCTGAAGTTCTGAATGACGCTGTGTGCAGACCTACCGTAGCTACCGTACCCCTGTACATTAAATCCCTTGGCACTATCATCTCTGCTCACAATATATCCTATCACTGCTATGCCGACGACACACAACTGTTTCTATCCTTCCCCCCCCTCTGCCACCCAGGTGGAAGACCGCATCACTGCATGCGTGGCTGACATCTCACAGTGGATGTCTTCCAACCACCTCAAGCTGAACCCAGACAAGACTGAGCTTCTGTTCTTCCCAGCTAAGTCCTGCCCTATGCGGGAGCTAACTATCTCCATAGACAACGCCTTGGTAAAGTCTGTCCCGACAGCCAGGAACCTTGGCGTTGTCCTGGACAGTCAGCTCTCGTTCAAAACACACATCACAGCTGTCACTCGATCCTGTAGGTTTACAGTCTATAACATACGACGAATTAGACCGTTCCTCACCCAGGAGTCAGCCCAGCTCCTAATCCGGACAACAGTCTTGTCAAAACTTGACTATTGTAACTCCCTCCTTACCGGCCTACCGGCATGTGCACTTAAGCCCCTCCAACTGATCCAAAATGCAGCAGCTCGCTTGGTCTTCAACCAGCCAATATTCTCACACGCCCCCCCCCCCCTTCTCCGCTCCCTCCATTGGCTCCCGGTCGCTGCCCGCACAGAATACAAAACTCTGATGCTGGCATTCAAAGCAACCAAAGGCATGGCTCCCCCATATCTCACAAGTATGATTGTACCCTACAAACCCTCCCGCGCACTCAGATCAGCCAACGCAGGGAAGCTGGGGGTACCTTCACTAAAAACGCCGGGACAACGCTCCACACGTCCCAAACTCTTCTACCTTCTGGCTCCAAAACTATGGAATGCACTTCCCATCACAGTCAGAACTGCAGCCTCAATCCCAATCTTCCGCCGTAGTCTGAAAACCCACCTCTTCAGACTCACTCCACCATGGCCCGTAGCACTTGCCCTAGCCTAGCCCCTTAGATAGCGTTTTATGTCGACTTAGATAGTATTTTAGACAGCTCGTTACGTAAATGGTGCATTTATATAGCGCCTTTATCCAAGGCGCTTTACAGAGATTGTGCATTACATTCACCCATTCACACACACATTCATACACCGATGGCAGCGGAAACCATGCAAGGCACCAACTAGCACATCGGGAGCAATTAGGGGTTCAGTGTCTTGCTCAAGGACACTTCGACAGTAACTCTGGGGGAGCCCGGGTTCGAACTGGCAACCTTACGGTTACCATCCAGGCACTCTACCCCTGAGCCACCGCCGCCCCCATAGACAGCACTAGAATTGCATTTCATGTACCGGTAGTCATAGCACTTTATAGTACACATGTATATTGTATAATATATAATATAGTATAATATGTGTAGTTGACATAGATACTCCACTATTACGTTCTTAGTTTATACACGATTCATGATAACTACTTTTTATATATGTAATGTATGATATGCTTTTGTTTTTGCTTAAATGTAAGTCGCTCTGGATAAAGAGCGCCTGCTAAATGCCTAAATTGTAAATTGTAAGAAGCAGTGTTTGGTGATACAACTTAATCTGTAGAAATGTTTCAGCTTACATTGCAACGGTTGCTTGTTTCTGCTCCCCAGCTCTCCATAGCACCTCAGCAGCTGCTAACATGAGACACTTTCTTCGAGTGGAACAGGAAGGTCTTAAGCCCCTGGAAACAACATTACATGAATTCCTGGTCAGCTGATCCAAATGAATCCTTATTCTAATACTTTGAATTGTCTATTCTAATCAAAGTATATCTCGATGTGAGTTTATCAGGCTGTTAACGTTAGAACAATCTATTCTAAGTGATTATAGTTGGTCATGTATATAATCTTATACTATAGGGTATAAGCTTCAATCAGAGAGGGACCTACTGAAGGCCTGTGTTGCTCCCATTGGCCCCTTCAAATAAGATTTTCTTTAGGACACAAGCTTGGATGGAAGCCAGCACTCCACACGGACCACCCTGAAAAACAACGCAGTCAGGTTCCAACAGTATTTCCCACAACGTATCCATTAGGTTAAGTATATAACTCCATAATTCAATGCATTACATGATTTTACCAACCTTTTTCTGAACAATTCCATATGTCAGGTCAGGTGTTTCTGAGAATGTGAAACCCTGATTCCTCCACTCAATACTGAAGCAACTTGAGCTGGAACCTAGGAAGATCTCCTTCAATGCCTGAAAGAATACACAAACAGAGAAGAAACACTATTATGCAAAATCTACAGTCTTACAACAGAGTCACACTACACAAATACAGTAGTAGATCTAAAGGTAGCTTGGCAATTTTCGGCAAGCTACTCCGCTGTATGGACAAAGTATACATCAGGCTTTATTGAAAGGATCCTGCAGAAAATGTGCTAAAATATCACGCTGTGGTCTCCCTACAATGGCAGTGTGCAGGTCCATGGGATAGCTGTCATAGCTGCACTGGGGGATGGGCCTGGCAGAGTGGAGGGAAAGGGTGGAGAGTTCACGCAACTCCTCATCATCATCAATGTCATCTGGAAATCCATAAGATGAATCAGAATCATTTTATTGTCACATCACAGAATTACAAAGCAAAAGAGTGGGTGAAATTCATTTTTGTGCATAAACATACAATTATATACTTGATTAAAATGGCAAATGTCGTCAGAAAGCACAATGGAGACAGACGCTAAAGAGAGGGGTAGTAGAGGAAAGATGACATGCAGTGGTGGAGAAGAGTACTGCATGTCAGTGCATTTTGCTGAAGTAAAAGTAGCAATACCACAAGGTAGAACTACTGTTTTCCGTAATATGTAAATGTCCTCTATTCAATATTTTCCTTTAACTAGAAATATTGACATCAAAATAACTTACAGTACAAATTATGTAGAATGGCCCATTTCCAATCTTGGACTGCATCATTCATTCAGCTGGTAATGGTGGGGCTGATATTACTTTACTTTATGTGCTGCTCGGTAGCTAAATAACCTATAATAATACTTTATAATGTATCAGTTGATTTATGTTTTGTATTAATAATCTAAAACTACAAAGTAATTAATGCTATCAATTTATTTTAGTGTAAAAAGTCCATATCAGCCTCAGGTGTAGTGGAATAGATGAATAAAATAGAAAGAAATGGAAACACAACATAAAAGTACCTCAAAGTGTACCTATGTACAGTACTTGAGTAAATGTACCTGTGTTCACTGAGGAACACAAGTGCTGAGCAAGGTTCACACCATGGAGGTGACCACATAGTCAGTGCACCGTAAACTGTAACTATGATGAATAGAGCTTTCACACCTGGCACCTACCCAGAATCATCTCAGACAGGTGCTTGTCATTCATGTTTTGATTGCTCAATGACTTTTTTCTAGGGAAAAGGCAGACAAAGAAATACAAATAAATAAGACTTCTGACCAAATAAATGGAAACTTATAGATTTAAGTGGTCTTTATCAGGTCTCAGAGAAACAAACACTTTATTTAGAACACACCCAAATCAAATCATATTACGGCGTATGTGTTCAATCAATTATTCAATCAAAGCAAACAGCATAAGCAATATTAGTTTGCCTCTTCTACAAAAATAAAAGTTACAAGGCTGCATTCTGGAGTGTCATCCGCCATGCGTGCCAAGCTCTGTCCCTTGTATTATACCGTACTTGTTGTATTATTTCCCACCACGAAGTAACCTCGTGTCAGTGTCACCAGGCTATCCAACTAGGAGGTCTGGTAAGACGGGCAGTGTCGGTAGGCCAATCAGAGGTAGGCGGGTGTTACCATGTCTATCAAAACCCCAAGGTATGTACTTACTTCCTGAGCTTGTCTTTCTCAAAAGGTTCTTCACTCCATCCTTTCTCTGGTGGACTCCGTGACGGCTGACTCGCCTTAGTTGACCTAGACGTGTGGAGCCGAGTTAGCCCACTTTTTGGGCTTCTTTCATGTGAGCCAGTCATCGAAGGCCCACCCCTGGTAGAAATGCTGGTGTCTTCCTCATTTCCAAGCAAGGGATGAGGCACGCTTGCCCTTCGACTCTGCCTTTTCTTGCTCGATTCCTTCAAATCAAAACTAGATTTTCTTAGGAACTGTATTAAAAGCTCAGCTTACAGTATATTTAACTTTTTTGACCACATTTATATCGGCAATTGTGCAGCTAGTGTCTACTTTTGAAAATGGCTTCAAATTAAGTTCACTTTCACATTTTCAAATCAGTTTGAAAATGTTGCACTTTTTGACAGAGAAATCTGGCATCGACGCTCTATTCACAGTAAGTGGGGAGGACTACCTACCTGGGATGAACTTGCTACTGGACCAGCCATCATACCACGTCTAATACGTGTGTGTGTTCTGTTCTTTTGGGCATTCTCAGTGATGCCGTTATGGCTCTCTGAGATGACCAGTGTCTGGTCTCTTTGGATGTCTGAGGTACCACTCCAGAAATCTGTCCAGTCGTGCCCGGTGTGTCTGTCGCTCTCAGATAATGACGTGGTGCTTTGATAAGGATATGCCTCCTCTGGGAATGACCTGTGACACAGAGAAGTGCCTTATGAATCGTTATGAACCTTTATTCTTTCTTTATTCGGATCCCCATTAGCTTCCACAAAGTGGTCGCTAGACCTCCTGGGGTCCACACAAAAATGTATACAATAAAAACAGATAATAATTGAACCTTTCCAACCATTTCTATGGGTATATATGACAATAATAATAAACATGACAGGTTTAAATTACAAAAATACAAACAAGGTACAGAATGTATACACAAGATGCAATATTTAAGCAAAAAAACAATCTCTACCTTGATATGTCATCTTTGCTGCCATGCTGCAGTCTTGAGTTGTCCTCTGTTCTATTGTCATTCATCACTGCTGATGTCCCAGCTACAGCAGTAAGGTTGGCATTTGGGTTATTTTGGGCAGCTCGGAGAGGATCCTCGTTGAAGACTGTGTTGTGTCCCTCAATGTGATGTTTTATAATAATCTCCAACAGTGTTTTTAGAGGATTTTGTTGAACCTGCAACGATTGAGTGGTTACATTAAAAGGTGGTGTATGTGATTTCTTTGTGTTTTTCATTTTGTCTTTTGTTAAAATAAATTAAAGCCTCACTAAGTTTTGTTTTTTAACTTATAAAATCCAATCTGTATGGTTGTAAATACAATATAACTTATACAATTGGGGTGGTTGTACAGAAGACCTGACTGTCTTCACTCGCTCATCCCCTGGGTCACAGTATTAGCCTCGGAAAGAACCGTCTCATATAAGAATTGTGCTCTAAAAATAAACGACGTTTACGATAGTTAGTCACTCATATTTGATACAGTCCGTTTCTGGTGGAAATGCAATTAATTCGGCAGCAGTAACATAGTTTCTAACCTCACCGTCAGTTGATGCTTCATAATCATATTCACGAGTCATGCTCTTTTGTTTATTTTTGGAACACAGTTCTTATATGACACGATATTAAACACATCTAGGTAGGATGCGACCATTACGTCAGACGTCGGTGCTTCGATGCTGCCTGTAAGAGCCATTTGAGCCACTGTCAATCAACTTCAGGTTGCCATGGTTACAGGGAGGGTATTTAATCCTGGCCCTAATCAGGCGCAGGTGTTGCCAGTAGCAGAGGCAAACAGTTTTTGTGTAGACTGTGTGCTGATGACCTGTATCCTGTGTGCGTCGACGGTTTATTTATGTTTAATTGTATGCAAGAGTATAGGACTTTGAGCAGAATAAATATCATCTAATATAAACTCAGTGAACGTTTGGATATCAGTTTCTGGAGCACATGTCTGAACTTCCTCGACAACCAGTCCAGTATCACCCAAGTATAGGGACTTGGGCGTTACATAGCCCCTTTCGGGACCCTACATAAAGCTTTTCTGAAATTTTTATGAGTTTTATGTTGGGTCCCTGGTCATAACTATATTTTCGTATGGGAATTCCAGAACGCGGAAGTATACATGCTCTCTAAGATTGAATCTGCGCCGTGTGACGGTCTTTTTTTGCTTGAGTTATTCTGAATTCGGGAACTTTAAGTACCTATACATCCCGCTGCGAATATCTCCTGTGGCGCGGAAGCCGTTAAGTATTTTTAATCTTTGTTTGACCGATTTGGTCGCTTTATTTCTTCTTGTTTGTTTACCGTTTATTGTACCGCCTCCCGGTGTGCGGTTGGCTTGTGCGGCTACGTCCCTGCCTCTGATCTGCTCTGTCATAGCTATAGCGCCACTAGCTAGCCAGATAGGCGGTACAATGAGGTGTCAATAAACAAGGAAGGAAGAGAAGAATCAAAGCGACCAAATCGGTCAAACAAAGTTTTTGTTTTTGTAAAAATACTTAACGGCTTCCGCGCCACAGGAGATATTCGCAGCAGCATGTATGGGTACTTATACTAAACATATTCAGAAACGCTCACACGAAAAAATGTCGTCACAGAGCGCAGACAGGCGCTAAACATAAACGTTGTTTATGTTTAAGAATGGCTGCGTACCAGGTGGCATGGTAGTGGTGCAACAGGACCCAATGCACTGGGTCGAACAAATGTCAGAAACTTCAGTAGCATTGGGTTCTGCTTGGAGGGCTAGGCGTTACACTGCCTTTAGATCATGTCAAAGACCATGTCTCACGTAGACACACAGGATCTGACACAGATTTTGACCCAATGGTCAAGAAATTGATCCCTCAAGCAAGCAGGCCGGCTCTTCTAGCTCAATGGTAGATTGCAGATTGAAAGAGGATAATTCAAGCTTGCCCTACTGCTGCAATGTTGGTGAGTTTACCGTTTAATACAAGCAGATCGGAAATTCGATTTTGATATGGGCTGTCAATGGAGGGTATTGCAACTCTAGATTCATCCAATTCTTTTTTTAAATCTAGTGTTGCAAATTGCGGCTAATTGGAAGTGGTACTGGGACACTATAAAATTGAAGATGATAAATGATCTGTGTTCTATATCCTGATTCGACAAAATTTGCAAACCTGAAAGAGTTTTCTGTTCAATAAAGAGCTGAAGAGACAGGGAGACCCCCGTTCCTGAACATAATATAGAATAGTAGCAATTATTGAATATACTGTAGATCTCTCTCAAACATTTTCATGTCAAGGACTCTAAAGGAATATGTATGTGCCGCTGACCCCCAACTGAAAGTATGTTGTGCCAGGGACCAAATACAAGATTTAGCTTGTCAAAATGTTTCACTTTGGAAAGAAGAAATTTTGCTCCTGGAACCCCACTTTGTTTTAATAAACATAACAAAAAAAACTTACAGCACCTTTAACATTACACTTTAGGTGGCCTCACCTTGTTCTTCTTATAAAGACTTTCCATATGAAGAATCTCTCGTAATTCTGATCTGTTGTTGATGCTGTTGTGTGTGCGAGGAAGCTCTTCATCCATGCAGGCAATAGTTCCTTTGAGTCCCTGCATGTTTGATGAATTGAACAAGGTGGACCCTCTTGTAAACAAGTGTAATGCTTAATTGGGTCGTCCACTCACAGTTAACAGTCTTTGTATTGTATTTCAATCAATCAATTAATCAACATAAACAGTGTTAGCCTGATATAAGCTAACGCTAACTAGCCGCGTTAGCTTGCTGGAAAGGTTGCTTTGCATTTCAAACAGACTGTAGATATTTCAACCGAAGATGCCAACCATGATGGAGCTTCATCCTACTTACCTTTCGACTAAGATATTCCCGCACAAGCGATGAAGTAACCTCCTCTACTGATGCGACCATGGTGGGGGTTTCTGAAATCAGTCTTCTGTTGATACTGTGAAGTGTGAATCTGCATGAAGCATTTTGAACAGTCGACCACAAACTACAACATGTAGAAATTGTGCGCCGTCCGCTGTGCTACTCTGTCTGTAGAGTACACCATATTATAACTCTATGGTGTGTTATGGACCGCCAAAGTATCCTGGAAGTGGAAGCACTAGTAGTAGTGCATCTCTTGGAGTGGAGATCTGTGAAGCTGCACGCACGTCTCGCACAGTTAGTTGCTTGGGAGTGTCTGTTTCCATGGTTACGCTGGGCGCTCTTCTTCTTCATGTGATTTCCGGCAGTCTGGATGAACTTTCGGCACATTGCTGCCTCCTACTGGTCAGCAGTAGACCTTAGCTGCCATGTCACGAATTCAAGCACTGACTGCTTTAATAGTCTGCTTTTACAGTCCTTGCCTGGTTAACTGGCTCTTGAGACTGGCTCATGAGACTCTAGTGTTCTAGTGCTTTCACTGCTTTGCCACTAGCCTACTGCACGGCTGCACTCCAACGCTGGGCACTCACGACTCACCATGACTCACCATGCTGCACTGTCTCCAACGCTGGGCACTCACCATGCTCACCATGCAGTCACCACATGAAACATCACCACCTTGTACAGTCCATACCAAGAATAAAACAAATAAATAAATGCATATGAATGAATGTTTATTTATGTATTGATGTATTAAATGAATGAATGAATAATCGTATATAATTGATAATTGATTGATGATATATATGATATGATCGTACCACTGTACTATTAGTATTAAATCAATCAATCATCAAACAATCAATCATACAATACATAGAACAGACACATTTATTGTCGATATGAGTGTGTATCCAAATATGTTGCTATTAGATTTACTAGACGCAGTAAAGACATTCGCAGTGTTTTTGTATGTTTTATTAAAAGGTTTTTATTTACTTATTTAACATATCACAATAGCCTATTCAAGCTAGCCTAACAACTTCCTATTATCAAACCATAAAATAACATACAGTCTCTCTAATACATGTAACAATAGAATCAAGAGCTTTTTTTAAACTCAAAATTAAAAGGAAAAATAAGTTTGGGGGACATGAAAAATCAGCTAAGTGTTCATGACAAATACACATTGTCATAATGCAATGAAAATAAACCTATGAGAGTTTAAAGTTTCTGAACTTTATGTTGACAGTGTGTGTTAGATGGAATTTTGTTAAAGTTATGACATTTGCCATGACCCATGAGAGAAATTCTGTAACTTGCAGACAAATGTCATGATGATAGCCAGCATCATGGAGTTGTCACAATAACAATATGAAAATGACAACAGGAAAGTATCACAGTGCCAAAGAGTATATGGCAAATATTACTCACAGGAATATTACTTGTTGAATAATGGTTATGAGTATAGCTTGTTAGAACAGGAGCAGATTACAGTGGATTTTTGTACCGTATACATTTTGTGTTTAGTGTTAAAGAACCGTTAGTATCACAGGTGTCATGAGGACCTAGCATCATAAAACAAGGATAGTTCTGAAATGTTGTGCAGCTACAGCAGGAAAGGAACAACATTAATAATAATAATATAATAATAATGATAATATTAATAATAATAATAATAATTATGTGTTTTGGCACAAGTTTCTTCCTACTCTAGCAGGGAGTGCAGCTTTACAGATAAGCAATATGTAAACAACATCTTGCATATGTTTTGTGTTGTGTTTCCCTCCCTTAGGAATGCCAAGCATAATTTGTCCCTCTATTGTTTGGCCGTACGGCAAGGGACAACATTTTACAAAAGGAGTGAGAGACAACAGGGAAAGTTTCCAGAACGAGGTGGGAGAGGGCATCAGTAGTCGTCAGCTGCAAGAAAGAAACGGGAGAGGTTACTCACAGATGCCTCTCAGTCCAAGTCCATGAGGAAGAGGAGCATGCGATTCCACTTCTGATAGAGTTCAGAAACCAGGCTAGTGTATCATGCAGGCATGCAATCACACCAAGGTGCTCTTACTTTCTATTGTGAGGATACAGGTACTGGCCGCTGTCCCTCTGCTGTTGACGGCCTTGCACATATACTCTCCCTCGTCCTCTGGGAAGGTCTCTGGTAGGTAGAGGCAGTAAGTCTCTCCTCTCTCTATGTATTGATAGTCCTCACAGTCCTGAAGCATCTCGCCCTCAAACCACCAGGTCACCTCTGGCTTGGGCTCCCCGGTGATCTTGACGGTGAACCGAACAGGCTCTGAGTCCACCACCGACTGATTCTTGAGTGGCTTTTTAAACCACGGGGCCCCCGACCTGCCGTGATCTTCCTCGTCATCGAGGCCTGCAGAGCCATTGATAATGCTTCCCTCTTCTTCTTCATCCTCATTATTCTGAATTTAAATAAATAAATAGAAATAACACAATAACAAACATCAGTCACACAAACTAACTAAGATCAAGGAAAAACCTATATAGTAGGCTGTGTGTCCACCAAGCTTTTTCACTTCAGTCGAGCATCACTCAAATCTCTGTAACCAGATAAAAACAGCAGTGGGCGACTGCGCATAATAAACAACTAGCAGAGACTTCGGAGGTTTGCTTGAAATAGATAATCCAACACAGTGAATTCAACTCTTTGTACACGTTATGCTACTGTTGATTTTCAATGCAGCTGAAAACGTGGATTGAATTGAAACGTTTTGGTGAAAATAGATCCATGACAAAACATCCATGACTTCTTATATGGCAACAGAACTATCAGGCAGAATAATAGATCATTTGAAGGTGGTTTATCACCTGAAAGTTTTAATACTGGAATTGGGTAATTATTACAACATCTAAAGTAGTTGTACATTATTCATATACATGCAATAACACCCAAATTGTCCTTTAACAAAAGCCAAAATGTTCAGGGAGATTTACCTTTTGGAGAGCGGCGTCAATCTCTTGCTGCTCAAACTGCATCCTCTGCAGCTTCTGGTCCTCCACCTTCTTCTTCTCTAGCTCCTCCCTGGCTTTGGCCATTTGTTCAAACCGTGCACGCATGTCCACCTTCTGTTTGAACGGTGTCTCCTCAGGCTTCGTTGGACTTGTTTTCTCTTCGTCATCCTCCTAAACGGGTGGGGAAAAAAATCTTTTCAATATGCAACACTAAAATAACTCACTCATATTCTCATGTTTCAGTGGAGTTAGCGCTCTTACCTCTTGGAATCTCCCTGCTTCTCTCTCTTTGATCTCGATATCAACGGCCTTCCTCCTTGCTCGTTCCTCGTCAATCTTTTTCTGAATGTCCTCATCGGTCAGCTGCTTGATCTTCTCAAACTTGGACTTGAGATTCTTGGCCTGGATGGAACCGGTTCTCTTGAGCTTGGTCAGTTCTTCGTATTCTTTGCTCACTGTATCAGAGGACTCATTCACCACATCCTGAAAGAAAGAAAGAACACTTCTGTGCTGAATGTCCTGTGTACTTTAGTGGCTGCACAATTTCCTTGAACAATGATCTATGATGATCTATTCTATGCTAATGCTAAGCCCCAGTTGGCCTGGAGTGTATAGAACAGATGACCATGTGTCTCCTCTGATACACATAGTGTCACCAACTATCACCTGATGGTTAGGAGTAAACATAAGCACAAAATATTGATACACATAAATTCACTACCATATCTTTCAGACTGACCTCTTCCATCTCTTGTCTAAGCTGTTCAAACTCCTGCTTCTCCTGCTCCATCTTCCTTTTGCGCTCATCCGCCTTGCGTTTCCTCTCGGCTTCCTCCTTATGCTTCAGCAGCTCTTCAAAGTTAATTTCCAGTTTTCTTGGATTTAATGCTTCCTGAGACTCACTTTTGACCATACCGGCTTCTTCCTGATCTGGTGCCTGTTGTGGCACATGTGCAAAGATGGACAACTGTGTAAAGGGGGTGAACTGACTGAATTAAAGGTATATTCAGTGATTTCACTCAAAAAACCGTAGGTTTCGTTTTTGGCTGTGGGACCCAGCCTTTCGTCCAATCAGGATAGAGAGTCAAAAACGAAACCTAAGGTTTTTTGACCCCCAGGGGTTAACTGGGGACAGGGAGGAACTCCTTATATGGCCAGCACACTCTATAGTAGGGAGGATTATCACAACAAAAGTGATATTTGAATTAAGTGAAATCACTGAATATACCTTTAAGCTTTATTTATGCTTCAGTGGCAACAAAAATTAAAAATATTTTTAATGTTTTGTTTCACCGAGCAATACTACACATCAGAATCACTAAATCATAAATCAGGTCTTACATCACAGACCTTAAGGTGGCTCCAGACCAAACAGTCTTGTTCAAACTTCTTCTGCCTAGTCAAAAAGTTAACTACTGATTAGGCTATTTCACTATAGGGTTGTTGTCTGATTTCAGTATTAGCTTCAATTTATAAAATAGCCACAACTATCACTAACTTGCAACATAAGCAAGCAAAAAAATTGTGTAGTGGCCGCATTCTTTTATAGGCCAGAAGAGTTCAAGGCAACGTTACATCACCTACATACCAAGTCAAAAATAACCATCTAACCCCAGAAGACCATGTCAACGTTTCAAATAAAATAAAATAATATTGCACCTTTGTGCACACAGCATTCAAATCACAGCAAAGCAGTGATATTATCATCTGGATGGTTCTTACATTTGTACTTACATTGAATATAACAGCAGCATATGGACAAAATGCTTCCCGTCAGATACCATATTGTAAATACAAAAGGCTTTTGAAATTAAGAATATCTTACTTCTCCATCGCCATATGCAGAACTTTCCTGATCCAGGCCGGGGCTCTTCAAGAATTAATTTGGAGAAGGGATCAGCATGTGCCATTTATATCAGAATAATATAGGCTACTGTACATTTAAACAGCATTAATTCATGTCCAATTAGAAATTCAAATTAAAGATAAAAATGTTGGTAGTTTAGTTTATCAAAATAATGTTAATGTTTGTGTTAATTTTGAGTAGGTAATGTTGACCCCCTGGCATTCTAAAACTCCCCTGGACAAGGAAAGCATTTACGTGGAATCATTTCCAAATGTTATTGATATATGCCGTCTCATGCTGCATGTAAAGATGATTGTCTGAACTTAAGCGTGATGACAAGTACGATAACTACAAAGCGGCATGCCAGACATTGAGCAGCATCATGAACGCTATTTGTTCATCATGATGTTCTATGAAGAGCAATAGAATTAAGATGGATGGATATACAGGAGCCTTTAGTAGAACATGCTATGATTAAATGGACTGTACAGTATGTCAGTATTATATCCATGCAGATGTGTCCTGTGCAGTTCGGCCTGCAGACTTGCCATGTTCTTGCGGGCCTCTGCAAACAGCCTGTTCTCCTCCTTTAGTCTCCTCTTGGCCTCCTCCTCTGCCTTTCTATGCACCTCCTCCCTTCTTTGGCGCCCCATCTCCTCGAAGCTGGCGCACAGCTTCCCTGGTTTATTGCCCTCCAGGTTCACCAATGCCATGAACACCTCATCGTCTTCATCCACCAGCTGAGTAGAAGAGTATAAAATGAAAGCTTTGGATTGTACAATAAGTGTATGCCAGCATAAACCTTTTTTGCATCTAAGGTTTCGTGACAATGGCATCGCTGTATAATTAAATCACCTGAATAGTGCATAAGTATTATATAAATGAATAACGTCTAAATGAGTCTAAATGGAGACATTGAGTCATCTGTCCATACTACTGAATAGAGAATTTCAATTTCATGGTGGACGTTATATTGACCATGCTCTTCCTGGCCTCTGCGAAGGCTCGTCTCTCCTCCTCCATCCGTCTCTTGTACCCAGCTTCTGCCTTCTTACGCTCCCCTTCTACCCTGTGTCTCTCCAACTCCTCGAAGCTCAGCTGTAGTTTTCCAGGTCGGATATCGTCCTTCTCCTCCTGACCTTCCTGAGTATCCTCCCCATCTTCAGCCTGAGAGGAATAACAACAAAGAATAGACAAAACCTATGTTATACTGCACTGCTCATGCCTCACTGGTGGGGCCCGTAGCACTCCTCATTCCTTGTATCACGTATTGTCACCTTTTTAACCACTGAAACAGGAACCTGGCCAAGATGGCGGCACAATAAATCAAACACACAAGCAGCACAGTGTGTTGGCAACTTACTTGTTCACTTAAAGGACGATTGTAGTTTATTTTTCAACCAAGGTTCATGTTTTAGGTTGTTATTAGAGAAAGTAAAAGATGAGTGTTAAAGGGGGTGACAAATTGACATTTGAGTTGAGTATGAGTATGGCATCCATCTAGTACCTCTACACAGATGCTAGGTTGATGTTTACATAGTATCCTAGTTACTTCATAGCACTTCATTGTTTTCTTTGCATCCTATTTACTTTACCCTGGCGTTAGTTGACAAGGGTTTATGCCATTGACTCTAATCTTGCACTCTGAAACTGCAAGTCGCTCTGGATAAGTGTCTTTGATTGATTGATTGAGAGATTCAGATTTTACGGGGACCAGTTTCGAATTGCAGCCGTCCGTAGGTGCCCTTTGAGAGCGGTTTTGAAGGAGTCAAGGGATTCGCATGTCTTAATGACTGTTGGTAGGGCGTTCCACATTTTGGTGGCATAGGAGCGAAATTAAATTAGTCCCTTGTTAAATACAATTTACCCCGGCATACACACTTCTTCAAGTATTTACAACTCAGAAGCTTTATAGGGGTTAAACAGGTGAATTCTCTGACACTCCCTCCCCTGTCAATAATAGAAAAAGAGCTTATCAGAAACCCCTTTAATAGGGGCATAATTTCTGATTTATACTCTATGTTAGTAGAATTCTCTCCTGAATCTTCTGAATCCAAATATAATGCATGGAATGCTGATCTACAAGAGGAATTGACATTGGAAGAGTGGAGCTCAGCCTGTATGGATGCTCAATCCCAGACGGGTAACACTCGGTTAAAACTGTTGCAATATAATTGGCTGATGAGGGTCTATATCACTCCAGAGAAATTAAATAAATTTAGTGCAGATATTCCAGATACTTGTATCCGATGTGGTAAAGACAAAGGTACACTTTTCCATTGTCTGTGGGCATGTCCAAGAGTGAAAGAATTCTGGGAAGAAGTGAGGAGGGAGATTCAGAAGATATTGTCGATAGATATTGAGCTTGACCCAAAACTGGTCTTTACCCACCTGGACATAAGATTCAGAGTAGCGAACAAAGATTTCTAAATTTATGTTTACTACAAGCCAAAAGGGCTATAGCCTTATCGTGGAAAAAGATAGGCAAACCCAGTATTGCTCAGTGGTTTAGGGAGTTATCATTGTGTCTTCCTCTGGAAAGAATCACTTATACTTTGAAGAATAAACAGAAGATGTTTGATAAGATATGGGGACGGTTTATCCAATATATTACGGTTAATGATTTATCTTATTTAATGGTGGAAACTGAAAATGTGTAATTGTATTCTCTGCAGCTGTTTGGTCTTGTGGCCATAAGGACTCTGTTGTTACCATTCTAAGTGCCCTTATTTTATTATACTGTATTTATATATGTATGTATTGTATGTTTTGTTTTTGTTTTTTGTTTGTTTTTCATTTTAAGTAATTGTATTGTCTGTATTATGTATTGTTTTGTTGTATTGTCCGTTTGTCAAACAAATAAATGCAATAAATATATTGTTAAAAAGAAAAGAAAAAAGTCCCTTGTTTGTGCCGAATCTGGGTTGCACCTGGTTTGTTGAACTCTCTCTGGTGTTGTGGGTGTGGACTTTGTTGACATTAAGGAAGTATTTAGACCGGTACATGGGTTTCTTGGTGGTGTATCGAATCTTGTGGACCAGACCCATTGCAAGATGCTGTACTCTGTCATCAACCCTAAGCCATTCCAGCCTGTCAAAGTGGGCAGTGAGGTGGGTTCGGGGAGTGAGGCCAAGAAGCAGCCTGACCAGTTTGTTTTGGGAAGTCTGGAGCCTTGTTTTAAGGGCCTTTGAGGTACTGTAGTACGAAGAGGTGCATGCATAGTCGAAGAAACCTTGTGTCCCAGTGTTCCGTTCTTCTAAATGCAATCAATTGTAAATTGTAATTGCTCCTAACTTTTGGAATCAGAAAGCAGGAATCAACACACATCTGAAGTGCATCACATTGGGATGTGTAAAGAAATGCTCAGGTGCATCACCATTTCAAGCTTGGCCTCGTCAAATGATTTTTTCTCCTCCCGCAGACGGCGTTTGGCTTCCTCCTCAGCCTTCTTCTTCCTCTGCTCCTGTCTCTCCTTCTCCAGATCCTCAAACGACAGCTTCAACTTCCCAGGAGTCACCTGCTCCCTCTCACTGGGTTTCATGTCATCTTCTTCGTCATCATCGTCCTGAAAGCAGATATAAAACAACAACCCAATAGCACATTATTTGACTTAAAAACAATGGTGCAAACATCTAGAGGACATCTTCTACATTATCTACTGTATAATGCCTTAACAACAAAAGCTCCACAATTTGAACAAAACATAACAATGACGATGATATTGTATAACCATGGTGCGATTCGTGAAAAAGATGTTAGATTAGAATCAGAATGCCATTTAGAAATTGTATCAGAGATGAAAGTATATAACCAAATATGTGGATTTAAAGCTCAGAGAACAGGAATCGTCCAATCGTCCACCCTGCCCTGGAGAATAACGGCCTCCTTATAATTCTCAATATATTATTTGTTACCCATTTGTTTTCTCCATAAACAATGGGAATACGGAGGATACTCTGGGCTCACCTGTTGGGCCACTGAGCACCGCTTGGCTTCCTTGATTTCAGCGTACCGTCTCTTCTTCTCCTCTTCTGCCTTCTTCTTAAGGCCATCTTCACGACTCTTCTCCAGGTCTTCAAAGTTTACCTTGATTCTTCCTGGAGCTCGTGAAGCTTTCCCTGGCACCACCCGTATCAGCATGCTATCATCTCCATCCTAGAAGGTATTTTAAGAAATAATACATACACAGAGAGTTTTGTTTATTTGTGTTTTTCATTGCTTCATTTTGTTTACATTTCCTATCAGCTAGAATCACCTTCCTAGCTTGCGACTTTAATCATAATTTCAGAGTGGATCCATTAAAATGTGAGTTCTAAATACGTCTTGGCTTGCTGCTCCCAGAATAGTATCAATGCAGTGTTGAAAAGACATTGGAAGAGTCAGTGATTAGGGTCAGTGTGATCGACACCCAGACTTGACAGACTATGGGAAAATACATTCAATGTAACACCCCCAAACACCCTCAGACTGAAGATAAGAGGACATTGGGTTGGGGGAGGGGTCTCTTTGGTTCCAATGGTCACCATTTGTAGCAGGTCGTCAGTCTATGAGTGCAAGTGTGAGGCTAAGATAGGAAGTTCTAAGTCAGTCATAATGGGGAAGGGGACAGAAGCTAAATGAGTCACTGTGGGGTGTGGGAAACAGTTGCCAGTCACATGCTGTCTACACCTGGCCGTGCCTGTGGTCCAGGCAGCAATATAAGTAGATTGGCCCAGTTGTTTCTAGATCACAGAGTCAGTGCCTTTCAAAACAAAACCATCACCATTTTGAGATATTACCCCTAGGAGGACCACTTGTTGTGAGATTTTTAGACCCATAATGTAATAAATACAGTCCATTCACTCTCTCTCTCTCTCTCTCTCTCTCTCTCTCTCTCTCTCTCTCTCTCTTGATAAACTGTACAATCACGGGCAACATGGGAAGCATTTTTTCTTTTTATTCACCACTTGTTTATATGTTTTTGCCACAGTATTGTGTATATTTGTCTATCATAAATGTTTTTCGATGAATTGAGTACATGAGGACACCAATGGAAACAAGCCAAAGGCTTTTCTGATTTCATCTGTTTAGCAGAGCTTGTGCTGGCTTTTAGCCCTGTGCCTGTCGTTGCAAACTGTTAATAACGGATTCAATCAATCAAAGCATATTACATATTGTAGGTCTACTGTAAATACCGGTACATGGTTACAATTTTAGAGTAACACTCCATTTCTTATATTGATGAAGTCATATTTTCAGGCATAAATGATTATGGGAGACTATAAATAATGATTAGCTTGTGGGCTCACTGTAACTACCTTAAGTTTATGACCTGTAGTGAATCCACCAGCATAGGACTAGCATTGTTGACAATGTTTTATACAGTAGCATGATCTATATCGTAATTGCTGCTTGTTTAATCAATGAAATGCTTTACAGTATATTACTAACTATTCATCTAACTTTTATGATGTTGTCTCTACAGTATTGTTGACTTTCGGTAAACACTGCATTAGTACAAATTAAATACTGAATAAAAGCCAGATTAACATGTTGTTACAGAGTCTTGTCAATGAATTAATTTGATTACTTTGAGCAAAACCAGAATAGTGCTACTAGTAGTAGGCTACATAAAAGCGTATAATTGCTTATCTGGAATAAGCATCATTACATAACATTTATACATTCCCAAGGACTACGCTGACTGATGAAGTCTTAACCTATGCTATTGATGTGGAGTCCTCTATACAATAAAATACATTTATGCTATCCCTAAAGGCTCTATGATGCTATGAAAGCAACTGCTATGAAAGCAAAAGTTCCCATGTTGTTCCCATCCTGTTTGGCTTTCAAAAGGCACTTAGAATAACTCATCCGGGTAGCAGCTGAGGATTACCTGAATGATTACAGATGATTGGAAGCCATTCCCTCCAGTAGGGTACTATAGCTAAATAATTTAGACCAGGCGATTTCACATGTGGCCCCATACCAAAGGAATCCCCCCTCATGTTTACATACCTCAGCAGCTTTCTGATCATTTTCTTTCTGAATCTTGGCCTTTTCTTTGGTATCCTGGGCAGACCTCCTCTTCCTCTCTTCACCAGCCTTCTTCCTCTCCGCTTCTTGTCTCTGCTTCTCCATTTCTGCGAATTTCCCCTTTACACTTCCTGAGGAATCCAAAATATAGAGGAGCGAAGAGCACAACACAAGAGGTAAGCTGTGAACCACTCCCTACACTAACCAAATGGCCAAATGGACATCCCTCTTTATCACTGACTCCACTCCTCCCATTCTTTTACATGTCATACCTGTGATTTTGGGGACGTAGGATTTTTCCACCTTGGCTGGCTTCACCTCTTCTTCCTCATCGCTGGAGGCTAGGAGTTCTTTTATCTGCGCTTGACAGACAGACAGAGAGTATACGTGAGGCAATGGTTTAGCCAGGATCATCTGCTTTGCCTTTGCACCTCAGGAGCCATGCTGGTCCCAGCAAGAACAGGGACCTAATCCCTGTTAATAACTGGGTCATGTGA
The DNA here is from genome assembly GCF_964188405.1 of Protomyctophum parallelum. Classification (NCBI taxonomy): domain Eukaryota; kingdom Metazoa; phylum Chordata; class Actinopteri; order Myctophiformes; family Myctophidae; genus Protomyctophum; species Protomyctophum parallelum. The sequence goes on along the minus strand of NC_139701.1, from coordinate 16,719,216 downwards.
CCCACAGATGAGCCTCTGATTGGAGCATCCCATGCTGGCAAGGAAGGGAGATCAGCATAGGTAGGTGTCCATTCCCGTAGAGATACAGTAAGGCTGTACACTGGGAGGCTGTTCTCTCTGTATGTCACTGGTAATCCACTCACATCACACTATCACCGTATTTCACCAAGGTGTTATTTGTTAGTTTGTCTTTTACAACCAATGAAGTTGTACCTGCTTTCATGTTTTTCAGTGTCAGTGTCCATATTAATTGTGTTATTATAAAAAATAAAAATAAATTATTTTATGAAACGCGAACCATTAAACTCATCGAGTATTACTGTAACTTGAATAATTATTCATTATTCATTACAATAATCAGTGGATTATTTAAAGCTACAATCTGTGACTTTTTATGGTAGAGTATTGACAACGTCGATCTTTATTATAGTTTGAACATTTTTGCTTCTCTGTCGAGTCAACGGACGCAAAACGTACAGATTGTAGCTTTAAAATGATCAGTGATAGATGTTGGTGTTGTTCTGTAATCATGTAGTGAATTGTCACACAAACCACAAGCATTGTCACCTGGCCTGCATGCCTCATCATGCCATGCCGGTCACAGTGGGTGGTTAGTGGGGGGAGGTTATCTGTCTTTGACCTGCTGCTTCCTGACGAGATATGCTCTCTCCATGGTGAACTGCTCCTTTCTCTTCCTATTCTCTTCAGTGGTCCTGTTCTTGCTGCGCTCCTCCCTGGCTTTCTGCATGGCCTCAAACTTGTTCTTGACCTCGCCTTTGTCCTTGTCTTTGGGCACGTAGCTCCTGGCCACCGGCTTCCTGGACCGGAGGAGTTTCTGTGGTCAAATCAGAATGATGAGACAGAGGGATTGATTGATTGAAAATTGAATTCACAGTTTGTAGAATGGGTACATTTCAATGGAAGTACAGGTCAATTCAAAAACTGCTACGAGGATGAAACCAGAAAAATCATCCGGGTCTTCCATTTTCAATTCATCAGAACATTTACAGACGTACACTTCTATGAAAAAGGAAATCATAATATATACAGTGTAAGAAAGTAAAAAACATGTACAGTGTGGGGGGGGGGACTTTAACTTTTTTACAGGGGCCAGTTTCGAATTGCAGCCGTCCATAAGTGCTCTTTGAGAGTGGTTTTGAAGGAGTCTAGGGATTCACATTTCTTAATGGCTGTTGGTAGGGCATGCCACAGCGGTCCAGGCATCTTGGCTGGTAATCCAGTCTGGCAGTGTGCTGTGGTGTTTGACTCCTGATCCCGACAGCCTTTACTGCATATCACCCCCCCCCATCTCTCTCTCCCCATTTCCTGTCAGTCCCTCCATAAAAACATAAAAGAAAGGCGAAAGCCACAAAAAAACATATATTTAATCCCTTGTTTGAGCCGAATCTGGGTTGCACATCCCTCTTGTTGAACTCCCTCTGGTGTTGTGATTGTGGACATTAAAGTATTTAGACAGATACTTGGGTATCTTAGTGGTGTAGCGAATCTTGTAGACCAGGCCCATTGCAAGTTTCTGTACTCCAGCCTGGACATTGAATGTGATAACATTTTGCAGTGAGGTGGAAAAAATGGTGGAGAAGGTAAACCTTTTTGAATAATATCGAGAATTAATATCATGCAAAAACAAATTGATTAAAAAGCCAAGTCAAGGCTCAGGTATAGATCCATCTAATTCCACGGCCAAAATGCAAATAAGCACAATGCAAATTTTAGCACAGCTTTGTGCTTTGTGCCTTTCACGCCTGTGCTTTGTGGCCGTGATACATAATGTCACTGACTTTTCAACCCAGCTTGGTGGGTCTTCGACTACTGGTCAATCACAGTGGGGCTTTCCGAGAACTGCGGTGAGCATGGAACGCTCGCTCCCCTTACCTACCTCTCTCTATCCAAAACATGGTCAGTGGCCAAAGAAAGACACATCGTGAGCGGCGAGCAGCCACCCAACCTGCTCAGCACGGACAAAACACGATCAGTGGCCAAAGACACATCGCTGTCTGCCTTCGTTCAAAATGTGCGCTTTGTGTGTGTATCTCACTCGAACACACGAAATTCACTAGGAAACAACAACAGACACGTGTGGCATTACCGTGCTGCAAGAAAAAGACCATGGCTTGCACAACCACCATAAAATAACTGACGCAGGATAAACGGATCAAAGATATTTAAGAAAATAGAGTCCGCCCATTGTAAAATAACTTGGTCCCAGTCAGTAGTTTATTTACATTTCAACACAAGCCTTTTGTAGTGTGCAGACTCTTTTCTTTTTACCACAAAGTAAACTGCCACGGTTGCCCTTGAGCAAGGCACTGAACCCCAAGCTGCTTCATGGAGGCTGCAGTTGCCTGCTTTGTACAGGAGGCCCTGCACTCGTACCTCTCTAGAGATATAATAATACACATGGGACTCTGTGTATATCTATAGTAGGAACTTAGGAAGTACATTACATGTACTGTATTTGTTCATGAAAGCCTTACCTCTTGCTTCAGAGCCACATCAGAAATGTTCTGTTCACTTGCATCAGGTGCTGTTTCTTCCGTCTTCTCTGTTGGTGCTGTGTCACCATTTACTGCTTGTGAATCCTCATTTTTCTCATCGGCTGTGTCATTGTCTTTGTGTTCCACACCGTTCACGCCGTGTGTGTCGGTCTCATCATTGGCATGCTCATCCTCCTCGTTATGTGTTTCATCACCTTCATCAGCGCACTCCTCCTCCTCGCCGTTCTGCGTCTCATCACCTTCATCAGCACACTCCTCGCCGTTATGTGTTTCATCACTTTCGTCCTTGTTTTCCACATCATCATCTATGTCCTTGTCAAGTTCATTGGTGATATTGTCCATGTCATGTGTGACATCAGTCATAACCTGTGCAACCTCAGTCATCTTTATGCCACAGTGACAAGCTGACAGACAGGCCCACTTTAAATGTTACCTGCAAAGAAAAGGGACATTTATCAATTTTCAGTTATCTCCTCAGATACTAGATCCTACCTACTGTACATGTTCGGAGATATGGTAGTAACTTTAATGGCAGAACCCATAACCACTTTTGGTGGTAGGCCTAAAGCAGCAAAAGTAAAAATGAGAAAACTGTGCCTACCATGACATGCAAGACTTGTGTTCTGTTGTTGTTGTGTTGCAAGATCTTTTTGAAATAGCCGATCAAGCTCACAACGGGTTGCAATGAGTGTGTAGAACGGCTATTTTCAAATTCCCAATGTACAGTATATAGGGTTCAAGTGGTTAAATTGATTCTGATGCTATATTAACACATTATCCTAGGGAATCGGGACCCCCTCAAGGACCCTTTGAGAACCACTGATGTTACAGTATCATCTACTTCCTATTCCAGATACTTCAAGTAACTAATTTTTCAGCTCAAAGTCAGATGTTGGGGTTTGTATCTGTGACTGCCACTTAGGCATAATTTGTTCATACTGCAGGCAAATCCAATTTGCTTCTCAATTACAATATTTAGGACAGACTGCCCACACTTGCAAGAGATCAGATCGGATTTGTGTATTCAGACATAATCGAAGCACATTGGTTCCTGTGGTAAAGAGGCCACACTTTGTGAGCTTGTAGATCTGTGATTTTCAGTGAGAATATGAAAAAGTAGCCTATAAATCAGGCTTAGGACCTATAGGGAATTAATCTTAGATCAGGGGGAAAAAACACCATGTGGTTTTGTGCTGTTATGACTATCATGAAACTATCTAGATAGCCCAAAAATAAATGTTGGGATGCCAGTCTGAACAAAATAGCCTAAAAGCGTAATAATATAGCCTTATTGACTACAGAGTTCAGGGGAAGAAAGGGGTGCCCCACTTCCCTACACTGAAACGGAACATAATTGTGGGTCCTAATTTTAGCCCACTTGTGTGTCCAGGACATGTGATCATGGCTATTTCTGATAGGTGATACTCAGTTGGACAGAGCTCAAGTTGGACAGAGACCACATGTCGCCCCAGACCCCCACAGACTCTTGACAAAATGGCTAGACTTAAAGCTATAGACAATTGAATGAGAGGTGTTAGTCATTCCCCACAAAATGTTTTGCTGTTCATCAGTGCCCTGAAATACATCTTTCATTCAGACATCAGACATGTCTATGTATTTTAGCAACTCTGGTCAGTGTGGCATAATACAGTAAACAGCTGTAGTGTTGATGATTGATTAGTGGAATGGCCTCATGTTGGCTTATATTGAATTGTGTACAGTATGTTGTTATAAAGAAAACTGTTAATATAACAGTGTCACAGAGCCCTATGACCACTTCTGAGAGATATACGTATGCTTTAAATACATTTCATTAATGACTTAGATCAGGAGTTCTCCCCCAGTATGTTATGAATTACAGTATATCCACAGACCCCCATAACTTTTAGGGTGTGCAAAGTGAGAGTGTTTCATTTGTACAATCTCAGAGTTACAGATCTGTAAGGGTCCATTTGGTTCCCATTATCAATAATATTTTAGCGTCCAAACCAAGGACCCCTGGGGGTCCCCTCCCCAGACCCCACTTTGAGAACCACTGACCTAGATTATTATACACAGTATTTATGTAAGTAATCCATGTCCAATGGATATAGAAGAATTTATTTGTGTTTTAATTGTGACAATAATTAATTCGCATTTTGGCATAAAGCTGTTGTTGTCATCATTACCCGCAGTGACCCTTGTCCTTACACCTTGAGTTAAGATGGCCTATAGCTTGTCATTTGATCACTAAAGATGTAATGATAAAATAAAACATAATTTAAGAATGATGGCAATATACTGTACTGTGTTACTGTGTCATGGTACAACCGTCAACCGCAATGTGATGCTGATCTAGACATTCCAATAATTGCCTGAGAATAAGATCAAGAGGGGCCAAACTATAGGGGCTTGTTGATGAATAATGTTAACTTAATAAATGCTTATCTTGACAAAAACAACAGTAGGCCTACTTAAGGGGAATAGCCTACCACTCATTTTCAACATTTTATTGAAAATGATATTTGCAAAAACAAATGAGCCGATAACAATACATTTATCATTATTGTCTTATAAATCAGTTATTGTGATGATGTTAAACATGAGCTTGGATTGCCCTATCATCCTTATAGCCAAGTGAAGTTCTATTTATGGCTGTTATAATGTAGCCTAGTCAGCTGGCACCAGACATCATGACAGCGTGCTGCCTGCTGGGCTATACAACGAACGAACTGTGGCTTTAATAAAGTTTCATTAATAGCTCATTGTCTTTTAATTGTCAATGCACTATAGCCACAATAGCAACTGTAGTCTATCCCAAGAAAGTTATTGAGGATACCAAATACAAATCGTGGTCTAATATTTTAATAGTTTACACCCAATAGGCCTACCTACAGATGAATGAGAGCCCTTATACAATATAATAAAAACACCATTGGTTCAATTATACGTTTTTTATAAAATAAATAAATAGACTGCATGAAATGTCCCCTATAAACTTTTACCTTGCAGGTGTATTGGACATTTGCGTTATAGCTTTTAAACGTGTATGAAATAATCTTACCCCTTTATGATGCCGTCGTCCTTATTTTCATAAGAATCCTTTGTAGGTAACTGGCTGATGTGTGTGTGTGAACTGGTGTAGTCTACACAAGCAGAACAATCCAGAAAAGTGGAAAGTCACAGAGACGCGTCAGCGTGCGCGGAGAGACGGCACACACACAGTGGACTGGGTGAGGTTGCGTACCGCTTTCCATAAAAGTAGCGTTCCTTCTGCCGTCGACCACATTCCCCTCGCACCAGCCGCAGGTTCAGCTGTTCACTCACACTCACACATACGCTTGTCCTTTTTCCTGTTGTCCTTCTGGGCTCACTGGGCTGCAGGTTTATGTAACAAGTCAACACCAGTAGTATTTATAAAATTAACGTTTCCTCAAGTTAAACATGCATGTTTAACTCCTCGGGGAATATTTTTGCTTCAATTACACGTTAGCCTAAATAAACTGTATAGGCATTTCATAGGCTATACATAAATTAGCTATTTGCCTATTTTCTAGAATCATTCATTGTTTCTCCGTGTGGGCCCTATTGTATGAACAAGTAATGCTTTATGGTGTCGTCCACTCACAGTTAACAGTTATTGTATTGAGTTGTACTTTAAATGTACTGTAATTCTGCAAACCGTTAATAAATCAATCAATCAAAGGTGTGCAATGTTTTTTAGTTTAAACTTTTGACATGGTTCACTTCACATTATATTTTGTTTTCAGGAATCAATTATTTAGTGTTGCATGAAAATATAGAAAATGTGCTCAAGGGCCAGGCTAGCTGTTGGTATACCTGTACAAGCACAAACCTCTGCACTAAAATGTCAAAAAGCATCCAGCCAAACAACATAATGATAAAGTTCATACTTTTGGAAACGTGTCATAGAATTAAACATTTACAAATCGTGGGCTAGGCCAATAATATTATTCATTATTTATCTTTTTAAAATTTGACACTCATTTGAGCACCTGTTAGAATTACTTTGTTGTTTACATGCCTTTATAAGTTGACATGTACACTTTAAGGCCACTTGCTGGTGGTCAGAGGAGCCATGGATGCCTGGCTTATCTGAAAGTTAACCAGGTTGCCTTTTGTTTTTCTCCTGCTAGAAACAAATGAGACGCTGCCACGGGTTGCTGTAGCCTACAATGCAACAGCTACGATGCATATCGTCAAGAGTTCCACACAGTGGGTTTTATTTACAGTCACAAGCATGTCACATAGACTTTCAACCTGGCATCCCTATTTTGAGCATGTTGAATTGGACAAAATCATTAGTCTACAATTTTTACAAATGGCAAAATAGCTCATCTAAACTCAACACATCACAGTGTGATGTGATGAATCTTTGATCGGCTTAATTTTGCTATTCTCGAAATATGCTTAATGCTTGCATTAAAGTGTCATACCAGAGGTCCACTTATGAATTGGTTACAGGCAAAGTGTTTTTTCAGTTGTAGTGGGTGTAAATAGAAACGATTCACATTTGTCAGTCATCATGCACAGTTGCTGACTCACTCCCACTTCCTAAGGTCATAAAATACTGTGGGCACTGGTGGCGTCGAATGGGGTGAGAAGTTAGGCAGATTCAACCCTGGGTTATTGACAAGGGCGGAGGGCCGTTTTAGTGCCAAAATTCATATACATTTGGCCATAGAGTTGATCTGAATATATTTTGTGCCAGGGACCCCCAGAAGAAAAGATTTGTGTTACTGTCTAGTGTCAAAGAACTCTGCTGTATCCGGATCGGGAGTCTAACCCAGGCTAGGTACCCGTCCCGGACCAATACCCTAGCCGCTCAGGCCGATAATGTTTTTGTTAAGTCTAAAGTGATGTTCTCAATATAGATTATAGATATGTTATTAATTAGGCTTAATAAATACTGTACAAAGATTGTGTATATACCTGATCAATCTTTTAAAAATACCCATATATTTTCAAAAGCCTAGCTTGATACACTACAATCAACCAGCATATATTCCTGAATAATAATTTCAAGTGAGTTGTGGAGTATAGACTTCAGAAAAGCTCCTACTATAAGAGACAAACCACCAGCTATATGTTTGGAACTGAAATCTGATAGCAAGGCTACTGTGCATCTATAGCACTGTATGCGAAAGTAATAGTATAGTATAGTATAGTACAGTATATAGTAGGCTACAGTTTTTGAGTGGCGACACACTGAACATAACTGGACAGGTTGAGAATTTGTTTTTGATAGACAAACTAATTTCCTGATTCCTGAACTCACAAAAGAAACCACTGTTGCAAGGAATTAAGTTGCAAAACAATCAGTGGCACGTATACATGCAATGATCTAAGTTGGGAGATGCTCATTTCCTTCTTATTGATTCAGTCGTTTGCTCCTCAAGATTATGGCAGGTCTAGTGAATCCCAGAGGCATACCATATACTCCTCTGTCCAGAACCCAACAGAGACAACAAAGGGAGGCTTCCCCAAATAGCTCCACAGCTGTGGTAGCTGATCAACACTGTATACTGAGACAGCTAGCTTGAGTCAGACTGGCCTCAATCTTCAGCTGCTGCAGCTCAGCTCTGACACCCCTGTAAATATATTTGGGGTGGTACAGCCCTTTTGAAACCGCACACTTCCACCCCTGTTGAAGCCCCAGTCGACTGTCTCAGAATGACAAAATCAATGCGGGTTGATACCGGCAAACTCACTGCCACATTTGAATAAATGAATATTTCTTTCTGATGAAGAATGACTTATGATGACACACATTTCATAGTCTGCAGGATAGGTTATTAGTTTTGATTTCCTGCTAGGGCATCGTCCATCTATCAACATCTATGTAAATGTGCATATACGACATTACTCATGAGTAATGATGGTTACAGTATAGACCTAATGCGTAGGGTCAAAGCATCAATCAGTTGAACTTGTTACTCATGTTTATCACACCAAAGTTTAATGCATGCACTGTCTTTAAGACAAGAAAGGTGCCACTGGGCTTTGGAGAAGAGCTTTACAACAGTGCTCGTTTGTAAGATGATCTGAAAGCAACAGTAAGTTCAGTAAACGTTGTTTATGCCTGCTAATAGTGAACGTTAGAGACCCCTCCTCCTAGCAGCTGCATGGGCTGAAGGGGTTGACTGAGGTGGCAACGGTGCAGTTGTTTCAGGTGCATGGCAAATAAAGTAGATTAAAAGAAGGTTAAGACAAAATTGTGTTTTTGTTGCCAGCAATGGGTGTCAAGTGAAAATTGCACTATGGAAACTTTCTATATATGGGATTTCTAACCACTAGCAATGAATAACATGCAATATATATTCTCTGATTGAATTACTATTCCACTTATGCATGGTTCTGAATAAGACAGAAAAGTCATTTATTTTCAATGGTGTTGCATGGACCTTTTTAAATATTCTAATAGCCTGCTAATTATTTCCAAAAGGTTGACAGTTGTGCAAATATTTTGTGAACATGCTGCATGTAAATAGCTAAAAGATAAACTGTGTTAAGTGGCTTTATAATTTGCCATTCGTCCCCGTCTTCAACTACACAGATAAAGACTACAACTTCCATATCCCAAGTTACCAGCTAGGGCTCAGCTTTCAGGGTTGCAATCAGAGGAAAACCCCACGAGTGAAATAGATGCAACCATGTGGGAAGGGTCAAGAGATTAATGCGTAGTGCGTACCAAAGTGGGTTTGGTTCTTGAGGGTAATAAGTAACACTAACCAGCAGGTATCAGATTGTGTTAGTTTCTTGTTTTACTTCTCATGATTAGGTAAGTTATACTGTTGACAAAAAAATACGCTTTTCCAGGAGCAGAATGTGGCCCTAACAGTGAAAACACTTACTGACACCTTATGTCAGTGCTGTGCTATCAGTTAACTGACACTGGCTATATTAAGGACCTCTGACGAGTGAGACTTGACTGTGTGCCCACGCTGCCTGCTGCCGGAGTACTTTGGCTTTTCCATCATCCACATCTGATTTGGGTCACAGACTGGCACTTCGCTGCACACTCTACCGCACTTCTAGATCATTGCTGCCTTGGTGACCTAAAACCCCTTATCTAATGATTGAGATTCCTGACTAATCTTTATTCTTATATGCCTCCGCCGGCGGACAGTTCATCTGTCCGTCCCAAACTCAATATGTCAAGGCAATTTCACAATATTTGCCACAAATGTTCACTTGGATGAACTGGATGACCTGATTGGTCAAGGTAACTGACTTCACAATACACATTCTTTAAATTCCATCAAAGTCTTTACTGTGAATCTAATCAAACGTGTAAACGGCAACTGGTTGGCATACAACCGCAATAGGGTATTTACCGTATTTCTAATGTTTTAATTATGTGGCACCATTCAACTTAATTATACTACCATTCTCTGGTCTACCAAGAGTTTATACAAGTCACTTATTTCCAGATTATGGGTTAATGTCTTTGGAATATACCTTCTCTCAGTTCAACCATTACATTCAATGTCCTTCCTATGTCATGCAATACAAAACACCCCTTTTCTGTACTGCAGAGGCCAATGGAAGTTCCTTCCTGCCATTGTTTATAGTAAGAATGCTAATGCATAATTAACTACCACTGCCCCCTAGTGAATACAGACAGGACATTCTGCCGGTGCACATAAGCCTGTTGATCCTGTTACATAAATATTATCCAATACAAAATATTATCCAATAACATTAATATTAATATGTTAAAATATGATTATTAAAACTATTATTCAAAGAAAATCCAAGCCAAAGGGTATAGGTAGAGTTGGGTGAATTGCATTGCATTTTTGGGTAAATCTTAGCAGCCAAATATTCTAAACCACCAATATTTTTGACAATAGCCATTTTGTTATTTTGTTAACTCTTTGTGCCAACCAAACACCTTTGGTTGGCAGAAATGTTACAACTGGCCGTCTGGCCCCATATATGACATCTCATTTAGCTTTGCATGTGAGAGAGATTGTATGTTTTTTCCAGCATTATTTCTATTATGCGGTGGACACTTATGTAACCACGTTTGTAAAAATAGTTAAAACATTTGATTCTGTGAAAAATAAAAAATAAACCTGCAAAACAAAGGGTGTTTATTAAGTATATCATAAATATTTCACTTTTTCTCTTCTTCACAGAATCAAATGTTTTATGGTCATGATTCACTGGGATCATCCTTTCTAGGTTTAAAATAATTTATATAAATATTTTTTGGAAATCTCTGTATCGGTGGAACCCAAAATTGCCGCCGCTATGCCCTATACTCCTTAACTCCTATAGGCCTAAGTCTATTATGCATCTATGCACACGCACACCTGACCAACCATGGTGTAGATTGGGCCACCCGGCCGGCCATCCATCCATCATCTATCCATCCATCCAAGCACTTGAGACTTGAGTATAGCCTACACCCTACACTGTACCACCATGATAGCCTATGGCTGCCATGCATGCCCAAGATATATGTGAATAAAGTTTCTTGGAATACTTTGACTAGATCTTTTTCCCAAGAGATTTATTGTCACAAGGACGTACGAGTGTATGCACTATGAAAAACGTAGGTTGGGGGTGCTCCATATAACACTAAAAGAAAATAAGTTAAAACCGTTTGAAAACCCAGATGATCAGCATATATAAGGCTAATAGGCTAGTAGCCTACCACAGATGTGTTAACAGTTTTGTTGTACTTGAAATGTACTAATTTTGCAAACTGTCAATAAATACTTCAATCAATCAATCAATCAATCAATCAATCAATCTATGGCTCTATGCCTATAGTTCACACATTTTCTAAAAGTATTATAGCAGCCAAGCGCGTGTTTATCTTCACATTAATTATGCAAGATCGGCAAATCGATCAGTTATGTTTCACATGGATACAAGTTATAACAAGACAAACTTAAGTTTGCATGTCATAATTATGAAAATATCTTGTTATAACATGAAAACATTGTTATAACATACACTTTTCACGTTATAACGTGATATTAACTTACTGATCAATTTGTCTTGATGTAATCAGATGCATGGTGTTATCTATGGGAGTCCTACTGTAACAGTGGAGGAGGGTGCGCCATACACAAACATGCGCAGTATTGACAGTGTCGTATTTGGACAACTTCCTGCTCCTCTTAACAAGCTGACAGTATCGCGATAGAGAGCCTGCCTAGAGGGGCCTGCCTCTGGAATGCGAAACTAGCGTTTTAATTCAACAGAAACCTCCATTTGCACGTCATATATCACCTCAGGAACAGCCAGACGCGTCCTGCTAAACTTTGGTATGGTGCGGAGACGTGTGAGATGCTAAACCTATGGTAAGTTCAATTGAGCCGTAGTAGTGGCTAACTTTAGCTTGGCTAGCTGGCTAATCCATCAACTCCTAAACACTAAACATTGACAGCTGACCAGCCAATACAGGAGAACGCTAAATATTAGCTTTAGCTAAGTTAGCTGCCTGGCAGTCGGATCAGATGGCGAGTTACGTTAAAAACGTCTAGCCCGCTCCCCTGTCTACTACACTGTAGTAGACACTAGACAGTAGCTTGTAGCATGGGGTCGGGGATTTAATATACCAACAGCAACAGCAGGGCAATGACTTGATCTGATGTCCATAGGCTAAGCTTCTGCTAACCTGCTGCTAGCGATGGCATGTCGTCGTCGTCGTTGCTTGGTGAAGCATTATGGCTAAACAACAGAACTAGAATGACAGCGGCAATCTCGGCAATCATATATTATTGAGGATTGTTGACAGTGTCACTGGCAGTGTTGATTTGAGGCGTTTGATATATTGTGGGTTCGTGTGCGACTATGGACTACAGGACTAGATGATATAGATCTTTTCTTGAAGACAGCAAATAGACATGTTTAAAACTACTAATAATAATGTTTACACCCCTGTAATAACCACTGACACATTGATAACTGACACCTTGGTCTGAATGGCAGGACTAACAACTGCAGTATTTCATGGTGGGCTCCAGTATGATCTGTCTGTCTCGGTGTCTTTAGGAGATGAGAGGTCAGTTGGTGCAGCATTTGCAGCTGTGGGCTTGTTGACTCTCTGTCTGGGCTCAGGATGGCGCAGGGAGGCCCTCAGCTAGACTATCACATCCTGCAGGACCTCAAGCAGCGCTTCCCCGAGATTCCAGAGGGAGTCGTCTCCCAGTGCCTTCTGCAGGTACACAGACATACACTCTTTAAGGGCAATTTAGAGGTATAGTTGCATGCTGATGTTGTGCACCGAACATAGCCGTAGATCTGCTATTTTTGTTGCACAACTCGACGAGGAACAAAGTATAAATCAGGCATTGGTCTCTGGCTGCCTTTTTACACACTGAACCAAAGCTCTTATGCAGAGCAATGTATAGGCCAATGAGTGAAGATGTTGAATAACCTTCAAAATGCCAACATCACAACTCTAACGGCAAGAAGTCCAAGGGTCAAAACCACAGTGCCAAGACAAGGGAAGCAATAAATACTTCTGTGTCCCTACTAGCATCTCTGTCACACAGAGAAGCAGTCGGAACCATAACCTGTCAAGGCAGCTGGTGGAATAGTGTTGTTCTTTTGGTTGTGATATTTTGCCTTTTTATATTCATCCGACTATGGCAATCCAAGATGTTTCCTGTCCCTTTAGGTTCATAGGAAGAACATTTTAGACAGCCACATGAGTGGGTATGTAACACTTTCCCTCCCATTCACGGGTTACACAAGTTAATTGATTGTAGAACAGCTTCCTTCCCAATAACGAGTTATGTTTTCATTGTTTAATTCGCATTTACTTATCACTTACGGGATACGGGGTTTCCATCGGACATAGTGGGATAGGTGCCTCGTTCGGATGATGTCACCACAAAAAATTAAATCGCACTGGCATGCAAAGGGTTCTGGGAAATTGAGGCCCAATGTATTCCAATGGCGGCGTTGGTGCGCAGTCGGCGCGTTCCTCCTCCACTCTTTGTTGTTATTGGATTATTTTTCAACACTAGGACAAAGGATTACACCATTTTAAATCGGATTTTCATGAAAAGGAACGATGATGTCGGCGCAGTGGTTCTTTAAAGGTTAGTGAAATCTAGGCAGTCAACGGGGCATTGCAATTAATTAATTCAGGCTGTCAAACTGCTAACACTCTCACTGGTCATTGTGTGACTGTGAGCCTGTGTCTGTCCCATCTCTCTCAGAACAACAATAACCTGGATCTCTGCTGCCGCCTGCTGGCTCAGGAGAGTCACAGATACCTCTATGGGGAGTTCCACCACAGTCCAGAAGAGGTGCGGCTGACTCGGAACCACATGCTGCACATCAGTCTGGGCTACCCGCCCACAGAGCCAGGCAAGGCCAATGGAGGGGCGGTGGGCAGTCGCTCTCTTGTGCACAGCTCCAGTGACGGTCACATTGAACCTCCGCGGCCCAATTTCCCAGAGCCACTATCGGCCCCTGCCACCATGGCGCCCTCGCCGAGCTATAACCCTTTCTTTATGAACGATCAGAGCCGCAGTGCCAGCACGCCCACCCCTCCCCCCACCATGCAGGGCATGTCTCCCACCTACTGCCCCATCCCTCGCTACACTATGAACCCAATAACGGTAACCTTGTCCCAGAATATACCGAATGCACCCCAGGCCCTGCAAATCCCCCCCGGGCACTATGCCAACAGTGCAAACACCACCCTATACATTCGACCCTCGCCCTCGCAGAGCCCGCAGCCGCCCCCCTGGCCTTCATCTGGGACGCCAGTGTATCAGCATCAACAGTCTCCCTATAGCACTCCCACATATGGATCCCCTTATAGCTCCCCCCAGCATCAGGTCCAGCCACAACACCAGGTCCAGCCACAGCATCAACCCCAACCGCCACAGCCTCAGCACCAGCAGTATGTTTTCCACCCCATTAGCTCGCCAACCGTCCCTAGCATGCCCTACCACCACCAGCAACAGCCCCCGCCTCCCCTCTATAGGCCCTACCTCTCCACCAAGAGCTCCCTCAAAAACCAGATCGAGATCACCCTGGAGGGCCCGCGGCCACGCAGTAACTCCCCCGTGCACAGCCCCCATCCGCAGGGCTCCATCTATATGGCCTCCAGCCCCTCGCCGAGCTCGCCCTCCAGGGCCATCAGCATGAGCGGACCCCCGACTCCGGCAGCGTTCCACCACCCAGGCATGTACCTGCACCAGTGCCCGGCGCGGCCGCGGCCCGCCTCCTCGCCACAGCCGGGCCAGTCGGCCTACATCAAAATCAAGGTTTCCCCGGGAGGACAGAGGCCACTCAGCTCCCCGCCTGTGGCCGAGGCGGAGTCCCTCCTCAACATAGTGGACCAGGGGGAGCACAACGCTGCCCCGCCCCCCATCCTTCCCATCTCTGCCCTGCCAGGGAATGTGGTGAGCCAGTTTCAGCGCATGCCACGGCGCTCCAGCTCGGGCTCTGATGACTATGCATACACGCAAGGTAGGGCATGAGCCGTGAGAGTTTTCCCTTTCTCAGTCTTGTGTGTGCGTGCCCATGTGTGTTTGTGTTTGTGTGTCTGCAAACAGTATATTGGGAGTCTGTGTTCACTTTGTGGTTGTGTCTACATTGAGTATATAATCAATTCATGTGGACATCACATAGTAGTAACACTATCACTGAAGTAGACTAACTTCACCAATACACAGGATCTGATCTTATCATAGAAATAAAATGTTTTAGAACGGACATTCCATTCATACCCAACACTGTGCTTTCATGTCAAACAAATACTGTCTGTCATACGTATGTTGGTTATAGTATCATAGCAATATGTAGTTGGCTGTGAACATGGAAGTAGGACACTAAAGATATTGTCCTGCAGGAGAACTGATAGTGCTGTACTGTTTTGCCAAGTTTTAAGTCTGTTGGATGTTGGGAAACGGGGTTGCATTCCAATCCACCAGTGTTTACTTTAGGCATGTCACGGTGTCTGATGTTACCGGTGTTACCAGTGGGCGGGCATGCCGGGCACACCACACCACAGAGTATGTTACTTGCACACCGATACTGATAGCACTGTTTTATTATTCTTTTTAATACTAGATTTCTTTGTATGGGTGCCGCACGGTGTCAGATTTCACT
Organism: Protomyctophum parallelum; assembly: GCF_964188405.1. NCBI lineage: Eukaryota > Metazoa > Chordata > Actinopteri > Myctophiformes > Myctophidae > Protomyctophum > Protomyctophum parallelum. Next base: position 16,703,605 of record NC_139701.1, on the reverse strand, counting down.
TTCACTTTCGTGTGGTGTAATGTCAGATTTCACTTTCGTTTGGTGTAGACAGAGAAAGGTCTTCCAATGTTGAGTCAAAAGCTGCATTGGACTTTATGGTACGGTGAGCTTACTTCCACAATGTTTTTGTGCTTTATTTACTCACAATAAGCAATAACCTATAGCAACGATGCGCTCTCAATTTCCTTTTAGCGTCTTGATCAGCGCTGATGAAGGCTATTTGAGCTGAAACACGTCTGTTGTTGGCAAGGATGTCACGTTATGGAGTTCTGCTGGCTTGTTTATCTTCTAGTTGTATTTTTTAACCATGCCTGCCTACTGCCTGGTGGCCTGGGCCATTGCATTGTTATTCTAAACATTACATGGATTCAGTGTGTTTTGATTGTCATTTGGGATGTGAATGCCCAATTTGGAATGGCATCCCTGCTGGCTATAGTAATATACTGTATACTGATAATAGTTAATACAGTATTTTCTAAAATGATATGGCGATAACCCGGTCTCAGCCATTCCCTGAACAACAAATATTGTTTTGCATCGTGGCTATGAGTGTGCCTTTTTCTTTATCTTTATCTTTTATAACTCAGTCTTGTAAATTTGTTTTATATTATTTGCCTTTTGCACAGACCATCCCCTCATTGTGTGGTGCACTGGTGATGATCTATCTGTCTTCTATGTCAAAAGTGCAAAAGTGGCTCACAAAAACAATGCAACCATGGGGTTGGCACACTAACTATTCATCCACCTGTTTGTTTGTTTATGGCTAGAGGTGGTTCTTTTCCACGCCGTTATGCATACAGTAAATCAAATGAGCTGTGGTGTACATTCACATTCTATTCACATGCTGTTACACCTTCAGCCACGCCATTAAAAATACATTTAAGGTCAGGCTTTGCAGAATTTATTTATTTTCTCAGATATAATTACAGTAAATGAAGCCGGAAATCCTTCTAGAGACAACATCAAATTGCCTGTGTGCCATTTTAAGCTACTGTAGCTGTTCTCTGTCAATTGGGTGGGGTGGTTCTTTACTTGCAATAAAAAAAGGTGTAATTAACAGTTAAGTTTCCGTAGCTACTAGTTAGTTAGCTTGCTAGTTTGACATTTCGTTATAATTACTTTTCCTACAGTGTGATTTTGAAAAGCTGCAGGAGCACTACTGCTGCACTAGTGTATTGCGTTCTAGCATAGAAATAGGTGTATAGAACAGACATTTCTATTCGGAAACGTGGTGCTTGCCTTAGTTCAGGTGTAAATCCAGGACAAGAGGGGGAGGAGGGAAAGGGGAAAATAAGTCTGGACAAGGAAGGAATCCTTAAGAGAGACACCCTTCACCGCAGTTATTGTGCTAAGTCAGCTAGATTAGTTCGGACCTTTTGTTGGTTTTGGCAATCTCCCACTTCATTACTACCCTGTACTGTGAAGGCAGCAAAACCTGGTTCTCTCATCAAACATCAGTGATCGTTTCCTGTTTCTTTCATTTAAGTAAAACGAGCCAGCCGTGTCGTGTGGGACAAGAAGGTTCCTCGTTCAATCTCAGCAATTGTGGGCTGTGTGTGTGTGTGTGTGTGTGCAGATCTGTTGGACTTTGACTGTATTTACCAAGGGTTTACTTTGGTATGTGTCACCCATGCAGCCCTCCTGCTCCACCAGCGAGCCAGGATGGAGCGTCTCTTGAAGGAGCTACTGCTGGAGAAACAGAAGCTGGAGCAGCTGAAGGCCGACGTCAACGACATGGAGTATGATGCTCTGCAGAGACGCTTCAGAAGAGTCAACTCCACCAGCCTCATCCCTCGGGTGAATAATACACACAATAATACACAGAAGAGTCAACTCCACCAGCCTCATCCCCTGGGTGAATAATACACACAATAATACACAGAAGAGTCAACTCCACCAGCCTCATCCCCTGGGTGAATAATACACACAATAATACACAGAAGAGTCAACTCCACCAGCCTCATCCCCTGGGTGAATAATACACACAATAATACACAGAAGAGTCAACTCCACCAGCCTCATCCCCTGGGTGAATAATACACACAATAATACACAGAAGAGTCAACTCCACCAGCCTCATCCCTCTGGCGAATAATGCATTGACTAGACGCATACGCAGACACCCAGGAGTAGAAACCGTTGGGATGCACACTGAAAGTTAGGTGGCCGGGCGCACGTAGCGCAGTCGGTAGCGCTGTCGCCTCACAGCTGGGTTTGATTCCCGCTGGGGACGCTGTGGGTGCTGGGGGAGTCATCAGTGCCCATACCCTGGGTGGGGTTGACAAAAGGGCCTTTCTGTGGGGAGTTTGCATGTTCACCCCGTGTCCCCTAGGGTAGGTACCCTAAAATAAATAACATGCAAACATGCAGTAATCCTGCCCAGCCTCCCCCTGGTCTGCCTGATGGAGGGGAAAGGAACTGGTCAGAGTAACGTGTTCCTTCCACGCGAAACTCCCCCCTGTCAGGTGAAAAGAACTTGGACTCGTCATGCATAAAAGGAAGCATGAAGTCAGTCCATTGCTCTCCCCAGGTTGGCAGAGAGAGACTAGCGCACAGGATTACTGTACATTAGATTATTGACACTGGGCAAAATTGTGGGATACAAATTTAAAGGGAAAAAATCAAATAAAAAAGTAAGATAGGTGGCCGAAATTATCGCCCGGAAGTAAAAACGCATTTTCGTGTGTTTGGCCGAATTACTGAAAAAAAAAAAAAAAACATGATTAGACTGTCCGAAACAATGTTGATAAAGCTACATTTACAGCAAATCTGTGTTGAAATCATAGAAAACAGCCACTCAATGTTTACAAAGGCAAGGGATCGGCCTCATAATGAAACGCAACAGACTCGAGTCCCTCTTGTGTACACATGGGAGCGCTCTTGTATAAGCAAATGGGCACTAAAAGAGTGAGAGCACCAAACAATCAGTGTGGCCATAGCACCATGGAGTGACGGGTTTGCTTGTGCAGTTGTGCACTCACCTACTAGTTATCAGTAGGATAGCTTCCTAACACCTACAATCACATACTGTACATGCACACATTGAAACGCATTGACACAGGGTTACACATCGCTACAGAATCATAAAAGTCCTTGTCTTAAAGGAGAATTCCATGCTAGAATGCTTTCTTATCTTTCTTTGTAGTTGTTACGTCCCTACCAAAGAGGTCCAGGTGTTTTTTTTGTGCAAAAACTCCTAATTGGTTATTTTCCCTACCATAAGCCCTCAATGAATTGCATTGCATTGAATGGGAATTGAATGGGGCTATGGGGTGTTATGCTAATTCACTTATTTCCATCTAAATAAGTAGTAAAGTGTGCCGCTTGGGATATTATTTACATTATGAAGAGAGGATATAATACAAAAAATATATAATTTTGAGCGATGGAAATAAGCGAATTAGCACAACACCCCATAGCCCCATTCAATTCCCATTCAATTAAATGCAATTCATTTAGGGCTTATGGTAGGGGAAATAGCCAATAAGGAGCTTTTGCACAAAATAACACCTGGACCTCTTTGGTGGGGACGTAACAACTACAAAGAAAGGTAAGAAAGCATTTTAGTATGGAATTCTCCTTTAACAAACAAGCCAGAAGAATGAGTAAACTTGGTTGTCTATTTCTGTCTAATTGTGTGTGTGTGTGTGTGTGTGTGTGTGTGTGTGTGTGTGTATGTGCGCAGCCTGAAGAGATGACCCGATTGCGAGGTCTGAACAGACAGCTTCAGATTGATATCGACTGCACCCTTAAGGAGATGGATCTACTGCAGTCAGTACAAGGTACACACACACACAATCTCACACACTGGCCCACAGGCGTGTGCCTGATCTTTATATCACAACATCTTGTAAGAGCTGAGTCCGGAAGCGGACAGTTTTAACGAGGTAATGGATGGGGGCATGGGCTTCATCAGACTCAGTCTCTCTGATATTTGCTTTTATCTACAGGGAAGTTTGACCCGAAAGCCATGAACAACTTCTATGATCACATTAAACCGGGGCCGGTGATGCCGCCAAAACCGGGAAAGAAAGGTGAGAGCTTTCTAAAGCTTAATTCATGTTTAGGTGAAATAGACAAAAATTACATTTTTAACGCTTTGTGTTAAACTGGGGGAAAACATGTGTGTGCTGGGGGGCAATGCATTGCTCAAACATGGGGGTGGGGTGGGGAGCGAAGTATATCCCTTACCCAACCTTCAAGTCAGGAGGCCAACAGCAGGTTCATCTTTGTCCAAAAGCTCTGGAGGGATTCAGAGGTTTCCGGCCCCACTCCTGTGGTTTATCAATTTCTGATTCTGGTGAATTAGTATTGGCCTTTAAAAGAGTCTCTTTGACAAATCACCACCAAACACTCTTTTTGATACCTAAAATGGAACCTCTGACTGCCTCACTTCCTGTACTTTTACAAGGAAGCTCTTAGAAGGAAGTGAAGTGGTCACGTGACTGGGCTGCGCCATGACACTTTCATGGACACTTTCATGGGAGCCAAACTCACACCAGTAGTGCAATGAATACATGGCAGTGAATGGAGCCGGCTGGACCAGCTCATAACAAACATTATACATGAACGATTGCGAGCTTTGTCATATAATTGGTTCGGGAATATGAAAGAAGACATAAGTGATATCACACATTTTTTCAGAGTGGTTGTTTTTCGACTTAATAACTATTTATTTTTATTGAGGTATTTATAGAAGAGCACATAGTAAGTTTTCTGCCTGGGCTGCTCTCTGCTCTTTGAAAAAATAAATCACATTAAGTAGTATGCACATCAAAAAATAAGACAGCCTAAAATAACGTGTTATATATATTATTTTATTTTCCAGAAGCGATCACTTTACAAAAGGTCTCAGTCATTCATAAATAATGTTTGTTCATGAGCTGGTCACTGAGCTCTCATTGACTCCAGTGCATTCTGCCGAACTTCCGGGTGTAGTTTGGCTCCCGTGAAAGTGTCCATGAAAGTGTCATGGCGCAGCCCAGTCACGTGACCACTTCACTTCCTTCTAAGAGCTTCCTTGGAACTCACATGCTTTTCCCCAAAGCTGTGATCAAACGTTGTCAACTTGTCAAAATGAATGACCATGGTTTAACTTCATGTTTTATTCAAACAATATATTCCCTTGTTATCACCCAGTATGTTATGTTTCATTTTCTTCCTATGCTCATACCAAGAAAAGAAATACATTTCTTCACACATTTATGTGGCAGTATCACAAGATGATTATGACAAACATTTCCTTCCCAAGTCCCTTGCTCGATTCCGATTCTTTGTAATACCTTTCATCAGTAGAGTTATTTGTGGCCATTTTAGTATTTGAAAGAGCCCACTGACCTTGGGTGTGTCTATGTCCTATACAAATTCATAGCCGTGGAAACCAGATGAGGAACCTAGCTGGATGTTTTATCTGTGTATAGGACGGTTAGGACCCCCTTCTGAAATGAGATGCTGCATCTCCTTTCAATACATTCTGACCAAATTCCTGTGTCTGTCGACATTCAAGCTTAATTGCCTGAAGGTTGAATGCATGCCTCACGCTTGTCTCTCGAATGACAACCGTGGTTTAATTTAACCATTGAGGTGATAGCATTCCAGTTGTCACTGTGGTATTCGACATGGCAAGCTGATTAACACGTCCTTCATTTGGGCTTTTGTTGAGGTATCGTAAGAATGTAGAACAGATTCCCAACCTGTGGGACGTGAGGATATTTCATGTGGGCCCCCATATAATTGGCTAGCACGATTTTAATGATATATATTAATAACAAATAAATACCCTGCATTTTTCTGCATACAAATTTAATATCAATGTTATTTAGTATTAAAAAGCCATGGTATTTGTTCTATAAAACCTTGGAAAAGAAATGTCAACGTGATACTACACTAGTCCACTAGTCCTGGTGTAGTATATTTGATCATTAAATTAAACATGAAAATGCATGCGTCCCAACTACTTGGCCAGTGGTTAGATGGGTAGGATGCAAATACTTTTGAGATTTAAGTGGGCCCTAAAGGTTGGGAACAGCTATAGAAAATGTGTGCCAACATAAAAATATAAATTATCCCTTAATAAATGAATACACAATATATAATACAAAGTCCCTTGTCCCTTGTCAGAAGGGCAGCAGGTCTCCAAGCCGGTGGTAGCACCCCAGAGGGACGAAGACTTCGAGGGCGCCCAGTGGAACTGTGAAAGCTGCACTTTCCTAAACCACCCTGCACTCAACCGCTGTGAACAGTGTGAGATGCCGCGCTGTACCTGAGCCTGGCGCTGTCTTGCATTGCACTGCTCCGTTCTGCACCCCCCCCTACCCTGTCCCCTGGATAGAATCTGTCCAGACACCCTTTAAATTCCTCACTTCCCAATTTCCCTTTTTAACAAGCTCCCTGCCCAAGGTCTAGAGAACCCTTTCCCCTCTGTTAATCTATGTATAAGCCCCTCCTACTTGCTGAGGAAGAGCCACTATGTCTCCCACACACCCTTATATCCCTGCTCCCTTCTACTTCTTGGAGGAACCTCCATGCACTTTGACCCGTTTCCATTGGCAAATGGCAACGCTTTTCCAGGACAGAGGAACGCTGTTCCCATGATGATGATGAAAAAAGGGAGTATTAAGCTGCAACCTGGACAGCACGTGGCGGGGCTTCAGAACTGTTTAAATGAACGAGAATCATGAAGTGGAGGCAGGAGGAACTTTGGTTTACCGAGCGAACATTCCATGCAGAATGAGTGACTGCCCTGTTTACACAATTGTGCCCATTCCTGAACAAAAAGAATGGAAGCACTTGCCCTTTTAACCAGGAACTGTTGATGAAATTCCCTCTGGGACAGTGGGACCATGAATGCAATGGTAATGTAGGGTCTGACTAATACATTATGTAGACTGTACACTGTATCTGGCTCTGTATAAGAGCTCCTTTCATTGAATGAAGAACACTAAAGAGACTCGCGTATGAATATATTCCTGGTACTTTGATGCATATTATGCCACACTGTATTCTGAGTGTTCAAAAAGATGTTAATTTCCTGTGCAAATGCCTCAAGTTGCCGTAATTAATAAATGAGCTGAGTCTGTGATTTGACCGAACACAGCCACCATGTTGTTTGTGTTTGAGATCATGTGTCATAATTCATGGACGTTCCCTCAGCCCCAAATGACAGTAAAGTGCAGGCTTTTGGTTTTACATTACATGTTTATTATGTTGGTAAACAAACCAATGGTCATCGAATACACAGCAGCAAATGATGTGGAGACATAAATCTCAGCCAGTCATGCACTCATACCATGAACGTGATGACAAGTGGAAACGTGGTGGTTTGACCCTTTGGAAAAGTTTGATGCACCTTATTTACTTTTTCTTTCACTGTACATTTGCCTTTCATTTAACCCATCCTCCTAACTATTAAGAGTAGTGGGTAAGTGGCAAGCGTTTTGCTCATGAGTACTTTGACACATAAGACTATGCGGACAGGGGTGTGAAGTTCTGTGAACCGGCAACCTTCTGATTGCCAGACAGTCTCTCTACGCACTCAGCTACTGCTGCCCTAAAACTAGGATAAATGAGCAGAGGCTTCTGTCTGCTGTCGGCTTTAAAACATGCTCTATTCCCTGATGTTAGATCATGTTACCCGCCATGACAACCCTGTGCCACGGTCCACCGGTTTAAAACTTTCCAAGTCCCAGTTATCATGAATACACACACACACACACACACACACACAGCGAGAGTTACTCATACATTACCTAGTCTATTACCCATTTAGACCTGGAATTCCAATTCGTTGTTATACCTTTCAATCCGGGAAACCCTTTTTGTACTTGTAGAAGGTGTTTTTTAGAATCTGCCTCAGGTGTAAATGGGTTAAGGATATTTAACCTCCTAAACCCTATATAGTTTGTTATCCCAGGCTTGTGTATCCCACTTAGTCCGCTCATTCTTTCACTGCACCAAACCTCTTGGCTGAAAAGGGCTAACCTACAAGCTCACAATGTGTTGTGGTGCATTTGCACTTGTATTTTTACGGAATGATCAACTCTTATGACATGCCCAGAATGAAGACCCTAGGGTTTAAGGGGTTTAAACACATCTACGTTAACTTGGGTAAAACCAACTATAGTGTGCTATACATTCTCTCTGCTTGGCTCCCATTTAGACCTGATGCAGATTAAAAAAAGGCTTCTAAATCAGACAGTTTTCTGAAAAACCAATGTTTCTATATCAGTGGTTCTCAAACTATTTCATGTCAAGGACCCCAAAAATGATATGTAATTGACCGCCGACCCCCATCTGCAAATATGTTGTTCCAGGGCCCCCCCAGAAGCAAAGATTTGAGTTAAAAAGGTTCCCTGTGAACGAATTCAAAGATTTGCACCACATTTTCACGATTAAAAAAATAATTAAAAAAAAGCATATCTACAAGCTCGTAGCACGGCACTCGGTGCCGCACTATGAGCTTGTAGATCTGCTATTTTTCAATAGCTAAAGTATAACATAATGCTTTAAAACACCAAGAGGGGTTCCCACCCAGAATGGGTTAAGAGCCTTCAGAACAGAACAAGCCCATTTTCCCACAGAGTGAAGAGATAGGAGGCGTCACGTGGTGGAGGTGTGTGCAAGCACATGACTGACTGCATGGTGATAGGATAGGAGTCAGTCTCAAGTATGTGCCCATGTGCACTCGACAGAACTGATCATTTGCCCTCTTCCCAGTTCACTTCAATCGTTATTGGTGATTGTGAATAATATTTGGAAGTAATGCGCAAGCTGTAAATTGAATATTTACATACAGGTATCATACAACTGCTCTTTTATTTTATCAAAGACGACAAAGAGCAGGTACAGCTTGGGGGGGGTCGAGATTTTAATCAGTGTGTGTGTGTGTGTGTAATTGAATCTGTGCTATTCATTAATAATAATATGTTCCTCAGAACTTGGCTGTGGATATTCCACAGTATGACAATAAAACGTCACATGGACAATACACAGGGTTTGTCTTATATGTGGTTTCCATTTGTTGTATTGACCAGAATCTGTCCCTTATTTGTGTCTAAATTATTAAGCAATGAGACAATACAACCGGTCCAACACAGAACCTTGTTGGATTCCGCACATTCCTCAAACCAGTACATATAAACATTATAATAGGAGGAAGGCGAAGACAAATTTTGAATGTTTCTCCAGGGGAACGTACACCGTTTGGCATTTCCTTGGGCGTACCCACGCTTCGATGGCCCATTCACGGTTTCATCCTCAGGATGTCACTTCAATGGGATCGCTTCCTGTCTGGATCCCTCTGCTCCCTGGTTGGTCATAGTCACTGTTCATCTATGTGCGCCCCTTCCTGCTATGATTGGTCAGTGAGTGAGTCCACCACACAGTCCCCATCCCTGCATGGGTTCCTCCAAATCCATCTGTTCCCTCAGGATTTCTGTGCCAAGAAATAAGACCCACTGGAGTTCCATTTGAAAGGGACTGCCGGCTTTTTTTTATTGGTGGCATTCTTTCGAGGATTTAACTCATTGGTTGTGGAATTCCATTACAGTTTGTAATCTTGCTGCTAGCACTAAAGGCCTTGGGGCTCCTGTCCAATATGTGCGGAGAGCCTTCAAGTCACTAAGCTCACAGTATCGTGTGGGAGAGCTCCCTTTCCAGTTCTAAGTGAAACTGCCCACAAAGATTGTGCAATATAGCAGTGACCTGAACCTAACAATAAGGGGGTTGTTTTTGTTCAGTCTTACAGAAACAATATGTGTTTGACTATGTTGATTGAGGTTTTTACTTCTGCAATAATAAAACTCCCAAACTGTAATCGCAGGGGGGGGGGGGGGATACGAGTCCCAGAGTTCTCCTCTCGTCTCCCAGACTCTAGTAGTAGTCTTCATAGTTCTTGGGGTTGAGGCAGTAAAGGATGGCTCCCCCGAAGGAGAAGATGGTGGACCCCCAGGCCAGGCCGTACCCCCAGTTGAACTCATGGTACACCCTCAGATGGACTGTCTCAATGAACTTGATGGGGAAGAGCACCAGGCTGCAGACCTGTAACACCACTGTATGCATGCAGGACAGTGGTTAGGAGGACAGTGGTATTAGGCTACAAAGTAACACCACTGTATGCATGCAGGACAGTGGTTAGGCTACAAAGTCAACTATCAGGTGAAAATATTTAGTGCTGGAGTTTAAAGTGGGTATAATTGTTTCTCCCCCTCTTCTTTTGATAAAATAAGTAGTAGTAATAATACAACTTTATTTGTATAGCACCTTTCATGACATGAAATGCAGCTCAAAGTGCTTTACAGAGCAATAGAGGATAAAAAGGAAAAGAAAAGGCATCAAACAACATTAAAATAATAGCAGTGAATAAGGCAATACAGTGAGGACATGAACAACAACAAGGATTTTAAAAGTGTAGAAGTAGGTCTGAGCTGTGCTTTACAAATGTCTACAGAGGCTGCCTGTCGAAGGTATAGTGGGGGGAGTGGGGATATCTATTATCTATGATCTACCCTATTGTCCTGAATATAAGACTGGTTTATTTTTCAATGGAAAACGGGGTTGTATAATCGGGGACTAGACTATTTCACATTCAATGTTCTTTTTCCACAAATGAGTCTTGAAAAATGGGGGTAGTCTTATAGTCAGAGTCGTCTTAAATTTGGCGCAATACAGGTATTATCCAAAAGTAATCATTGCTATAGTGTTTGGTCAGTAACAGGCATCTCCCTGTCTCTATATTTTCAGGTCTGGAATGGGATACCATACCAATGTCATCCAATTAATAGTGAGAATTCATGCAGGATACAAGATAAACAAGTGAAATTGTAAGTGATTAAACAAAATACGAGTAGACAAAATTGGAACACTATCCAATTTAAGCAGAAACATTCTCTCTCTCCTGATTGGATGAAATTGGTGACCCAGACACACCCGGAAATGTAATTTCTGTTTATTAGATTGCTGGAGAGACGGGGAGGGGGGAGACCCAAGCAATGATCACAATGAGAATATAGAGCTTTCACTTTCACAACAAAAAAATAAATCACACTTGTGTGAAGTTAGGGGCGCACACTGTCTTTATATCATATCGGCCACATGACGTCTTACATAATCATTTGGTGCCCTAAACAAACATTAAAGTCCATAGACTTGGCTGGCTCCCTAAAGAGCTCTAAACAATATCCTCAAAGTCCATAGACTTGGCTGGCAGATGATTTACGTCAAGTGAAGTTACGTAAAGCTTTAACGTTAAACATCCCATAGACTTGGCTGTCATATGATGTAATCTTCAAAAGCCATGCATTGGAGGGGCTGGCGCCCCTCAAAAGAATAAATAATCACACACCTTTATTCTGAGAACATGAAAATTGGGGAAAGCACACCGTTTCTTCACACTGGGAGTGTGAAAAACTGTTGTAAATTACTGTTATAAATTACACGCAATAAATTCATACTTTAAATCAAGCTCCCACTTTAAGGCAGAATTAAAGGGACACTTCACCCTTTTGCAAAAACTATGTTAATGACTTTAACTCTTTCCTGGGGTCTTTATGTGTGCAATATGTGGTTTTAGATATTTCAGATTTTAGCAGTGTCCATGATGTCATGGACACTGGGCTCACTTCCTTCCTGAACTACAATTACCATAATGCTTTGGTGCACTGCTCCTCCTTGTGGATAGGGGTAGGGCTGTCTTACTGAGACAACATTAGTTGTAGTCCAGTAAGTTAAAAAGGGTGAAGTGTCCCTTTACATTTTAAACTATACTATGCTGGGGGTTTCATTCTGTCTTTTTATTTTACTTCCCTCAACCTAATTCCCAACCTAGTGGCTTTACCTTATATCTTAAGTGAACGTGTGTGTGTGTGTGTGTGTGTGTGTGTGTGTTTACCTGCGACGAACAACATCACGGCCACAGGCTTGTAACATCGGCTCCTGCATCGAGAACATAGGGAGGCCAGCGCCACTATGAAGGACAGCAAAATGAGGACTGCTCCCCCCAGTAACATGGCCAGCGTGGCTATCTGCCAGTCTGTGCACACACACACACACACACACACACACACACACACACACACACACACACACACACACACACACACACACACACACACACACACACACACACACACACACACACACACACACACACACACACACACACAAGAAAGAGTGGTTCAAGGCATGAAATCACACTGAGGTGCTATTTACACGAGGATGGTGTTCATATAAAACGTCAAAATCGTTTTCTGCTGTCATTTAGACGAGAACCGTGTTCTCAGGAGGTGAAAACGCAACGAAGTGAAACCACCTCCCAGAGTGGAAATCTTTGAGAACGCCGTTTCCTATGGTCTCCATATAAACAGGCAAAACGGTGAATCCGCAAAACTTATGACATCATGGCTCACGTTGGCTCACAGCGCATATGTTTATTACATTGACGCAGAGCAATATCATTATGATATAATGGAGTTCCTGAACAAGCCTCCCTCCTCGCCTACAAAGTGATGCTCATCAGCGATGTTGAATGTAAAACCATGATGTAAATAAAAAGCCTTGTGATAGACGGCAGCCGCGGCAGCAGCGTTTATTTAATAAATATATATCATCCCGTGGCACGCTCAGAGCAGTGTTGCGCCGCTTGCGTCTTCTTCTTGTATGTGGGTGACCTGTCTATTTGGCAGCCCGTTATCGCCACCTAGCGACAGTATAGCATAATAGCACATTATATCATAACGTGTGCGTTCTCGTGTAAAGGGTAAGAAAAAATGAGAACGCAACGGGACTTTGATGTGTTATATGGAGATGGTCGCCGTCTAAAAGAGGCCTGAGAAAGGGACACTGGAAGCTAAAACAGAAGGGAATATAGCGGAGTGGTTCTCAAAGTGGGGTCCGGGAAATCCCGGGGGTCTTTGAGGGGGTTCCCGGCAAAATGAGGATCAGGTTATTTTTCGCTGATCGACGTGTTGAGAGCTTGCAGATCTGTTTTCTTCACGTCAAGATGCAGATCCTCATCTCAAGGGCCACCATCTCCTCAAATGGGGTCCTTGACACGAGAACCACTGCTTTAAAACAGTCTACTGTGTTGACAGGAGGGAGGAGGACTGAGGGGTGGGAAGTGATCGATGAGGTGGTATTGAAAGAGTGTGTGTGTGTGTGTGTGTGTGTGTGTGTGTGTGTGTGTGTGTGTGTGTGTGTGTGTGTGTGTGTGTGTGTGTGTGTGTGAGTGTGAGAGAGAGAGAGAGAGAGAGAGAGAGAGAGAGAGAGAGAGAGAAAGGGCTAGAGAGTGTGAGTGAGAAGAGACTGAAGACAGTAAAATAGGTCAGAGTAGGGCTGGGCTATGACTCTAAAATAATTACACGATTTACGAACGATTAAAAAAGTGAAAATTGCGTGTCTACAAGCTCACAACACATATATGTTGTTTTCACTACTTTTGAATGCCACCCATTATACAACAAAGTATAATAAAGTATAAAGTGGTTAAATATATATTCAGTGATTTCACTTAATTCTTATTTTTTTGTTTTGTTGTGATAATCCTCCCTACTATAGAGTGTGCTGACCATATAAGGAGTTCCTCCCTGCCCGCAGTTAACCCCTGGGGGTAAAAAAAAGCCCTAGGTTTCATTTTTGGGTAGGTGGCCCAGCCTTCATCCAATCAGGATGAGAGGGGCCTTCCGCCAATCATGATCAAGCGGGGGCGGGCCTTGGTGTGTGTGCTGTTGGACTGTTGCGTGTCCCCCCACTGTAGAGCGTGTGCATGTGCACATCTTGTTACCGGGGCGGACCGGGGGGGTTTCTAACTCACCCAAATCACTGAATGCTCCTTTAATCAGACTAATCAATTTAGTCAATTATAAACAAAAACAAATAAATCACACCCGTGTGAAATGAGGGGTGCTCCTCTAATCATCATCAAGAATGGTGGTCCCTTATTGGCCAAGGGTTCCCACCGACATATGCCGATTTGCTCAGACACATATGACGTAAATTCTCTGTTTGTTCAAACACAAACATTAGTTCTCCGTTCATTGTCGATGGCATTTAATGTTTGTGTTAGGACAAAAATCTACACTATAGCTGAATATAGGAGGGGCTCTAGCACCCCTCAAAAACATGTATTTTAAGTTTTTCGTGTAGGTTTTCCGTAAATCCTGCTTCTTAAGATTATGTCGGTTATAGGTTCAACTTCAACATTTCGATTTGTATATATTTTTGGTTAATAGCCCAGGCCAAGGTCAGGGGGTACGTTGGTGAGAGGCACAGTAACATAAGCCTGCTAAGTCTCACAGAGATGCCTGCTCACAGGCACACTGGGTCAGACACCCAGAAGAATGACCCCCCCCCCCCCCATGATATGATAACAAGCTCTGTGATGAGTTACTGCAGCAAGCTATTTGTGGCTTCTGTGATAATAAGGAGAGGCTGAAGCAACTCCTCATAAACATATTCTGAGAAGCTGGCAACAGCTTGCAGTGTTTCTGATGTGAGCCACTGGGGATGGGGTTGGGAAGGGGGGGTTCATGGTGAATGGCTGAAGAATGTGAACCATGTGGTGAATAACACTCAGCCCAGCGTGGCAGATACAAGCTAAAAAGAAGCAAATTGCACACATGCATGGGCAATTGGGCATACATGCACTTGTGCGCGCACACACACACACACACACACACACACACACACACACACACACACACACACACACACACACACACACACACACACACACACACACACACACACACACACACACACACACACACACACACACACACACACACACACACACACACACACACACAGTACCTCAGTGCTCATTTATCTCCGAGACTAGGGCTACATTGCAGAATAGATCTTCTATTAACTATTTAAAAACAAATCTTTCTCTTTTTTATATTGTCACAATACAATCACAATCAAGGTAGTTGGTCAAAACATAAAATTAGATTTTGTCTAAATCACATAGGCTACTGTATCTGAGGGAGTAAACATGTTTACACTCTGTGTTAAAATAACAGAGGATTTTTACTGTGCACAGAGGCTCAGTAATGAGTCCCAGTGCAGCAGAACAGCGATGTGATTCTACGCGGCAACTCAGATAACGGGTAACTCTCCCTCGTGTCTGATGCCAGGTCAGCAACATTCTCAGCATTTCATTCAGAAGTACTCGAAAAACACTCGACCACAGCACACAGACTGGAAATAGCTGTCTAGTCGCTCTGACCCTCCTGCTCTCTCTATCCTCCCTGGAATGTCAGCAGGGAAATTAAATATGTTTAGAAAAAGTGGACGACTGGACAAAAGGAAATTGGCTACTTATATATATCACTAAATGCATTTTGGTATTGAGTATTTTAACTAGCGTTGACGGGATCAATGAAGACATAGCCTATGCTGGGTTAATTGGAGTGAGCACAAGAAATCAATATAATGATGGCAAAACGGCTTAGTTGGAAACTGACCTAACAGCATAAGGTAAACCAGGGGGGGGGGGGGACTGCTGAGAGAAGTATAGGACAGTGTTGAGAGATTAGCTCAGGGCTGAACTGAAAACAGGAGGCCTATATGTAAACAGACAGGGGATGTTATGATGAGGTATTTGATTACACGGGAGGAAATAATTTAGTACAGTCAGGGGACAACAATAAATAACTTCAAAGGTGAAAGGGGGATTGGTCCATCATATGGCTGTATCAAGCTTTATAGAGACTTAGAGAGGGTGGAAAAGTTCACATCCCAATTATTTCCTCGAGTTGAACATAGTATATATTGTCCATTATTGGGGCCAGGAACAAGATTAAGCATTGCCAAGAATATTTCTTCTCTAGTGAGGCAGAAAATCATTAAAACATCCTCCAGCGGGGAGAAAGTGACAGAAAGTAAGCTGCTTAAAGTACAGTCCCCAATCATGTTGGAAGGAAACTATATTCCGGGGGCCTAGCGTCTCAAACATAAACAAACATCAACTTCGTTTGACCAAATAAGGCATAGGATTTAGGTATTAAAAATGGCCCCTTGTCACCACAGGATGTTGGAAGGAGACCACAAAAAGCAGAGCTCCCGTTCGGTCTCCAGCTTCAACAACAAGAAGGCAACCTCACAGAATGACCCTGGCCTTGACTTTCTATTTCGTAACCTCACTGGCTGCTTCTCAGAGTGGGGGCAAGACACTTGACACACCTCCCTCTATTCCCATCCTTCAAATTACTTCTCCTTCTGGTTGAGTTTGTTGCTTTTGTACCAATTACTCTGTGGAGAGAAGAGATTGCACTGGGGCAACCGCAGTCTTATCGGCACGTCCCACTAAAACAGCAGCATGCGCAAAGACATCTCATCTCCACAGATTTGGGACAAGCCCTGTATGCTGTGTGAGATATACCGTATAGCCAGAGTGGCAGTGCCTGAAGGGCAGGAAGCAGGATAGGACAGGATAGGATATCACTCTATTAATCCCCCAGTGGCAAAACTACTAATCTGAGCCCAGTGTGATAAGAGATGGAAACGCAAGATACGGTATGTGATCAAATCAGAGTATTAATTATGACCCCCTCTGCATTTGTAAGGGGCTGTCAAAGCTGTTAATCAAAAATCCTTTGGAGGCTTTTGTCTGAAACAATGGAGGAACAGTGTCATCAAAGAGGACCCCCTTCTCATCACCTCTCTCTCCAACTTCTCAGTGTTCTGTCTTTCTATGCAGCAAAATCTGTAAAAATAAAAAGACCTATAAAGGGTTTATATTTTACACAATAATTTCGCTGTACATTGCACATTTGTCTGTCTCTTATCTCAACATCTCTCTGCCTTTCAGTCTGTCTATGTGTTTCTCATCTCTCTGCCTTTCAGTCCGTCTCAGTCTCTCTCACACCCATCATCACTGCACACAGTACTGGAATCAGAGAGGGCACACTCACACACTCGTTCCACATTCGCGTCTTCCCCTCTCACTGACCTGGTATCAGCTGCAAATGTTCTTGCATGAATGTTCCAAATTCCTGGGACTAACATCAACTTTGTATATTATACACTACTTGTGTGTGTCCATGAGTTTGTGTGTGTGCCGTGCATGTGACTGAATCGCCTGTGTAGGCTACTGCATGTGTGAATGTTTGTGATTGATTGTGTGTGAGTGTCTATGACTCTCATTGATATACTGTATCCTTATTTACATTGCATAATAGGCCTTTCATGTTTTCTCTGACATACACAAAGTAAACAAGGTCAGGACATCGCCTCTAGCTGCCAGAAGGGGTTCCAAACTAACAGGATTTATTTAATCCCAGGAGCATGACACTGAGAAAATATTGAGTGTAGAAACTGATTACTGGGATTCAAATCAATAAGCCTAGGCAAGCACAAGCCGGAGGAAATTGGCAGTTTGCTGTGTTCATTTACTGCAGTATGCTTCTGTCGCTACTGCCGAGTGCTGACACGGAGACTACATGTCTCTTTATATGGCACTTTGTCTACTCTGACAGGAGAGGCCTGGAGCCAGTATGACCCCAGTGTTACTCATCCCTCAGACAGAAAGAAAACATTTTGTCAGCTGAACAGAAACAGTTATTCACTGCCCAGCACACAAGACTCTTGTCATGGACAGCATCAGAGACATAAATCGAAGGGGCTATAATCGAAGCAATGGAATGCTTCAGGGAAGCTTCCGTGTGGACTACCCAAGTTTCCCTTTTTAAAGTGGAAAAAAGCATTGCTAGAATGAGCTACTTGTTTCCCTGGTTACTAATCTCCCGGCATTTGGATCTCTGGGGAGCTTGCCTCTCAAAGTCGCCCTCACTCCTTGGCCGGTGGAGGAACCTATACAAAGGCTCACTTTGAGAGCAACAAAAGACAGAATGAAACCCCAGCTGGACCTATCCTAGCCAGGCAAAATTCCCACATCATTCTGCGCCGATCAGCGGTGCACTGAACAAAAAGGTTAACCAAAGAAAACCAAAAGGTAGCTTATTCAGACTTTGATGACGGAGAGGTTCAAGAATAAACTTTTATAGACTATTATTTTCCACCTGGAGATGAATACAGTGCCCATTGTTCCAAGTCTCTATATGTAACCTTTGAAAGTGTTACTTTGTTATACGCTATGCTAATTAAGAAAGTAGCCTAAAACGGTTAAGTTATTTCTAATTATGTGACTTGCTTAATGTGATTGTGAACAGAAGTTACAGACTGAACCGATGCACCATGCAGGGCACTATGTGCAGTGATCCTTCTTTGTTATCGCTCTGATGATTTAAATATGAATGTCTGTTCTACTCGGAGAGGGTCCCAAATATGAACACAATTACATTCTAACTAATTTCAATCCTAAAAAAAACCATAGTGAACATTTCAATGTGTGATTATGTGATATCATCCCAGACTCACAGTAAAATCCTGTGTTATCCAGTAGCTCCGTGTATACTAAAAACATTTAGTATACACTTAACTGACCCTTTAAAATACTTGTAAATGTTTGTTTAATGATTTATAAGATAATATTAATAATTATTTAATAGATCATGAACAACCCGTGATACTTAGGCTAAGGTTTCTCTGAGAAAGTAATAACATTATATTATATTATTAATTATAATATTATAGTTATACAGAAAATTCAGCGATTCATGACTCTCACCAGATGCCAGCGGGGACTTGCAGGACCACTCCACGGAGCTGACGGGTTTCCAGCAGGACTGCCACAGAGACTGGTAGTACTGGTCGTCCGCCGTGACCCAGGCGGGACTCACCACGGCGCCCACGTCCAGGCACAGGGCGAGAAAGACGCACATCGTTCCCACCAACTTCAGGGGCGTCAGCGCCGAGACGCGCACCTCCTCGGTACCGCTCGCGTCGGATGAGGCCATGTTCGGTGGTTCACGGGCTGCGATGATTTTGACTACATCAGTCTTCTTCCCTCCGTGAGATGCGCTGGGGCTCTGTAGATTCTAAAAGTCCAGCGAAGTATTCCGTGTTTCCACTTCTCCCCCCAGGGATCCCTCTCACTCAGACTGATCGTAGCGGGATGGGATGGGGAGGCAGCAGATCAGATCAGTCAATGTTCTAGGCTCGTCAAGCGAGACCTACTAGCCTATGTAACTTCCGGAGTGACTGTGAGCTGCTGTGATAGGAGAAGGATATCAAATGGAACACAACCACTCTAAAGACTATCGTGTGATTCCTACACTATCTGGCTGCATCTTGGTCGGTAGGGCCTACATATAGGCTAAATTGATTTGAAGATTCTGACTTTATTTTACTTAAAATTTTTATCCCACGATTGTGCAACCCATTTTTTCAACCAGTGTCAATTATCTAATGTAGCCTAATGTGACAGGGGAGAGTTTCTCCGGCTGGACGTAGCGCATGGAAGGAACATGTTATTCTGACCAGTTCCTTTCCCCTCAATCAGGCTGGCCAGGGGGAGGTATATAGTTTAGAGACCTTTACTGGCTGCATGTTTTTTGTGACGGTACCTATAGTACCTGGGCCTAGGCCTAAGGGACACGGGGAGAACATGCAAACTCCACACACTAAGAAAGGCCCTTTTGCCAACCCCGCCTCGGCCCTCGGGTATGGGCACTGATTAAATTCTATACATTTCGTTTTGATTGTTCCAATATACAGCCATTTGAATTGAATAACAGATAAGTTGACTAATGTTACAGTTTTCTTGATGAATAATAAGAGCAAGCGCTTGTTGAGGCATATGCAGTGAGTCAGTCAAGGCAATGGATTTACGGATTTATTGGTTTCAAAATTGTCAAAAAGAAAAATACCAAAGGCCACTTTGTTTTCACAGGTGTGCACCAGTATAGGCTAGCCCATAAGTTCTGGCCCATCTGAATAATTTAATAAAGTGTATTTAAAAGCAAAGGCCTCTTGACTGAAACGTGTCAGGGTTAATTATTTTTTCCTTTCCCCTCCACCATCACACCACCACCTTTTATACTTGGCATTTTACATTTTGTAGTTTTCTGACTTTCTCCCATGATCATGAAGAGCAGTCAAACAAACAACATTAATATATAGCTAGTTTTCTGTTTTAGAACAATATTAAATTATGTAGGCCTATGACCTTTTGTCTGAGAGTTGGATGTGAAAACCTATTTATAACTCTATATGTTGAAAACCTCAATAGGCCACATGTGCCACCATGCTTGATGTTTCATGTTTTCAATTATTTTCAATTCATTGAGGACAAATCGTTAAATCAAGACAAACCAACAATCTTGATTAACGGACAATTTAAGAAGAATTCGCTTTTATGTGTTGCAATGCTTTTAAATAAAAATAAAAAAATAAAAAAGACAGAAATGGGTATTGCAACAGCATTCTGTCCACATTCTGTTTGGATTTTGTGAGGAAAGCTTAATATTCTAACTTAATATTTTCGTATCATGACAATATATTTTGTCCAATGAGGTTTGTTTGGCGTTATATAAGTGTGGCCCCTGAGCAATGTTGAGTATGTAGCCCAGCTCTAGAGAAATTAAGGCAACACTGCCATCCAGTGGCACTTGGTGGAACACTAGAAGTCAGTGCTTTTGGGACTGATTTACCTCAACCTAGATTGTTGACTCAAATTCAAAGGAAAAGAGGGCGCTGTTTTTCCTTTATATGCCAACGCGTTCTCAGATTGGTCTCAACCTGACAGAGCAATATTGGACAGTTCACTCAATTAGAGTACAAATTCATCCCCATGAATTACTGGATAAGTACAATGTAATGGGTAATGGTATCAGGGAATGCTGGATAACTCACCGGCCCGAGTTGTCTTCACTTTCTGACATGGCGGGGTGAGTTGTCTGTACTTTCCGCTGGGGCAAGTTGGGCGAGTTGGTAAAGGGAAAAGACGGACAGCTCACCCCGAAAGTCCGGACAACTCAGTTGTCTTCACTTTCTGACATTGGGTATGTCCACACCACTCTGAGTTGTCTGTATTGCCTACTTCCACTCGCCTCTGTGTGCGTGCGTGTGTGCGCACGCATGCGTGCGGCTTGTAAAATCCACACACACAGCTGCAGGCAGATTGAGTGCTATCCTTACTTTCATCCAGCTTTCATCAAGGAAGCTCTTAGAAGGAAGTGAAGTGGTCACGTGACTGGGCTGCGCCATGACACTTTCATGGACACTTTCATGGGAGCCAAAGTCCAGGGGCCAAGCGAGATTTTGGTACCATTTTGGTGGCCGTACATTCTTTATATTTTTGTCTTCCTACATGTCTCTAGTTTATATTTTGGTATGATAACCCTTCCAATTCAGTAGCTTAATGCCAGTTATCACTCTTTAGTCTTTAAACAAACCTACCCCCTATGAAACTGTGTGTATATCCTTTATATGACTTCTAGACAATACTTTTTGGAAACCAGTGGTCTTATAAAGAGTTGATCCTAAGGTCATTTTCTCAGTAGAATCCATTTCTGCTCACGACTTTTTTGTATTGTGCATATTTAATTAGATAATTTGCATATTTGAAGATATTAGTGGAAATAATTGCACGATCAATCAAATTAAAGTTGAATATGTTCAAAGGGTATAAAACATACGTGGAAACAAATAGTAGAGATATTTCTGTGTCCTTCTGGCAATGTACGCAAGAAATCTGGTGCCGATCGGCCCAACGGTTTGCGAGGTATTGGCCGTAGCAAATGTATACATCATTTGGCTATAGACAGAGAGAGAATTTTGGCTCCAGGCTTTCCCTGAATGTAAACAGATTATCTTAAGGTAGTTTTCTCAGCAGAATCCATTTCTGCTCATGACGTCTTTGTACTGTGCATATTCAATGAGATAATTTGCATATTTGAACAAATTAGTGTAAATAATTATATCATCAATCAAATTAGGGGTTTGCAACATTAGCCCCATAAAATAACACACACAGATGGCTGATTTAGTTATAAGTTTTACTTCCATGTGATTTAAACCAGTAGTCAACAAACAATGAATATGCCGCCAATGTGCTTAAAAGTTGAATAATAATAATAAATAATAATAATAATAATAATCATGTTTTCATCAACAACAAAAAAATTGGGCAAACTTAATCACAATCGTCCATATCACTATCATTCATCTGTAAATCCTCTTCTAGTTCATTTGCTTGGTTGCTGCAGGTTTGCAGCTTGCACATGTCTGTGCATCTCAGACCATTTCCAAGGCATGGGCAGTCTCCTAATTTGCATGAGCGTGCACATGAGCAAGACAGCAGGTCCAACACAGCCTCTAGTGCAGGTTTACCTCGCATCCAGTCCACAGCCAGATCCCCATCATCAAACTTCCATCCATGATCTGTTGGATGTGGTACACTGGGATTGGTCTCCAAACACCGCCGCCAGATAGCAGCCTGATAGTTTGCCCGTAAGGCATGCATGAAGAGACAATCTTCACAAGGGGGAAGTTGACTGTACGGCATACTATAGCACGCCGTTTTTCATCATTTTTAAAGGATTTGAAAAAAATGAAAAAAACATGGGTTATAGCCCATCGTTTTTTGAATTTTTGAAAAAAGAATTATCCTCGTTTTTCATCATTATTTTTTGACCATGGGCTAGCCCATACCGTACGGCATACTATAGCACGCCGTTTTTCATCATTTTTGGGGATTTGAAAAAAAGAAGAAAAAAAACACATGGGTTATAGCCCATCGTTTTTAGAATTTTTGAAAAAAAAAGTTTATCCTCGTTTTTCATCATTTTTGACCATGGGCTATAGCCCATACCAAACGGCATACTATAGCACGCCGTTTTTCATCATTTTTAAAGGATTTGAAAAAAATGAAAAAGAAAAAAAAAACATGGGTTATAGCCCATCGTTTTTTGATTTTTTTTTTTATCCTCGTTTTTCATCATTTTTGACCATGGGCTAGCCCATACCGTACGGTAGGGCTGCGAATCTTTAGGTGTCCCACGATTCGATTCGATTCCGATTCTTGGGGTGACGATTCGATTCAAAAACGATCTTTTCGATTTTTCCGATTCTCGATTCAAAAAATATTTTTTTCCGATTCTAAAGCAGTTTTTTATTTTTATTAAAAACAATTAAATTGAATTTTAGCATGATCTACTCCAGTCTTCTGGCATGAAAGCAGAGTACATTTAGTAAAAAGCTTGTATAATTGTAAAGGTTTTATCAACTGAATGATTTAAACACACAAAGGTTAAATCCAAGAGTAAGAACATGTCTCATTTATTTAGCTTGCACAAATTTGAACCAGTACAAAAGTTACAAAATCTCTTCTCACTCAATACCAGAACAATACATTAGTATTAAAACAGGTGTAAAATAAATACAATTGGCAGGCTTAGCTTAGCTGGTAGTAAATGCACTATGCAGAAACCAAGGCCATAATGTATTGCATGCACAGGTAGTAGCCTACCTGTGCATTTTTTTCTTTTTTTCTTTGCACAAATGTACCTGTACCTGGGTACATTTCATTTGTGCAAAAAAAAAAAAAAAAAAAAGATTTTTGGAAAATGAGAATCGATACGGCATACTATAGCACGCCGTTTTTCATCATTTTTAAAGGATTTAAAAAAAATGAAAAAACATGGGTTATAGCCCATCATTTTTTGAATTTTTGAAAAAATAATTATCCTCGTTTTTCATCATTAATTTTTGACCATGGGCTAGCCCATACCGTACGGCAGGGTTCCCCAATTAATTTTCCTCAAGGGCCATATTTTGACTAGCGTACCAGGCTGGGGGCCGAGTCTGCATGCGCGAGGTCGAGGTCTTGCCCTGAAAATTCATTTTCAGGGCAAGACCCCATTTGAAAAGGATGCCCAGTTTGACATGCATAGGCTACTGACCCCCATTTAATGCCATTTATATCTGGGACCCTTAAAAAAAAAAAAAAAAAAAAAGAAACTTTTTTTTTTTTTTTTGAAATTCTTTTATGGGCCACAAGGGGGCGCTCTGTGGGCCGCAAATGGCCCGCGGGCCGCCTATTGGGGAACCCTGCCGTACGGCATACTATAGCACGCCGTTTTTCATCATTTTTAAATGATTTGAAAAAAATGAAAAAACATGGGTTATACCCCATCATTTTTTGAATTTTTGAAAAAAGAATTATCCTCGTTTTTCATCATTCTTTTCATCATTCTTTTTAATCCTCGTTTTTCATCATTTTTGACCATGGGCTATAGCCCATAGTACACAAACACACACACACACACCACACACACACACACAAAACATAGTTCCGTTTGATAGAGGGGCCAAAAATATACGAAAGTTGCACTAATATTTTATAAATAGGTCAACAATACAAATGACGTTAGTTTTGTGGATTAATTTACTTTAAATGCGTGACCCCCTGTGCCCCCCACAAAATGACCGGAACTACTTAATATTTTACCAAAACCAGACGGGACTCGGGCAATCAATTAAAGTAAAAAAACCTGAACTATCCCTAAGGCATAGGACAGTGGACTTGTGCTGGCAAAGTGTGAAAAGAGATGTCTTTAGTGTAAATTTAGCAACTGTTCAAGCAGTCTATGACCTCATGACCTGGCCCTGCTGAAAGCAATTCTCGCATACAGAGGCATTTCAAAGGACTGTAACATTGACAAAGATCACAGACGCATATATATTGCCTCCCCTGAGGGACTTTTTCAAATTAAATATATTAAACTAGAGTGAATAGCTTTGTCAGATAAATTGCCTTAGCATCTGACCGCCGGCCTTAACTGTATGACACTGGACCACCCTTTAGAATATAACTGTTACAATAGTAAATCAATCAACAATATCCCAAATCACAGACAATATCCATGCAGTCTAATATGATATGGATATACGGTAGGCCTAATATTGATACTAGGGATGTCCCGATCAATTTTTTTGGCTCTCAATCAGATTCCGATCATTTGAAAATGACGTGATCGACACTTTACCATATTCTCAATTCCTTAGACTGAAACGAATCTGTAACAGTCAGTCAGATTTTCAAAAAGAGAGAGACATCATGTACAGAAACTTTGTTGATAGAGGGTACCCCAAAAAATGTCACGGTTCGAGTCAAGACAGTGTAGGAGGACCCAAGTGCAAGATGAGAGGCAGAGGCAGCTCAGTTCAAATGAAGATAATTATTATATCAAGCCCGATGAGTAGGCAGTCAAAACACAGAACACGGAGTACAAAGGGAAACACTAAACTGGGAAAACTAGGGGTTCTGAAATACAGGGCAAACGAGGAGTCAAGGAACAAGGTACTACAACGAATACTCACAGTGACAAATAATAACGAACCAACGGAGAACTGAACACACAAGGGCATATAAATAGACATGGACTAACTAGACACAGGTGAAATACAACAGACAAATCAACACAGGGATTGGCTGGGAGAGTAACAGGACACAGGTGGGGAACACTACACTAATCACAGGTTAGACAAGGCAGGTAAACATGGGCAACACAGGAAACCAAGAGACACTAGATACTACAAAATAAAAAGGTAAAAGTACACAAAACAAGGAACATAGGGAAACACATCAGGGTGACAGAACAGGTCACGGATCATGACAAAAAATGGCTTGACTCTGCTTTAACTAAATTGAATAATCCTAACCAGGTTGCAAAGACCAAAAAGAAACATTCATGTGCCTGCATCACCACTTATAATCCTTTGAGCAACGATATACGTAGCATCATAGAGAAACACTGGCATGTTTTGTCAGCTGACCCTGAAGGTGCTAAAGTGTTTACTGACCCTCCTCTTTTCTCTCATTATAGATCTCAAAGCATCAGAGATTATATGGTGAAAGCAGACTGCTACAGCAACACACGGGGCGGTTGGATGGAGTCACCGGCTTCTACCCTTGTCTACATTGCGTGGCTTGTAAAAACTCCAAGAAAACGAACACATTTACTAGTGCAGTTACTAACAAACAATACACTATCAGACAATTTGTGAATTGTAGTTCCTTTAATGTAGTCTACATGGTCACATGTAAATGTAATCTACAGTACGTAGGCAAAACATCTAGGGCAGTCCGCACACGCATCATAGAACACATGAGTGCCATCAGACGCAAGGACATCAAATCTCCTGTCGCCAGACACTTCATGGAAGCCGGTCACTCCACAGCAGATCTGTCTTACACAGTCATTGGTCAAATTAAGACATCTAGAAGAGGGGGTGATTTAGACACTAAACTCCTCCAAACTGAGGTGCTATTTACACGAGGATGGTGTTCATAGAAAATGGCAAAGTCCCTTGCGTTCTCATTTTTTCGTACCCTTTACACGAGAACGCACACGTTATGCTATAATGTGCTATTATGCTATAATGTCGCTAGGTGGCGATAACGGGCTGCCAAATAGACAGGTCACCCACGTACAAGAAGAAGAACCCCTTCACGCAAGCCTGCGCAACACGGCTCCGTCTTTTTGGCAAATCTAGAACTTCCTGTTTGAGAGCTAGCAAATTTAAGACATCCGGTTGCTTTCAGAATAAAAGTGTCGTTAATTAAATAATGATTACATTACATTATTAGTATTATTATTACATTACAGCTATTGTAAAGACACACATTATGTTTCTGTGTAAAAATAAGTAATTAAATAACACAGAAACATAATGTGTGTCTTATAGCATCATTTAAATGCTTAATTTGTACTTTTAATGTGCAAATGAAACTTTTTTCAATACTCTAGAGGATACTCTTATTTTGAAGAGATGGTCTTAAATTTGCTAGCTTAGATTTGCCAAAAAACAGTGTAAGCGGCGCAACACTGCTCTGGGCTGACACTGACAGGCAAAAGCGCCACGGGATGGTATATATTTTATAATACATTAGGCTACATAAACGCTGCTGCTGCCGCCTATCACAAGGCTTTTTATTTACATCATGGTTTTACATTCACCATCGCTGATGAGCAGCACTTTGTAGGCGAGGAGGGAGGCTTGTTCAGGAACTCCATTATATCATAATTATATGGCTCTGCATCAATGTAATAAACATATGCGCTGTCAGCCAACGTGAGCCATGATGTCATAAGTTTTGCGGATTCACCGTTTTGCCTGTTTACACGGAGAAGGGATAAAACGCGTTCTCAAAGATTTCCACTCTGGAAGGTGGTTTCACTTTGTTGCGTTTTCACCTCATGAGAACACGGTTCTCGTCTAAACAACCACAGCAAACGGTACTTTATTTTGCCGTTTTCTATGAACACCATCCTCGTGTAAATAGCACCTGAATCTAGATGGATTTTCAAGTCTGTCAATCCAGGTGGCTTAAATGAAGATCTCTCCCTCCAGTTCTACCTATAAAGTAAAAAGTTATATTCAAAAAGTGATTATATAAGTCTGTCAACATGTGATGTATGTAATATTCTTGTTTTCTATATAACTGTGATTTTGTATATCCTTTCTGTAATGTCCACGCCCACAATCAGGTGATGTCACCAATTAGTAATTCTCAGCACCTGAGCTGTATTGTTTTGGAGTTGTTTAAAAGTAAGTTCTTTGTCTGTGAAAAACCATAGCACTGACGAAGGTCTGAGGACCGAAACGTTTGCTTTTTAATTGCACCTTGAGCACAGAGCACCATGAGCACAGCATGATAAAATAAAAGAAAATATATTTTTCTAAGTCTCAGTCTAAGGAGTTTTACTTCTTTTTCTATACGGTGAGCGAGTCTTTTCCAGTCAAAGTTTTCCTTATGTTTTTGAGACCACCGCTACCGTAGTTACGTTTGAAGAGAAAAAAAGGACGAAGAAAGGCGCAACAGTTTTCTCAGTGCTTCAGTGATCGACACTTTAACATGTGGACAGGAGGAGGCGGTATTCGAACCGCCGAGCCACGGATCGTTGGACGACCTAGCTGCTCTATCTCCTGACCCTTTAAAATAAAGTATTTGTTAAAAGTTGATTAACAACTTTCAGAATCAACTTTGTCACATCACAGGTTTACAGGTGTAAAATGTTTTTGTGCAAGCTCCATCATTTTTGTTATTGAAGGGCAGGAGAGATAAATAAAAACAAACAAAACACCTATCATTATGAAGATGTTTGCTGCATGAGCCAATCAAACATGATAAACTGTTATAAGTCCTTAACCAACTATTAACAAACACTTAACAAGTCATTGATAAATCATTAACTAACAGTTTGTGAATTATCTAACTAGTTATAACAGATAGTTATTCAATCAAAAGTGTTAGAGGGAATAATTATGAAACTATGAACAGAGCCACGTCTCTTGGTGAGAAGTGTGTCACTGACTCCTATTTTAAAAATAGAATTGTGTTTTGACCTAATAAACTTTGGTCCTGCCCTCAAACCATTTGCTGACAGCTGCTGCTGGGTTCACCATGGGGAGAGCCATGAGTACAATATTGTGCTCACTGCTGGGGCAGCCGCTTTACCTTCCGTACCATTGATTTTTCTCTTAACGTGGAGGAGGAGGACTTACACTCCTGAGTAGATGAGGCAGAAACCTGAGCAATCGAAGGCGGCGCCGTAATACTCTGTTTGGTCCAACAGCAAGCCTGCGCCAGGTATAAGACAGAACAAAGATGTAGCCATTCATTCAGGAGCAAATAGACAGTGACAAGTGGCCCTGCAAGCTTTGGCCAATTTCACGCACCGATATGCAAACCCCGCCTGAGTGCCCACATCATCAACATCGGTTGTCTTTTTGAGTGGTGCAACCACTCAAAAAGATAGACAGCTATGTGTGTACCTTTCCTGGGTCCCTGGCTGGCTGGCTGGCTGTCTCCGAGCATGAAAATAGCGTCTATCTATTACGACAGCAGGTGTGATGCATTCAGAGGTGTATAGTCTTGGAGTCAACCCCACGCTGTCATTGAATGAACGCCATAAGGTCAATGGCATGAAAGAGTCCTTCCGCACAAGTGATTAGATTGCTCTTAGGGTAGTACATTAGCAGATATTCAGTGACTCAGACAAATGGGGAGCCGTTAACGGCTTGGTACAATACTGTGACTCATTAATACAGACTAGTTTAAAAAGCAGGTGGCTTGCGCACATCCAGTTCCTGGCTGGTGCTGGACTAAAGGTAGATACATGAATGAAGAAAGATGTCCGCACACAGGCTCTGCTCCATTGGTGTTTTGTTTTATTTAAAACACCATTAGTTAAGTTTCATCAGGTGATTCCTCACCTGATGAAGGCCGTTCACACACACACTTTAAACACAAACTAAAAATTTCACACAGGACAAGCTCCCAGATAATGAAAAAAGTTAAAAAAGACTGCCAGTATGTTTGTGTTTTTGTGAGCTGAGAACATTTTTGTGTGTGCAAACTGTGCATCTGTGTATGTATGCGTGCGTGCGTGCGTATATTTGTACTACAAGTCAACTGTCCCTAGTGGCAAAGTCTTTCAAAGCAGCTGATTACAGATCACAATCAATAGAGGCCCCCTGGGGTACGCACACAAACGCACACGTGCTTGTCTGTGGCTCTCTCTCAGCAGAGAGAGACAGACCGACTGACAGACAGACAAAGAAAGACAGATAAGATTGTCCCTGGTCGACCACACAACACAAAGCAGTGTAACACAATATAGCTGTCCAAGTTGTTAGGAGTGCCCGTCTGCTGTGGTTTCTTCTGCAGTGGACAGAGACCCACTCATGCAAGCATGCAGGGGTGTGGATAGAAATGCTGTGCTCACGGACAACAGGCTACCATAATATTTAAGGGGCATTGAAAACACTTTCATGACAGTTTATCTATGAGTACTCGTCAATACAATTGATATGTTTATTTTTAAATGTGTAGCAGGGCTATATTATGAATTGACTATGCCATGCTCACAAATAGGAGTGAGGGACCCTACCATAGCATAGCATTAACCAGAATACTGTATGCTGGACAACTGGGTAACTGACCAAAGTAATATTGGTTGATTGATTGTAAGTATTTATTAACAGTTTGCAGAATTACAGTAGCCTACATTTCAAGCACAACTGTGAGTGGACTACACCATAAAGCATTGCACTTGTTTACAAGAGGGTCCACCGTTTTCAATTCATCATAACATTTAGAGACCTATGAAATATACACTTCTATATAGCCAAAAACAGGAAAGCATCATAAAGGAGGTAAAAATATATACAGTGAGGGGGAAAGGGTGGGTGGGGGATTCAGATTTTACGGAAGCCAGTTTCGAATTACAGCCGTGCACATTTTTGTGGCATAGGAGCTAAATGAATTTAGTCCCTTGTTTGTGCCGAATCTTAATACAAGCAGATCGCAAATTTCAATTTGATCAATGGGCTGTCAATGGAGGGTATTGTTGCAAATTGCGGCTAACACACACACATGCACACGCGCACACACACACACACACACACACACACACACACACACACACACATACACACACACACACACACACACACACCTTACAATTTACAATTTAGGCATTTAGCAGACGCTCTTAATCCAGAGCGATTTACAATAATCAAGAACAACAGCATGGGAATACATCACAAAAGCATTTATCATAAAACATGCGTAAGCTAAGAAAGTAACAGTGGAATATCTATATTATGAGACTATACATATAAACTATATATATATATACTACTATGCTATACATATGTACTATGGCGTGCTATGACTATATACAATGCAATTATAGTGCAGTCTACATAACATGCTATATCTGTATCAGATGCTATCTAAGTCTACAGAAATGCTATCTAAGGGGGTAGGGTAAGCGCTATGGGCCATGATGGAGTCTAAAAAGGTGGGTTTTCAGACTACGGCGGAAGATTGGGAGTGATGCTGCAGTTCTGACTGCAATGGGAAGTGCATTCCACAGTTTTGGAGCCAGAAGGGAGAAGAGTTAGGGACGTTTGGAGCGTTGTCCCGGCGTTTTTAGTGAGGGTACTTCCAGCTTCCCTGCATTGGCTGATCTGAGTGTGCGGGAGGGTTTGTAGGGTTCAATCATACTTGCAAGATATGGGGGAGCCATACCTTTGGTTGCCTTGAATGCCAGCATCAGAGTTTTGTATTCTGTGCGGGCAGTGACCGGGAGCCAGTGGAGGGAGCGGAGCAGGGGGGAGACATGTGAGAATTTTGGCTGGTTGAAGACCAAGCGAGCTGCGGCATTTTGGATCAGCTGGAGAGGCTTAAGTGCACATGCTGGTAGGCCAGTAAGGAGGGAGTTACAATGTGGCCCCATACTCATACCCCCCCCAGCTCAGGCGCAGGTGGTGGTCCGAACATGAGGGTCCACTGACGTCAGCTCACTGCAGCTCTCTACTAGTTAAGATGTTGTTGGGGTGCACTGTGCATGTTATGACCACAAGGCCTGGGGCCTATAGAGGTCCCAGTCCTCAAGGATGACTAAAGGCTCATACATAGTCTGGATTTTCGGTGGTGAGGTGACCACCGGACTACAACATGACGTCACGAGCCGTGGTGAAGAGCAAACCACCTCCACCGTTCCAGCCCTTCTCTCTGTTTTTACTCACCACCGCTCAACGTTATTTCAGCTCCGGTGGTCAGCTCACCACCGGAGCGATGGTCACCTCACCACCGAAAATCCAGACTATGTATGAGCCTTTATTTGAATCTAAAAAAATAAATACAAGGCTACACTACACACATATATTTACTATTGCACATTTAGCTGTCTTTTGCTCTGTTGTAGACAGCACGTGTTGCAAATAGTAAATGCACAAATGAAGAAGTTTGAATATATATTTAAATACATAAAAAATTGAATTTGCACAGATTCTATTTGTTTGGCATTACCACACGTAACCACCATGATGGATATAGGATACAGTGGGTGGGTGGGTCGGTCTAATCTCCGGACTGTCCCTTTAAAATAGGAAAATGGGCTGCTATGCAGGCTGTTGTGCGCGTGCGTAGCCATATTTTCGACAACAGAGACTGTAAAGGGAGCGTTTTGGCACAGCTGGGTTACAAATCAGGTAAATAAAGTTTCTATCTGTTGCCGTAAATTGGTAAACACATCAGAGTGTTATACACATTATTGTCGGCGCTCGTATGTATATTGAACTGCTCACATGGGCGCTTTGCTTTGTGTTAGTGAATAGGCAAAGCGGCCACTGATCCCGATACAAATAAATCTCGCTTGTCAGCAACTGTATCTAATCGACCCCTATGCTATGCCGCTCCTCTCTCCTCTCGGTCGCCCATCATGACATTCGGACAACAAATGCCGCTGTGCTATGACTATGATGATCACGGTCAAATCATTATTTACGCGCGCTTCGTTCGTGTCGTGTCAGTGTGTTTCTCCATCTCTCTCTGTGTGTCCAGCCTGTCTAACGGGCGGCGAAAGATGGGGCTTTGTATTAGTGACATGTCTTGCAGTTGCTGCCTGGTCCGTTTATTTCTGTCACAGCAGCAGCACCATTCCTGGAACCAGCGTCATGAGCGCCACTCACTGACTCGCGGATGTTACAGACTACAGTTAAATTCCTTTCGAACCATTGTAGCCTCAGATTTGAGTGTATAGCCCCGGATGCACATCAACACACAACAGGACTTTATTTACTGTCACGACGTCGTTCATATAGCTATTTATTATGCCACACGCTTAAATGCCTCTATAGAATTATAGGTGTGGTGTGGTGTGGTGTGTGTGTGTGTGTGTGTGTGCGCGTGTGCGTGTGCGTGTCTGTTTTTGAAGTTGAGTTTCCCCCAGTTTGTGCATCTACTTCTACTATTTGTGTTCAAGAATTTATTGTTAATGTTAGAGCTATGGACCAGAGCAAATCTAAACACAAATAAATATGTTAAATGTGTGTGTGTGTGTGTGTGTGTGTGTGTGTGTGTGTGTGTGTGTGTGTGTGTGTGTGTGTGTTGTACATGTGTTGGGAACAGGAGTATAGAAGACTAGCAGAGTGTGTCTTTCTACAGACAAATCTCTCCCAACAGACCCGCAGGAATCATGGGGGGTGGTAAGTTTGTTCACGCTACAGTACGTTTACATGCAGTACATGTTTAAGCTGCGGGCTAGTATCGACACACGTTTTAATGAGTCCTGGTGAAATGAAATATTGTTGGAAGTTTCTTCCACAAACCAGGATGTAGATCTTTTTCTTTTTTAAAACACTTTTTTTGGACACAGCTGGCATTCTTTTTGACGGGAAGTCCTAGTTTTCCTGCTTTGTGTACATTGTTTCCTGATGTGTGTGTGTGTTGTCCAAACATGGCCCTATAATTATGAGTCACGGGATATTCTCTGTACACTGTAAAAACGTACCAATTTGTAACTGAGTGTACAAATTTGTACCGTCTTAGAGTTAAATTGCTGTGGACTTTTCTGAAGCATGTTGAATGCTTCCTCCCTCCCTCTATTGGATTTGTGTTCTTGCCCCCCTGCCTGCATTTGCTCTTATGGTTGATATTTGGAACAGAGGGCTGCTCTGTCTGTCGCTGCCTCTTCATTCCTCTAGCTTCTCTTATCCTTCCCAGGGATGGACGTTCCTTAATCAAAGGAGCTTTTGTTTTATCCAAAAATGTAGTTTAGTGGGCAGCGCTCAGCTCTCCTCAGATGGCTTTGTTTCAGTCCCCTCCTCTCTCTCTCTCACCCTTTCCTTTCTTTATTTGCCTCAATTGTAATATTTTTCTCGCCCTTTCCCCCATTTACCTTGCCTCTTTCTTCCAGTATTCTTTCTTAGGATTACTTAATTTCTTAGCCTCTTTCTCCATACACTGTAGTACTGTACCCTCCCCCTTATTACAATGCCTCTCTCTAACTCACAACAACATTCCTATATTCTTCACCCTCTGTCTCCCCCTCTTCAATTCATTCCTTCGCCCCCTGTACCCCATCTTCAATACTCTCATTCCCTCACCCCATCCTCCCCTCTTCAATACTCTCATTCCCTCACCCCATCCTCCCCTCTTCAATACTCTCATTAACCCATTCTGAACGGGCACCCATTTTGGTGTCAGCATCATGTTATGCTTTAGCTATTTAAAATAGCAGATCTACAAGCTCATGGCGCGATACGAGCTTGTAGGTCTGCTATTTTAAAAAAAAATATTTTTGAAAATCGAAGAACGACTGACATTTTTAGAATCTGATCTCGGGTCAGAATGGGTTAATCAGACCAGTGTGTGTCCAGTGGAAACCTCGTATGAATCTGATCTCAGGTCAGAATGGGTTAACTAACCCTCTGATTTCCCCCCCTCTTCAGAACTCTCATTCCCTCATCTCGGTCTCTCTGCCTCTTACTCACTTCCCCAAATTCACTTTGCCTGGTTCTCTCCCTCTTCTTTGTCATCTTCTTCCTCATTTATTCACTCTTCATTTTTGCTTCTTTTTTTAAATCTTATTTCCACACTCACTTGCAAGGGTTATACATTCGCAAAGGACCATGACCATGGTGATCTAGCATTTAACCCATTGATTAGGGCTGTGTCCGAAATCACTCCCTAGGGCCTAGTCTATAATGCACTATACTGTGCACTAGAGTGATTACGCCATTTTGTACTAGTGGTGTGTACACTACAGTAATAATGATTATACCCTATATAGTGGACAAAATGTACCCTCATATCGGCACTAGGTGTTTTGTGCTGAAAGAAATGTCTGAAATGCGTTTTAATTTAAAATTTGCAGACTATGTTTAATCACCCTAGTCTCTCTCTCCCTTACTTATATTCATCCACCAATTTTCTCTCTTCTGTCTCTCATAGGGACCCTTATGGTCACTCGTGGACATGTTCCCATACCATGTTTTCCTTTCTAATACCTGAACTTGGGTATCAGTCAATACTGTCTGTAAACAGAATTTTCGCCTGCAGTATGCCCAAAATATGCCTGGTTTAAAGTGTTATACAGTTGCTACTAAGTACTAACTAACAAACCCTGCATTGATGTGATATGATTGTGTATGGCCTGGTTTTGAATCCTACAGATGCAGAGAATATACACAGAGAATTAATGACATTTTGACAATTACGTTCTGCTAGCTCTAACATTACACTCGTGACTCTCCTCTAGCAAAGCGTGCATTGTTGTTTGCCGGTGTAGCGTAAAGGAGCAATCGTCAGATGATAAATTATGCTGTATTGGATTGGTGCATAGACAATTGTACTTTACTTGCAGATACCTGATCCAGCATTTTAAGCTGTATCTGCAATTCCAATATATCCAGGGTTCGGTTACCATAATAACCCTGGCATTGCTATTTGACAAATTTGTCAAGATTTTTCTATTTCTTTTTCAATTAAAAAACAGCAAAAGTATTTTTGCTATGTTTGACGAAGCATACAGGGCCAAGGTTGTTAAGGAAATGCACCTCATCTGTTTTCTCTCCCTTTTCTTTTACACAAATCAAACCCTAGGTATCATCACAACCAATCACTCACTCATCTCTTCTCCTCCTCTACCCTACTTTCCAGTGTTCCTGTCGGCGGATGAAGCCCATGCGGTTCTGAAAAGGCTGCCCAGGGCCTACTCCCTGCTGGAGGAGATAAAGCAGGGCAACATCGAGAGGGAGTGTCGCGAGGAGGTCTGCAACTACGAGGAGGCGCACGAGGCCTTCGAGGACCACGAGAAGACAGTGAGAGGATCCTTACACTAGTGCTTCTCAAACTATTTCATGCCAAGAACACCCACGTGTATATGACTGCGGACCCACTTCTGGAGATTTTGTTTTTACCAGTGACATAAGAGAAAATTTGTGTTAAAAAAATAAGAAAAAAGTACAAAATAGGGTTTAAGTGATTGAGTAACTGATTTGATGCCAATTCTGTTGGGGACCCCCTTGAATCCCCTCATGGACACCTGGGTGTCCCCGAACCCCACTTTGAGGACCACTCACAAACATTTCATCAATACACAATAATCTATTGGGCTTTTTAGAGTTAGCACTTGTACAGAGCTGGTTTGTGTGCCAGGGGAAAGTCATTACTGTTTATAAGGGAGTATTTACTGTTATGGGAGAGGCATTTGAGAACACCTGCCACACCTATTTGTTCACCCGTCTAGTCTGATAAACCGCTTAACAAAAGTGTGTGTCTGTATACTCAATAGTGAAATCCTACTCCCAAGTGTATTTGCTTCTGGAATGTGGCTGTTATTCAGGAAGCGATTATCATCAGCAGGAAGAAAAGCTGAGTGCATGCTTTGGAGGGAGGCATAACGCTAAAACGATTGTGAGAGCACAATCATGTGGATGGACATGCATAATCATGTGGGAGGGTCATTGTTTAGCCATTGTTTTTCTCAACATTCTGCACTATGAAATTTGGCTTTTGGACATTATATTAAACAAGTTCAAAGTAGTCAACACATGCAAAAACCGTTTGAAGAAGGCAGGTGCTGCACCCAAAATGGAAGGCACAAAATAAAGTATATATACACTTACATGCATGTCCCTTATTTCACTGGTTCTCAACGTGGGGCCCTTGAGGAGATATGGGTTTTTATCTCAGAGTGTACAATGGAACCAAATGGTCCCGTAATGGTCCATTTGGTTCCATTTGTACAGTCGCAGAGATTGGACCCCAAACTACATTGTAAAAGCCTATTGATAAAAAATCACATCTGTGGTGTAATGCATGTCAAACTGGGGGTCCTTGAAAATGTAATGTTTGAAAATCAGTGTTCTACTGTTGGATATACCTTAATGTAATTTAAGAGGAAACTAGAGAACAGCTGTATAAAAGCACATTCCATAGTCAGTTTGGCTAATTAACAGGTCTATTTAATTATGTTTCATAATGCCATGTATTGAACATGCCTGCTGTACTGTTAAGGACACTTCAACCTTTTTGCAAAAAAATATGTTAATGACATTTAGAAGATTTAGATCACTTTCCTGGGGGTCTGTGTGTGTAAAGTCCAGGAAGTAAGTGAGCCCAGTGTCCATGACATCAGAGACACTGGGCTCTCTGCTAAAATCTAAAACCACATATTACACAAAAAGACCCCCAAGAAAGTGTTCTAAATCTTCTAATCATTAACATATATATCTTTTGACAAAAGGGTGAAGTTTCCCTTTAAAGCTTAGGTGTTTAAAATGGTATAGTGAAAACAGCCAGTAGAGGGCAACAGAGGGAGGTTACATTCAGACTGGTCAAAAAAAATGAGAACATTTGACATCTTTCTTTTTCTTCTGATTGGCTACAGAGACGTTTCTGGGAGGAGTATGTGCGGGAGAGCAGTCCAAGTGGAGGGCTAGAGTCGGTGGTGGGCGGAGTTCACTCGCTCTACTTGATCCTGCCGCTGCTATTGGTCGTGTTGCTCATTGCGGCGGTAGCCATCACTGTGTGGCGCTGCCACACCCGCAAGCGCTCAGAGCGCAGCCGTGGTATGGGGCACTCACACCATGACCCAAACCTAGCTGTGGTCTCTATGGACCAGTGGGGAAGGGAGTACCACCTTGGTGACCAATCAAGTAGTCACAGTAGTCCAGCCTATCCGGGCTCAGAGGTTACATCGGGAAGAGGAAGTGCTGGAAACCCACCGCCATCTTACGACGAGGCTGTGGGCCATGCAGATGTCCACATAGAGACAGAGCCTCCTCCAAAGTACGAGGACATTGTCAACACCAACACTACCAGTGTCAACCTTGGCTTGGGGAAGTAAGTTTCCAAGCCGGTCTCAATGGCCCAATCCCAAAGTTAAGATTCTGGACTCGGAACTTAGACTTCCCACGTAACTTACTGAGTTAGATGTGCACAAATAATAACGAAAAAGGGACATACTTCTGACATCACCAGGGACATTAAGTGCATTACTCAGTTATGGAGCACCATGTTTTGGGGGACAACACAAAAAACGTTGGTTTAACACAATGAGGCAATGTAAATAATTTAACAAATGCAAGGATGGCATATTGAGAGAGAAAAAAAGCAAGGTCTGTACCTGTGAATGAGCTACACAAGTTCATCAGTTAAAGTTATTTTTAAATGCTCAACAAGTAAAATGTACAGTCAGAACAGAAGATGTTGTAGATTGGGATGTATCCTGGTCTAGATAGTCTAACGACTTATTTGCGTTCTCAAGTGTTGTCAGAGAGGAAGAGGTGGGTCATTACTGAAAACCATCAGAATGAGCCAAATTATGGGTGTTACCATAATTGGCATAAAAGTTGGCAAAGAAGGAGAAGATAAAGGACTCAGTCAGCTCAATAGCCTTCAAGTGGCTGTTTTTGAGATGGGACACTGCTTGGTCCTATGGACTAGAGGAAAGCATGTCTGCAAGTCCAGGAACCTAGGGTGGACTTTGGGATTGGGCCATCCTGACAAATTCCCTAACCTCCACTAAAACCTCATCACTAATAATGCCATCATCCTGGTATCACTATTCACCAGCCCCCTCACTAATTCCATAAACCATTAACTATTTTAATGGACTAGAGTCAATTTCTGCTGGAGCCAGCGCTGTTGAAACTTGCACTAACCACTCATCATGGAAGTAGAATGATGTTTGGGATGGAGCCAAACCAACACACCGTGACCTAATCCATCAAGTTGTTTTCCATTCTATCACAGTGTAGCAAATAATTTAAGGCACAAGGCATTGTAATGCCTGCATGTGACATAAAGGAGGAAAACATAACTTATTTTCCTGTTTGCCATAGTTATAAGAAAGGAAAACATTTCTAAATGTGTAGACTATTTTGTTGATTGTTAAAGGCAAGAAACTTCTATTGTGATGAAAATGTATATTTTGTGTATGTGTCCTGTTAGCCTGTATTATGTTCAGCCATGTAACTGGCTTTGTTTGTACACATGGATTTGGTTCTTTCTAGCCCAATGTTGTTTGACGGTCAATACTTGGCTTTGTGCTCATTTACCGGCTCATGTCGGGTGACATTTACTGTGGGCCTCATCATTTGAACAATGTGGAAAATGTAGCCTACCCTTCCCTTGTGATCGCTGTGATCTTAACTACATTTGATAAGCCTTAGGAAATGTATGCTGGGCTATTTTTCACCTATCACATGATTTGAACTCTCCAAGGGAAAGATGCTCAGAAGAGCACTCAAACAGGGCAGTGTTTAGACTTTAGACTGTTTACTATTTTGTTAGGCAGGGCCGTGGAGTGAATTGTGAGCGGAATATGGGACAGAACGCAATGTGGGTGTGAAGCCAATAATGGACAATGCAGTATTAGATATCAACATGGCCAGAAACTGTTTAGCATGTGTAATATATAAAAATGTAAGTGCTGTATGTGTGAGTGCTAATATTTTCTATTGCAGTGAATGCATTGATCACTAATGCAACTATTTTAGGTGGTGAATGAAGGCACTATTTTTTTCTTCAAGTTAAGTAATGAATACTAAGGCAGTCTGGTTTGGTCTCCCAGAGCCCTCCTAGACAATAACAATGTTACTACTCTTAATTCTCAATCAATATGAAACACCTCTGAAGACATTAGAGAAACCAAATATATCTGCCTAATATTCATTTGATATTTTTTGAAAATGGTCTCTGTGTACACTACCCACTGAGCACTGATATTTATTTTGATCTCAGCACCAGCTCCTCCGCAATGACCTTGGACTGGACTACTGGTTGGGATGTAATGTGTTGTATTGTTTTTTTATTATGCCTTATCAAGCAAACAAACAAAAGTCGAACATCTTTTAACAAAATGTAAGGGAATGTGTTTAAATAAAAATTGGATTTGTGCAAAAGCTTATGTTAATTTGTAATAAAAGGGTTGTAAAAACATTTGTTTCATTTTCTGTACTTGAAATAAAATTATCAACATAGTCAAGGCTGAGGAAAAGCAGTGCTTTTGTAAGTAAATTAGATTTACAAAATAATATAATAGCCCTTAACCATATTCTGCACCATAGTCCCGGGCGGTAAGTACCATAGTCAGCGCCATTGTAAATACCTTTGTTAGAACCATGGTCAGTTTAGTGAGGTGAAGCTGAATATGCTGGAATGATTCCTCACAGTGAGGATGGAGTGATTCCAGTGAGGAGAGTCAGTTGGCAAGCCACTCCATCTAAACAACTGCCTGTCCTCACTGGAATCGCTCCAGCAGAGGTCAGACAAGAAGCAGCCACGCTGGCTCTTGCTCGGAAGGCAAAGAGGAGTGAATCTCACCTTCACAAGATAGTCACGGAGACACCACCGCAGCGCAAGCTCCACAAGTCCCGGCACCCCTTTGCCACACAAACACATACCCAAGAAATGCTCTGTACAACACCAGCTGACACCTTCAAGGCTTCCTGGGTGAATAGAAGGCAAGACAGGGTTAAATGACTAACTTTAAGACAGAACTAATTAGGGATGCACTGAAAGGGAAATACCGTAGGCCTATATAGGAAACAGTTGGCCGATAACCGAATATCTGAATATAGCCTATATATATATATATATATATAATATATATATTTTTTCCTACCAAAGCTACCTGATTTATGGCAAAAGTAATTGTTATGGCAAAACTTAACTTAAATAACAATCACTTATGGGTCCATAAAACTTTTATTCAGCTCTTTTGAATGCATTAATTGCATACACTATTTGGTGATATTTTCTGCTTATTCGGGCCGAAACCAAATAGGCCGAAAATACATTAATTTATTAGCCATTTTCTGCCGAATATTTTCTGCGGGTAAATATTCGGTGCATCACTAGAACTAATGACTAACTTTAAGTAAGAAGTGCAATACATGTAGGTAAACATATAGACTGTTTTAAATTAGTGTGCTTGCTTTAGTTCTGTTTAATTAGGTTTTAGCTGAGCTGTACTGAGTTAAATGTCTGTGTTTGTAATGTTTGTCTGTTTCACCACAAAGACCACTTTGGAAATAGGCTATATCTTGCGCTATCTTACCCCTTATCCATAAACTTCTTAGCCTTTTTTTTACTACGGTAATTTGAAAAATCATTTTAAATACCGGTAGTTCAAATAGCTGATCTACGAATCGATGTAGATCGGCTAGTTGAACTATTTGAAAATGTTTAATAGTAAAAAATGGCAAATAAGTTTAGGGATTCGGGCCAATACATTTTTGAATAGTTAAAATAGCCAATACAACGTGTCGATGTAGAGTGGCTATTTTAACTATTCAAAAATGCTTTTCAAAATAGTAAAAACAAAAAAAGGCAAAGTAGTTTAGGGATAAGGGGTTTAGCATGGACAAAAATAGAGCCCTCTGTGTTATCCTCAGGTATGGTACCCCACCTGTCTGTATGCACCTGGACCCACGGTATGCAGTGACAAGTCCTGAGAACCTCTACAGCAGCAGTCCTGAAGCATATCCAAAACACCACATCACTATTAAACAGCCTATCTTTTAACTATAAATGTCCTTGTCATTAGTGTTCAGATAGCATCCACGGTCCCATACATGAAACTTGTTGAAATGTCTCATACTCTCTTCTCCTCCAGGCTAGCTTGTTAGTCAACTATAGCCACAGCTCATAATGTAGTTATTAATGTCAGCTGGTTATGGTAGAAATACTGAGAGACAAAACAGCTCCAAACAAAGTAACCTTCTTGTTTTTAACAGCTGGCTTTTAATTTGGTGACATTTACCATATTATTTAACTTTATTATTATTACTTTAGTTATAACCAACACTTAAATGTCCCTGTTATCACCCGTTTCTCTCACTCTGACTGTCGCTCTTCCTCCTGGTAGGTGACAATGACATTGTGTTCATTGTGTCCTTACTCTCCAACTCTGTCTCTCAGCACTCATTTGTGATGATTTGTCTCCTCCAGACAGAGACTATATTTTTACCACGATTCAACTCTACGTCAGTCCATGGGTACACATTATCTGGGGTCATCTGATCAAGATGTACGAGTCAGATTTTTCAGTTCCCGTTCCAACTGGCAATGACTTCATCCCAAAGTTTGCGGGCTCTGGCAGAGACCCGTGTCCGAGGAGCACACTTTTCTGTAATTTCTATTATTTTATACATTGGGGCATTCTTCCAGAAACTGACATTATCTGTCCAGGAACTGTTACAGGGAATAAAACCTTGTATAGGCCTAATCCAAAAACTTGCTTAGATGGTTGATTTCAGTTAGTTTTCAGATATTTTAAGTTATTCATTCCATCAATTGATTGAAAACATGAAATCATGCATAGATTTTACAAATAATAACCCTAACCGCACACAAAGCCACATTGTCGGACTAATTTGGTCAGTCTTGTCAAATGCACATAAAACACTACATGGAAAGTGCGCAATATGCCTTTAAGTATGCGAGTTTGAGGCACGCGAAATTCAACAAGATTTACAAAGTATTTAGTTCTCACTTGTATCTTCCATGCTTCTGTGATACGAGAGCTTTGTCAGTGGTTTCTAAAGCACAAGGTTTTCCTGTATGCAAATAGATATAACACCACCACCACCACACTTCCATTTAATTATAAACCATATCCTGCCAATTAAAGAAATAAAACAAAAGCCTCTTGCAACTTTTAAATAGTACATAGTCTTGATAATATATTTTGGGATTCATTTTATAGTCCATTTGTAGTCCTTTGTTTCCATTAACAAGATACCACATTGTAACATTTCCAATGATTAGACCTGAAAATATCAAAAACAGATTTATTAAAATGTGGTCTCTACACACTATTGGAGCGGCTTGGTTCCTAAACGTTCTCTTTTAAGTGATCTGTTTAATGGGTAGCCCTGGAGAGTACACAGCTGTGACAGCTTACAGTGAGAGCAAGCTATATTACAAACACAGCAGAGCACAGAAAACAAACACTGCTTGTTTCTGACACACACAAGAGAAATAATGCTTCACTCATACTGCGCTGGTGTTGTGTGCCGAGAATAGACACCTTGTGGGCTTTTAGATGAGCCATTTGTGCTGTGCGATACCAGCGTGCAATTAAGTATAAATCATGCTTCAGTGATATGTGATGACCCAAAAGTATACATAATTATTACCTGAAAAACAACATTGCTGTCTTCAATTTGACTGACAATGTCAAATAATGCCACAGACACTCAGACAGCAACACAAGTAATGATTCACTGCAAGTGTAAATAGATACAAACGTTAGTAAAAACATAAGCAGTACCGGTTCGTAGTAAGTCATAATTTGTCCATTTATAAAAGTGCACGGCACGTTTGTCCCGCCTAGATTAGCAAAACCAAAAAAAAAATATCTGTGAATTGGCGCCTATTTTCTTTTGTGGCAAGTCTGTCATAATTTAGATTTCACTGATCAATGACACAAGCACACTTGAAGGTGGTCTTCATGGTGACATACAAACATGATGTCACACCCACTCCCTGGGGTTCCGTAGCACTTCCAACATCTCAGCCTCCGGCGTACCTTTGGCAGGCTCATGCATGTACTCCCACCTGGGGAGAAATAATGCTTGTCATTGCATATCACTGAAGCGCACACGAGCACACACACACACACACACACACACACACACACACACACACACACACACACACACACACACACACACACACACACACACACACACACACACACACACACACACACACACACACACACACACACACACACACACACACACACACACACACACACACACACACACACACACACACACACACACACACACACACACACACACACACACACTTTGCTTACCTAGCAGTAAGGGGGAGGGACATGAGGATGCTCTCAATTCTGGAGCCAGGGGTGGCCAGGCCAAACTTCACACCTCTGTCATACACCAAGTTGAACTCCACGTACCTAAAGCATACATACACACCGATACTCAGAGGAATCTTTAGCCAGGATGTGTAATGATAGGAATCGGGGACACTCATTTTAGGTACAGCGTAGGTCTTCAGTTCACCCCCCCCTCTGTCTCTCTCACTCTCTCTCATACAAACAAACATTCACAATCACTCCCAATTTTTATCCTGATTAGTTGTCAAGTGGAATTAAAGAAAATACAAAGATAATTTGAAAAGTGACACTCATGCTTGACTTTCAGTGACTGTAAAAGCAACATTGTCAAGTGCTGTAGCTGGGTTGTGTCAAGTGGAACCAGTATGTTTCATAAGAATAATATGATAATATACACATATACAGGAAAACAGTGAAATAATAAAGTGTGGGATGAAACATAATATTTTATTGCAGTGTAACCGTTTTTAAATT
Source organism: Protomyctophum parallelum (assembly GCF_964188405.1). Lineage (NCBI taxonomy): Eukaryota > Metazoa > Chordata > Actinopteri > Myctophiformes > Myctophidae > Protomyctophum > Protomyctophum parallelum. Next base: position 16,659,551 of record NC_139701.1, on the reverse strand, counting down.
ACTAGTATAGTACTATAATTTGTGAAAGAGTATTTAGAAACTAGATGATTCTACTTAATTTAAAATTAAGTAAAACATTTTATGAGAACACTTTCATTCACTTACAAGTGGATAAAATACAAAATATTTACAATTCTTATGTGGTTACACCATTTAGCATTTTCAGGCACAATCTGTATTTACATTGTAAAAATTGGGCAAATCCCTGCCTTTAAAACAAGATTTTTAAATATTTCTTAATTTGTCCTCTTGATGGTCCGGCCAGCCTGGAATCAAACCTCCCCATGAAAAGTTTGACATTTTTAAACGTTTTGTAATTGTTTGCCTATAATAGCATTCCCAAAATAGGGAGAGCAAGTTAAAAGTGTCTCACTCACCTGCCTCGTCGAACCTGCTGCCAGTCTTTCTCCTCTACAGTGAATGGTTCAGTGAGGTGTTTATACACGATGGGTAAGTAGCATGGCACCACGGTGCGGGCACAACTCCTGACAAAACTAAAGGCCTCCTCCTGATCAGGCGAGTCCAGGTCATCGAAGAAGATACCTCCTATACCCCGCGTCTCTCCCCGATGGCGAATAAAGAAGTATCCGTCACACCTGGAGAAGAAACACACTGTCATCCATAACAGAGTGTACTCAAGAGTGTACAAATCATGGAACCAAATCCACTTATTGGACTTGTAGAGTCCATCAATGTGACTCCAATTTGACCACCAGAGGGTGGTAGAAGGCATCAGGTAAATGTCAACATTGAAGCAAACTAATCTGAGTTCCCAGAATTTTTCGCCACTAGGCGGGCGAGAAAGACTTCTGGGAAAAAAGGACCGTATCCCTGTGAGGGAAGTACGTTGCACTCAGAATCTGAGCGGACACTCCCCTTTCCGGTCTGAAGCACTGTGCATACCATGAAAATAGTCCGAAGGGAATCCAATTCCAAATTGAATTGTAGTAGGCCACCACCGCTCAAGGAGCAATTGTTTCCATTCCGTCTTATTTAGGCCTTGTCCACACGTATCCGGGTAAACGGATAAACGTAGGTTTTTATATGCGTTTTGGGGGGGGTCGCCCACACGCAAACGCGTTTTTGGTCCATATAAACGCATCTTTTGGAAAACTCCTGCCACAGTGTATTTTTTTTAACTCCGCCTGTGTGTTCCCTGTGTGGACAATGTAAACAGAGTTTTGCATGGGTCTTGCCATTGGTCATATGGACAGAGAGATTTAAAAAAACGTGTCGTATGGACAGAGAGATTTAAAAAAAACGAAAACGAAAAAGCTACGTTTATGTAGGTGTGGATGAAGCCTTAGATGTAGCGCCCACTCCATGTGGAACCCGCCCCTGTCTTTTGATTCGCATTTCATTTGAAACGCAACGCACTGGGCCATGCCCCTGCTGCACAGGATCTGAGGCCAATTTTCCTAGACTAGAAGCAAACTAACAGGGATTCTCATTTAGCTGAAGACAAAAGTAGTCCTGCAACTTTACTTACTTCACTCCATTACATAGACTGCCCCCTCCCAAAAAGAACAGACTTGCATGTTATCATTGCATCACAATGCAAGGTTGTGTTTGTTTTGTCAAGAAAGCTAAAATGTTGCACATGGAGTATAAAATATTACGCTCATCATTGAAATGTAATTATTTGTTTGGAATGTGAAAGGAAACATCTCTGGAATAAACATTTAAAGATCATCTTAATAATGATCTTACAAAAAGAAGCCTCAGTCTTGCCCATACACAGTGCATTTCCTGGTCACCGTGACTCTTCGACAGCTGTCAAATCTAAAACACCTGACTTCTTATTTTTTATTATTATTATTCAGGGACGTGATGCAACTTCATCCTAGGGTAAACATGATGTTCCAACTTCCTGATTCACCAGGGATGTCCCTCTGAGTCTGAACCACCTACTGTATATGTCTCTTCTACTCTTTCTACAGAGTAATCTCCAACGCTACACATGATATTAAAATACGACATCGACATGAGCCTGAAGCATTTTAGTATGGAATATAAAACCTTGTATAAGTATTAATATGCCTGTATTCCTGGGAATTATAGTATAATGTGAGACGCTGCAGCACTGCTGTGTGCACAATGTGTCCACAACCTACACTACAGTACGACATCAGATTTGTCCCACCGACAGTATTATGTTCAGGATATTAAGCATTGCAGTGTTCAACTGCAAGTTAACATTAACAAGTACAAAATACATTTTATGGTGCATCAGTGGGTTTCAATCATAGACTGTAAAAAATATGGACAAAGCGTTCCCCGGGTCTAACATGAACGTAAAATGAAGCCTGTCAGTCCTTGAATTGTAAATCGCCATCTTTCTAGATCCGTTTTGGCCCAGCTGGCCATTGGCTGGCCCAGACAACGAGGCGGGACTTCCCCCCTTCTTCTTAGTTGGTTTTTATTTTGACGTGGGGAATCCCGATCATAGACTGTAACGGTAGCCACGCCCCTCAGAACATACGCGACTTTATGGTAATTTTTTTAATAAATGGGACCATCATTTTCCAAAAAGAATATTATGACATTAGAAATGAGACTTTAAACTAGTGACTGGAAGCAGAAAGTATTCATGACCATGTTTATTAAGGTAATACAGTCTAGGTGAAGTTGGGCCCAAATACATGGACTTCTATGGGGCTATGGGCTTTTTTGGGCCCAATGACAGCGCCACAACAGGCCATTATATGAACTTTCAGGAAAAGTTGTCAAACTGGGCCAAAATAAAGAAATTGGTACAAGTCGAGGGCCGGACTGTGTTTCAACACAGGGGAGAGGGGTAGCTGAAAGTTGACCACAAGTGATATACTTTCACTGCTGATCAATAGTGAAGAGAAGACGCATGCTTGCGCTTGCGGGCCCTCGATACGTGACAATACACTCGCAGTGCATTGTGGGACTTATGGTGGTCCGTGCAGTATACCAGAGGGCCAGTTCTAATACTAATTAAATATCATCCCGCGGGCCAAAGATAATTCATTCACGGGCCTGATTTGGCCCCCGGGCCTTGAGTTTGACATATAGTGGCTTCACAAAATATCTGTCTGACTACCCCCTGGTTTCAATGAACGGGAATGGTTGATTAAAGTCAACAAAATGCCATTACAAGGCCATGCAAGACAACATCCCAACCTCCCTTTCATTGGCGTACTACAAGGTCTTTCACCTCATGACCTCAGACTAAACAGTTATTCTGCAGTTGCAGATTATAGGGAGCGACTTGCCCTTATCATATTCAAACAGTAAGGATACGCCCAATGTCATGTACACACTTAAACCACAAAGTCACTGAATAAAGAATTATGCAAAACATGCACACAAACAGACTTCATTCATATTATCCAATTATCCATATTATCCGAGCATTACATTCACCCATTTACCCAAAGCTCTTTAGAGTACCATAATAATACATGCTTAATAGAACATCGCAGTCCCGCCCCCTTTCATGACAACGACAGACCAGGCAAAGCATTTCCCATGCATTTCTCCTATAGACGTTTCAAAAAGTGTTTATTTAAAGACCGTTTTAAGCCTCGGACAAAGCCAACTCATGACAACAAACACATTTTTTTGGGCCGAACAAATAATTGGAAAAAAGAAAAACAGCAAAAAATGTGTTGTACTCTGCCCTTTTTTTCTTATTTCTAAATATTTGTTTGGCCCAAAGAATTGTGTTTGTTGTCATGAGTTGTCACGATCCGAGTTGGCTTCGTCCGAGGCTTAAAAGGTCTTTAAAGAAATACTTTTTGAAATGTCTATGGTTGAAATGCATGGGAAATGCTTTTCCGGGTCTGTCGTCGTTGTCATGACTGTGATGCTCTATAACAAGGGTCCCCCGATGGCAATTAAATCTCTTTGGTAATGTGAGTGTCATGTTCTACTCATTGTGCTACAAGGGACCTATACGTCATGCGTGGTGTGCACACTCATGCGTGCACACGCACAAAAACACAGACATGCATAGCACACATACACACATATCTGGAGAAGTCAGTCCGTACCATTTCTTGAAGTCAGGGTAGTACCGTGGATGGTGCTTGTCGCAGGCTTCCTTCAGCGTGTTGTGGAAGTGAAAGGCATCTTCATCCTTAATGAAGACTGGAGTGAGATCTGTGCCTCCACCAAACCACCACAGTTTAGAGCCTGACACACACACGCGCACACACACGACAAGGATTATCATTCATTCAGGTAATCAATAGTGTAGACACCAAGACACAACCGCTACTGACACCACGTGACAATGACACACTCACCATCTTCCTCGTCAATCTCAAAGTATCTGTAGTTGAAGTGCACTGTGGGAATGTGTGGGTTCTTGGGGTGGATTACAGAACTCACCCCCATGGCAATGAATGGCAGCTTACCTGGGGGAGAGTGCAGGAAAACACATTAAAATGGGAAATCATCTTCATTTTTAGAGTGACTTCATCTAAAGTTTTACACACTGACAGCAGAGGCTACTATGAAGGCACCAACCTGCTCATTGGGAGTAGTTAGAGTTCAGTAGCCTTGTTTTTTTTTTAAGATATTTATGTGGCTGTTCTGCCTTCATTGGTAGTACACAGAGATAGACAGGAAACTGGGAGAGAGACGGAGAGTGACACAGAGCAATGGTTGTCGGCCTCGGGCCTAGAATCCGCAACTCGCTGTCAGGCCGCATTAGAGCCTATAGTGGTTAGTGGTATGCTGCCTTAACCTCTACGTGAGCGCCGCCCCAGTAGCCTTGTTTACCAGCCTTACTGGAATGCCCTGCCCCATTCCCTCAAAACCATCAAATCACTGTTTTCCTTTAAAAAAAAGGTCTGAAAATTCACTTGTCACTATCATCAGATCAAAGGGAGAGAAGGTGATTGCCCCACCTCCCCCACCAAAAGCACCACCTGAGTCGCAGCTACTGCACCGGGAACATGAGTTTTAGCTTATGCAAGAAGACTTATTTCTTATGATTTAACAATGGTCTAAGTAGGGCTGGACATTTTATTTACTGAAACGATACGATGATATGAGACTAGATACCATCTGTGATTTCAGTTATAGTAATATCATAATATAGCTGATATAGTTGCCCTATAATGAACAGGGGTTGACACTAGGGGTTGACGCCTAACTACCAGTGGCAAGTAAAATAAAATGTTTGGGTCCGGGCAGGCGGAGTTTGCATTCAGGTTGCCTAAGGTGTGAATATGGAAGCAATTCCTCTATAAACAAAACAGAAGATGTCTGTGTAATTTAAAATATTAAATGTAATTTAATAAATTAAAAGTCAAAATGTATAGCTATGGCCCAGGCCGTGGCGTAACGGTCTGGGCACCGGACTGGTAATCCAGTCGCAGTGTGCCGCGGGTTCGACTCCCGAACCCGACACGGCCTTTACTGCATGTCATCCCCCCATCTCTCTCCCGTTTCCTGTCAGCCTACTGTCTGTCCCTTCAAAAATCAATAAAAGGCGTAAGCCGCAAAAAAATATCTTAAAAAAATAAATAATGTATAGCTATTTGCAAGTAAAGTAAAAATCATACCCGTGTGAAGTGAGGGGCACTCTTATCATCATACATCATCTCATTCCGGCCAATCACAATTTGAGTCCTCACTTTTGTCTTCAATGTCTGTGTTTACACACTTTTGTCTTCAATGTCTGTGTTTACACACTTTTGTCTTCAATGTTCGTGTTTACACAAACATTTTGTGGGCATAGGAGGGGCTAGTGCCACTCAAAAGAAGTGTTAAAATGAAGGGTAATAATTTTTTTACATGACCTTTGAGCAAGTAGAACATGACCTGTACTTGCCTGACGGGCAAGTGCCTCTGAGACCTTAGTGTCAGCCCCTGAATGAATTGTGTGTGTGTGTGTGTGTGTGTGTGTGTGTGTGTGTAGACGTACCATCTTTCCCTTTGAGAACCTTCCCTCTGCTCCTCATCTGCTTGGCAGCCTCCTCAGTCAAGTGTCCAGACACCACAGACACACTGACTCCCGCCTTCTCAAACACCTTACCATCCTGCATCACACAGCTGATTCCTCCACCGCCTGATACACAACATAAGACAGGGACACAACAATAAGAACAGTAACATCAGTCTGTAGAAATTAGCAGCACAGTGGCAAGTGTGATCTTCAGGAGGTGTGGATAGACTCTGTATATGTGACTGGAGTACTCTTTCTTTGGATATGTAGGCCTATCATCATCATCATCATACACATTCATAAATGTGTAATTGTGCGTATGATGTAAATGCGCAAAATCTGTCTATGTGTCCGTCTGGACTAGTTAACGTAGAGAGAGAAACCGAGAGAGAGAGAGAACCGGCTGACAGACAGACTTCAAACTCTTCGTGTCGCTGAGGAACCAAGGGACTGTCACTGGTCTGGCATCAAGTCAGATAGGCAGTTGTCCAGAGATCTGGTTGTCTAGACTCCAGAGACACCAATCTGACCACTATGCCAACAGACTTGTGGTGGGAAAACAGAATAGAATAGAATAGAATAGCGGATCTCATATCAATAAAACCACAAATAAATCCCCATGAATGCAGTATGCTGTTTTCAACATTGGGTTCTATTAAAGAAACAACTGATTTAGCATCAAATAACCAGCATCAACCAGTTTGTGTTGAACCCATAGAGGTTGAACCGCTCTGAAACATCGTTTACTCCAGTTTGGCACTTTGGCGAATGGCGATGCCCAGATTGCCCACCCGTGCCCCGCGCAAAAAGCCAAGGGGGTGCGTGCACACACCCTTCTGTACTCGCCTTCCTCCCTCTCCCATCGGTCCACCTTGAACGTTCCACCGTCCACCTTCTCCAGAGCTCTACAGAAGTTGGCCTGCGTCTCCATGATGAGCATCTCCATCCTCGTGCTCATCTCCGCTCTGCTCTCCTGAAGCACGCTGACGTTGGTCACGGGGGGAGACATGAACCCCTTGCACCTCTCCGAAATATCCCCCTCTTCCTCCACGGTCACCTGAGGGACCACCGACGCCATCTCCGCCCGCTGTTTGATGTGGCTCGCACTGGCCACGAAGCCCACCGCTGCGGCTGCAGCTCCGGCGAGCAGCAGGGCTCCCCGACTGGCTCGGCCCGGGGCAGACGTGCCTGCGGTCCCATGGGACATGAACCTTACTCCGGTAGCCCTGGAAAACCATCGCGTCCCCGGAAGAGAACAGGAGAGTGTAGTGTTAGCAACCCATTTTAGCGGCGAAACGAAACATTTCCTCGCAAGCGTCCTGTTTACGGAATAAAGTCCGACAGTAGCCATGAGTAGAGACCTGCGCCCTGTGTGTGCGTGACGGGACTACGCAGTTATGATCCATTTACTGAAGTCATCTCAACGCTGACATGCTGCAAGTTGATGTTATCGTACAGAAACGGCCTTCCATAACAGACGTGCAAGCAGACTCGTGCTAGGTTCCTTTCTAATGAGACATGGGAAATGGAGTTCTTGAGCGCTCATAGCGCACCGAACTCATCCAAATAGTGGCCCATAAGAAAACATCAACACCCAGAAGGCAATGCTTGACTCTGACGTCACGTCTGCAGAGGGTGACGTACGTGCATGCGTGCACGCGTGAATGTGCGTTTGTGCGTGTGTGTGTGTGCGTGTGTGTGTGCGTGTGTGTGTGTGTGTGTGTGTGTGTGTGTGTGTGTGTGTGTGCTATTTGCGCATGTGCCCGACGATAAGGCGTGTTGTTGGTCGCCATGACAACGTCTATTAAAGCCTTTGAGGGCAGCAGACATACAGAGAAGTGGATTATGTGCACATGGGCTACAGACGGATAGCTGAGAATGTAGTGTCATAATAATAAGGTGCAACTCGTCTCGTCTCCAGACAACCTTCTTGAAGACATTTTCATTTGTTTGAAGCAAGAAGAAGACAGAATAATTTGGTACCAGTTTGGTAGGTTGTGGTCACATTAATCAACCACTTTGCTACAGCTCGGCTGTACTATGAATCCACGATATCTGTTAGTTAGTTTCATTAGCATAGACCCTTTGCAGACGAAAAAGCCAGTATGGTGCAGCTGTTTTATTTATTTACTTTTGTAGTCTGTGGTTCGTTGATGTATTTCCTTCAGTCGATTAAGTCAAGTTGTACAGACGTACACTATAACCCACTAGTAACGTACTTGTCTACCCTATATAGCTCATCACAGCTGATCTTTACCCGTATATGGCGTACATAATTTGAGAAAAATACTATTTGAAACAAAACAAAACGCTGCACGCGTCTGTGGGATATTACAGCCTAATACTTTACCCTGAACTATTATCTTTTGACCGGGAGAGGGCGACCGATAGCTAAGGCTAACACACGCAACCCCACTCAAAAACAAACCTGTATTTCACTCCTTGTAAATTGTAAATGCACACATTATTTTGTGCCTCCTATTATAAGAGGAAATATGAAAATACTAAAAGCTATTTTTTTAATCGTTATAATTAAATGCTAACTGACATGTCTTTGTAGCAATTTGGTTGAAGTCAATTAAGTCTACATCAGTGGTTCTCAATTGTCCAGTGACCTTCAGGGTTCATTGAGGGGGTGGTTCCATAAATTAACTTATGGCTAACCTCTGTGTTTTTATACAGTTAATCGACCATATAAAAACACAATACAATTCAATACAAATACCAAATATATTTGAGTTCATCATTATTAAATGACATTCTTTTACCATGCAGTGCTCCATGATGAGTCAGGGTGTGAGTACAGAGAACCGGGAGGAGTACGAGGATGACTTCGAGAAGGACCTGGATTGGCTGATTAGTGAAGAGGAGGGTCAGACAGAGGACCAGGTGAGCACTTCCTTTCTGCTTATTTGACTTATTTTAACTTCCATATTTCAATAGGCCAATGTGAAAAGGGTGCCATTTGTTCTTATGCCTTTGATGGCAATTGGATGATTTGAGGTATTTTGTTTCAAAAATGTGTTTTGCAAAAATCCAGGCCAATATGAAAAGGGTGGGATATATTCCTGAGCCTAGTTGGAAAGTGTGTGAAAGATTTCACGTAAATTGCAAGCTGTGTTCATGATTTGAGGCTTTTTGTTCAAAACGGGCCAGTCCTGCAAACTTTGCAAGCCAATGTTAGCCAATTAGGATGGAATATGAAATATCGGACAGATCCATCTTGAGCATATGACTATAGAGATACTGTGTAACGATTCACGAGAGTTTTGGAGAAAATCGGATTTACAAAAGTCGGCCTCCTGATGGTGCTATAACAGGCCGTTCTGGAAAATGTGGGGCAGAGGTTCATCATTAGCATCTAAGGAGTGTGTGTGCAAAGTTTGTCACGAATCGGGCCAAAGGTGCCGGAGATTAGCTGGTAACGGACAGACGGACACACGGACGGACGGACGGACACATGGAAGGACACACAGACGGACGGGAGTGGAAAACATACTCTCTCCCCATGCCTTCGGCCTGGTGGAGACAATAATGGAAAGGAAAGAGAAGCAACACAGAGATGGAGATAAATAATTTAGCTTTCCCTTGCTGAAAGATACATTGAATTACAGTAACACAATCTTATTTATTGGTATGTCACTCAGTAGAACTTTGCCAAATAGCTATTCAGTGTAACCAGTTCGCAGGTAAATTGTGCCTACCTGCAGTGAAGACGAGAAGCCAATGGGTCCATGACCCTGACCCTGTGAAAGTGTGATAGAGAGTGATGAGTAACCCAACGCTGGCATGTTCCACAATCCCACCGTCTGCATGGGAAACCTGCTCAAGTGACTTTCTCTGTGGCGGGGAAAGATATCATTATAGGATGCATTATTGATAGACTTGAATATGCACACTTAATGCTTAATTCATGCTGCGCTATGCTGAGCATTAGTGAGGACCAATTATTCTAATATAGGTTGACAATGGGTGAAGTGGTCCTTTAAGTATTCAAAAGTATATTATATACAAAGTACATTTTCTATTAAATGTATAGTGCAGTCAAAAGTACAATTAGCTGTACTTTTAGCTACAATTTAGTGAAAGTCAGTAAGTATCCAAAAATACAAATACTTAAGTAAACAAAAACAAAATTACTTAAAGCACCAATGCTCGTGATAAAATAGTTTAAAAAAAATCACACTTGTGTGAAGTGAGGGGCGCTCTCATCATTGTACATCATCATAAATACATCATCTCATTCCGGCCAATTAGAATTTGCATCCTCTGCCTTCGTCTTCAACGTTTGTGTTATGCAATGTTTGTGTTTGTCAATGGCATTTAATGTTTGTGTTAGGACAAAGTATTGCCCCTCAAAAACAGTCTGTGTCTCATAGGAAACCTGCCTACCAATAACTTCATCATTAGGCAGGTTTTGTTATTTTTTTTAAATTGTTTTCCAAGATTTAAAAAAAAATATTTAGATTTGTATTAACACAAGAACAATGGTTTCCATTATAGCATGCCAACTTTCAAGGAATAGAAAGCCTGCAGTTTCTATAAGCTTATGGATTCCAGGTTTCTGCATGTCCAGAGCCCTCCTCTGAGACACAGTAGGTTTCTGCATGTCCAGAGCCCTCCTCTGAGACACAGTAGGTTTCTGCATGTACAGAGCCCTCCTCTGAGACACAGTAGGTTTCTGCATGTCCAGAGCCCTCCTCTGAGACACAGTAGGTTTCTGCATGTCCAGAGCCCTCCTCTGAGACACAGTAGGTTTCTGCATGTCCAGAGCCCTCCTCTGAGACACAGTAGGTTTCTGCATGTCCAGAGCCCTCCTCTGAGACACAGTAGGTTTCTGCATGTCCAGAGCCCTCCTCTGAGACACAGTAGGTTTCTGCATGTACAGAGCCCTCCTCTGAGACACAGTAGGTTTCTGCATGTCCAGAGCCCTCCTCTGAGACACTGTAGGCAGAAATGGTGCCATCTTATAATGAGCATTATTGAGGACTGAGCCTCGGAGGACCAATCAGAAGGAAGATAGGTTGAAAATAAATGGCTGAAGTCGTCCTTCAAGTACAGCACTCAAGTAAATGTTCCTCGTTACTGTCCATCGATATAGCTGTTCTCTACTTTGTCACCACAGGGCCCTGGCAATGAGGAAATTAAGAGCAAAATAGACAAGGAGCTGCTGGAAGAGGACAAGGATGAGCGAGGGAGGAAGGAGAAGAAGAAGAAAAGCCAGAAGGCAGTGAAAGGAAAGAAGGCAACAAAGGAGATGGAAGTAATGGAGGAAGAAGAGAGGTGGCCCTCACCTATGGAGCCTCTAGAGTGCGACATGGAAGGAGACGGCCCGGTAGGCCTATTGCTTGATCGTAATTATTTGAGATAATCACAGTTATTTTTTCCCTAATCGTCCAAATTGTTTCCATTAATCTGTCACACACACTTTGCAATGTGCTGTGAGCTTGTGGATCGGCTATTGCCGCGCTATTTTGAAATAATTATGAAAATATAAAATAGATAAATATGGCCTATTTTGGCTACAGTACATTATTTATTTTGATTATTGGTAGGCCTATTGGTCACTGTCAGTCATTTCTGTGTATATTTAAGTTGTCACATCTGCTCTGTGCAATTTTTGCTTACATGTTCCAATATTTAAAAAAACTAAAAAAACTAAAATCGTTAATCGCAATTATTTGTATGACAATGAATCGCTAACTAAAATGTCATGATCGTGACACAGCCCACGGCCCCGCCCCCTCCTCTGGTGTCGGACGACCAAGAAGAAGTGGATGAGGAGAAGAAGTACATCCTGGAGAAGATCCAACAGGCCAACCGGGAGCTGCAGGACCAGGAGGCTCCGGACGCGTCGCGCCTCAGGAGGCTGCACTTCAAAGACAACCTGGTGGACCTGGTGGTTCCTCCTCTGGAGTACGAGCGAGGTGGAACACCTGCCGGTGCAAAGGCAGAAGGACAGGAGCACAGCAGCACGGACAGGGCCAACGGCATAGAGGCAGAGAACGAGGTGTCGGGGAGGTTGTCTGAGCTGAAGATCTCCCCGTGGCAGGGAAGCGTGGCAGGAGGAGGTCCGGTCAGGGCGACGGCGGAGGCTGAGGGAAGCAGCCAGGCGGGGCATGGAGGAAAGGAGGGAAGAGTCTTGGTAGAAAAGGACGGCAAGTTTGAACTGGTCAGTCTGAAGGAGATGGAGAGCCAAGGCCTGCTGCCTCCGTTAGCAAACCATCCCAGTGAGACCACCTTCTCTTCGCCTCGCCCTCAAGAGCCTGTGTCGAGCCCCAATAAGACCCCCGCCTTCTCCTCCGCTCCCCCTCAGCTGGCCAGCGCTTCTTTCTCTCAGCAGGGCATTGCAGCACCCAGACCTCCGGTCAAGCCACGGAACCGACCCAACTCAGCCAGTCACAGCCAGAGGGACAGCCAGAGGAGAAGCACTAATCGCAGAGTGCAGTCAGCCACGGGAGCCCCCTGCGAGGCCACCTACACCCTGTCCCCACAACAGAAGGAACTGCTGCAAAGATCCCAGGAGAGAAAAGAGAAGCTGGCCAAAGAGGTAGGAACCTCTTTGACCTCTGTGTGTGTGGAGTGGCTTAATGTTAACTATAGCACCTTTAATGTAATTACCTTCAGCTGTGTTTACCTGTCAAAATGAGTTGAAAATGGTCTATTGTTGTACTTTTCATGCCATGGTGATGTGTTACCATGTGCTTCTCCAATCTCCATTTCTCCCCTTTAGGCAGAGCAAAAGAAACGCGAGGAAGAGGAGCAGAAGCGTCAAGAAAATGAGGCGGCATTCCGGGCCTGGTTGATAAGGAAAAGGGAGCAGTTTCAGGGGGAGAGGCGGATCCATCGAGCACAGGAGATGGAGAGGATGAACAGTAGCAAGGTACACTGTATGTATCATACATAATGTATGGCCGCTGAGCAGCGAGACCAACAACTTAAAACCATTGCTGAAAATAATAGTGGTTCAGTTCAGCCTCAGTGACCTCGAATACTGCATAAGTTGACTGAAAAGAGTCATGTTTTTGTGCACCACAATATATAGCTTAGTAATATGCTGTTTATGCTGTTCTCTGGCAATATATATTTTAATGTGTTACTTTCCCCATAACAGAGAGATGTCATTGACCCAGATGTGGCCTTCAGGTCCTGGCTGCACAGGAAACAGGAGCAGCAGCAGAGGGACAGACAGCTGGAGGAGATGAGGAGGCTGGAGCAGGAGGGTGGCATCTACATACACAACCCGGTGGAGTCCGACAGGGCTTTCAGAACGTGAGTCAGTAGCCCATCAACATACACTACCTGGTGGAGACCGACAGGGCGTTCAGAACGTGAGTCAGTAGCCCATCTACATACACTACCCGGTGGAGTCCGACAGGGCGTTCAGAACGTGAGTCAGTAGCCCATGCAGGAGCTAAGAGAGGCTTGTTGATGTCCTAAGATAGCGACGGCTTTACGATAGCGAAAATAGCAGATCTACAAGCTCACACAACACATCACATTGATGCGTTGTCTGAGCTTACAGATCAGCTATTTGCAAATGGGTGAAAAAAATAAAGCAAAAAATAAATTGAAGGTCACCGACCAAACCCTTTACAAGCCATTCATTTATTTTGTCTACACCACATACTGTACCTCTCCCTCCCAGGTGGCTGAAGAGGAAACGGGCAGAGAAGCGCGCCGAGCAGCAGGCAGCTCGGGAGCGCTCCCGCAGGCAGGTGGTGGAGGATCGGCGAGCACGACGCACGCAAGACCTGCTGTGTGCCGTCAACGACATGAAGACTTTCAGATTCTCAGAACACCTGGCGTACCGCTTCTGAACTCACCACCCCAAAGCACGCCTTCAGGCCTCCGTTGTAGGACAACAAGACCAGGATAGATCACATCTCCGCACTAAACTTTAGGGTTGGGATCCTATAGGATTTTAACGGTTCCATTCCTTAATGGTTCCCTTTAACGATTCCTATAGGGTGTTACAAATGGACCCCAACAGGTCTTACAAATGGAACCAAATGGACCCGCACCTATTGTGGTCCTTGACATTTGAGTTTGAGAACCACCGGTATTGATTTGTAATTGTATAGCAGACATGAAGTCCATATACTGTACAAGCTCCGATAGTGTGATAAAAAACGGTTCCAGAAACGCTTCCAAATGTGATGGAACCGATTCCGGTTCCTCAATGCTGGATCAGTTTTTCCCGATTCCAGATCCCAACCCTATACTGAAGTTGTGAGCTATCATCACCTCACACAGAGGTCATATGCATCTTAGTTTACTGTTACCGACAATCCTTTTTGCTGCTACGGATGTCATAACAATACAACGGGTATATCTATAAGCTACATGAAAACCCCTTTTTTACCTGGAATGTTGTTTGATCAGTGTAAATGTAGCTGGGTAAATGAAATATCCAAAATCAATAAGGTTACTGTGGCATATAGGCTACATTGTTTTGAGTATTATTTTTTTTTTTTACCAGCTTTAATAATTTCTGTAGGGTCAGATGCACTTTGAATGGAGCTCATCACTTTACAGTCTGAACATGAGAATCATACCTTTCCTATGACCATATGCCTTTTCAGTCTGTATCAATAAGTGTTTTGTTTGACAAATACAGTAGTTTGTGCAAATCCAGAGCATTGTAATTATGTTTCTGCTTGGTGTATCATGTAAGTGCATGCATTGCCAAAATGGTAACAGAATTACAAGTATAGTCAGGGGATATTAATAAAATCTGGGAATACATTTCTTACCAATAATTTTCTTCACCAATATGTTTGTAAAGATGCCTACGAACATATCCCACATTGGTTTATATTCAACCACCCTAGGGGAATTTCTGACAGCTGCTGAAAGTTAAGGCAAAATGTTCAAATTTCATTATGCTTTAAGTATAGCATGTCAAACTAGGGGGGGGGGGGGTTTCATCATTCTGAATCCATTCCAAACATTAGTTTTGCACGAAAAACACTCCTTGGGCTTAAAAAGGCCATAGCAGTCATCACAAATGTGATGAGGTCAGCACATTTGGGCACATTACGGCACATTTAGTGTCTATGGCCGGTTTTAGCCCAATGAGTGTTTTTCGTTCAAAACTAATGCTTAGAATGAATTCAGAATGATGAAAACACCCTAGTTTGACACATCACATGCTATTTAAAGCATAATGACATTTAGAACATTTTGCCATATATTGGCTGTTGATGGTACCCCAACTTTCAGACACCCTTACAAACACATTGGTGAAGAAAGGTCTTGGTAAGAAATGTATTCCCAGATTTGACATTATACTGATAATATTCCCTGACTGTAATGGGAAGTAAAACAAAAAGACTTCCCACCATGTTGAGAAACTGTTTCTCAACGGACCACACGTTCTTATCAGAAACAAATTAAATGTATATTTAAAGGAAGATTATATTGTTTGTGTAAAAGGAAGATGAGAATCATGTCAATGATCAATCAACAATTGTGTTGAAGAACACATACACACACAACTAATATTGAAACAAACAAACATTGAATTCTTCAATTTTGGATAAGCAATGTTCTCTTTTTTAATTTATAGGCACATACAGTACACACATCAATTTATGTTCTACAGCATTTCATAGTTAAATATCAGTGAAACAAAGCAAAGTGGCCACCCTCTCCATCAGACACGAATCCTTAAAAACAGCTCTTCAACATCGATGGGTTAAATTCATAGCGGTTGGAATCGGTGGAAAACAAAAAACAAAAGTACAGCACACATGCCACTTCAACTCCCACTGGACTTACAGTGCATGCATTTACCTGTCTGCATTGTTGGCAAAATAGGACTTATGAAAAGAAAGTAGAACTACAACCCACTTTAAAAATAACCATTAAAGATAACCATTATTCCTTGAAACAGGAATGATTGAGTTCTTTTATTAAAAAAGTTACTAGTATTAAAAGCCGACAATTGCCATAGCAGCTATCTTAAAACAAAAAACAACACATAAAACATGCATGCTCGCCCACACACACACACACACACACACACACACACACACACACACACACACACACACACACACACACACAACACACAACACAATTTACTTGTAAACTATTATACTGTTCTGTTTGTTCAAAGGGAGGGGTCTCTGCTTATCTCCTAACATGAGGAAAGTGCAGGTAGTGCACACAGGTAGTGACGGATAAGATCAGTCACTGGTTTCAAGAAAGAAGTCAAATACAAAATGTCAATCACAGACAAATATATCCTTAGTTCCAATATTGTCCCCGTTCTGTGCTCTTAGCCGTTCATGTTTTTTTAAGCTTGATTCACACTTTGTTGCATGAAGGTGTCACGCGTCAAAAATGGCCGACCTACAAGCTCATAAAGCGTGACACCCAACGCTGTGCGGCAGAGCATAAATTAGGTCAGTGGTTCCCAAGGTGGGGTCCGGGGACCCCTAGGGGTCCTTGAGGGAGTTCAAGGAGGTCCCCAGCTAAATGATAGTTTTGAACGAAATGGACCCTTATGGGTCTGTAACTCTGAGAGTGTACAAATGGAACCAAATGGACCCGTTAGGCTCCATTTGATTCCATTTGTACACTCTTAAGAGTTAAATTAACATTGATTTTACAATATAAATTGTGGGGGTCCCAGAGATCCATTAGCCTGTTGCATATCAAACTGTCCTTGAACTGTCCTTGAAATGAAAATGGTTGAAAATCACTGCTAGAGCTGTAAAAACCCCTTGTACCATATATTATCAAATGGGGGCGAATGAGTGTCATTTTGGTGTAGCCTGGTTAATAAACCAGACCGAATCAGTCGTTGGCAAAAATAAATTGCCTGCCGGCGGATTACGGTCTGGAGAGGCTCAATTGTACGCCCATTTCCTACACCAGAGAAATGGGGCGGCCAATCGGGACACGGTATGCAATATGGGCGGGCTTTGGTACAGTGACTTTCAATGCTTGAGACCTTTGACTGACAGTAGCTCTGACCAATTGCGTCAAAGAGAAAATGTTTCAACCCGCCCCCCTGGAAATGAAATCCAAGCTGAGCCTCCCCAGACTAATATCCCGCGGTCCGTGCGATATTAGTCTGGTTTATTAACCAGGCTAATTTTGGTGGTCCTTGACATGAAAAAGTTTGGGAACCACTGAATTAAGCTTTACAGTGACATCTACTCTGATAAAACATTATTGCTGGGGTTAAAGTAAAATGTGTATATTTTTGGAAAGGTTTAAAGGATTATTATCCATTATGTATAGGAGATAATTTGAACAAAGAATTTCTCAGACTGCATATTGCTCTTTGATTTGGCTTGTTCACAGTGCAGAAAACATATATGGCCCCAATATCAACGAAATACCCAAATAAATCAAATAAAATAAAAATGCAGAGCTTGTGATCGGGCAAGCTCCAGTGATTTCCCCTGCTGCTGCTTCCATGCCCCATCAAACCCTCAATGTGGGCCGGCTCCCAGTATGTGGGCGGGCTCCCAGTATGTGGGCAGGCTCCCAGTATATGGACGGGCTCCCAGTATATGGACGGGCTCCCTCAATGTGGGCGAGGCTCCCAGTAAGGCAGATTTGCCTGTTACCTCCAGTTACCTCCACATTCAAAAGGAACACACATATCTGTGATTATACACATCTTATACATATCTTTCTGACACCCCATAATAGTACAATACCAGTATTTCAGTATTTCTCTTGTTTCTATTTGCTTAGATCTTTGTTTATCCTGTAATATGGTGTCTACTACTTGCACTGATAGAATTAACGGAAAAACATGAAAATAAAACATAAAATAAAAATCAGGACAATACAACAACGCAACAATGATCAATACCCTTCCACTTTAAATGGTACAAAAATAGAATTGTTTTTTTTTATCTAAAAGGTCGTTCAATAAATAGATAGAAATAGATAGAAAGATCTGACTGTAAGGAGGGAAGGGGGTTGGTGTTGTTACAATTCATCCTTAGGGTTGATAGTAAAGCCCTGGTCCCAGTTGTGCTGGTGCTGCTGGTGCTGCTGGAGAGACTTGCGGTCCATCTCCTCCATCACCTCGTCTGCTTGTAATCTCTCCTGGTGTTGTGGAAGAAGAGATGGATGAGGATGAAGGTTGGGAAAGGTTCAATCAAATTCAAACATCACCAAGTAAAAGTGGTTACCGGTAGTTATTATCCACTTGAACCCTAGCACCCCCTATTCATCAGAAATTGTTGAACTACAAGCTCACAGCGTGTGGCAACGCAAGCTTGTATATCAGCTATTTCTGGCAAAGAGATTTGGTGTAAAAGGAAAAAGAACAAAGCCAACTCAGGTACAGAGGGTTTAAGTGGTTAACCATTATTCCTATTAGCAAACAAAACAAAAACAGTACAATTAAAAACAAAAAATAAACTAATATAAGGAACTATTAACACAGTTATGAATTATCGTTTATAATTTGATCCTTAAATGTTAATGAAGTACTTACTAAGATTTAGTACTTCTAAGGATTTAGAAGACATTTTCAGATTCCGGTATTAATGGGTTAAGTAACAAATCAGAGTACTGGTATGTTCCGTTTACCAGTTCCCTGTAGAGCGGATCCAGGGTGAACCAGAGAGCCACAGCACACCTCTGTCCCGTGGTGACGGCCCTCACACCATGGGGGTTCTCCCCTCCTGAGGAGAAGCCCACCATTCGACCACACTTTGGCTTCACGGACGCCTGGAGACCACACAAAGGAAGGAGAGAAGAGGGAGGTGGAAGTGAAGGAGGGTGGAGGAATGGGAAGCAGCGAGAGAGATAAGACAATAACAATGTATGTTTTTCCACCCCGCTTTAATCAAGGTGTTTTTTGTACGATTTTTGAATACTCATGAAGCACAAGTGGTTAACATCAAAGACAGGTCATATATAAATACATATTATAAATACAAGTCACAGTGATGAATCACTGTAGACAAATATAAGCTTAAACAAATATAGTGTACACTGGTGAAAAGACTAAAGCAATTTTTACTGTAGGGCTAAATAAAACATTACAAAAAAGACAAATTACCGTGACTGTTTTGGCATCCATTTCCGTGAATATGAACTCTCCACCCTCAAAATCTCCATTTAGGTACAGCAGTGCACTGAAGACACAAATAAGTAAGCATATTCAGTAACGTTCACACACTAAACACAATGAAAGGCGGATATGATAGGATTTACAGTAAAAAAAACAATTTTCAAGATGTTTCAAACATTGCATTTATTTTCATTTTTGCAATAAAAAAAAAGAAAATGCACTTATTCACCTATAATGATACGCCCAAAATGGGATGCTGGGTTGAATGTGGTTAAAGGTGCAATGTGTAATTAAATTAATATGCTACCCGTGATACCGTTAAAATCCAGAGCTATTTCCCTCTGTGTGTCATGCAATACCTCTTGTCACCCAGTAGTGGTCCTACCCACCTGACAACATACTCTACCATACAGATTGGTTGAAATCATGTTTTATTCACCCCCCCCCCCCCCCCCAAAAGTAATGGATTGCAGCTTTAACACAGTTTTCCTAAATTCCCTGCATGTTGTGTGAAGTATTCAAGGTTGCGGCAGGCAGCCTCTACCTGTAGTCTCTGTAGGTGTATGCTGGAGGTTCCTTCCAGCACTCATTGGCCTCGGGGTCCAACAGACAGTTGTCAGCATGTATGGGGTGGCTCAAGTCATTCCTGTGGTCCTGTTGGCCTGCAAACAAACACAGTCACAAACAAACTTAGATAAGGTCTCTAGTTTGAGGGCGGTGAACTGTACCGTTCAACGGCATGGGGTTGTCAATGGTTGTCAACTGTTTTACATAGCAGTAGAATCAGCACAGCTCATGCTGCAGAACTAAAAAGGTGGACCTAACGAAAAAGGACGTCGTGCCACAACAACACTGACTTTTATTTTATATGATCTCGTCAACACTGTCTGTGTGTCACATCCAGTCTACATGGTTCTCCAACTACAGGGGAATTAGATATGGCTCTATGTGCATTAGTCATAGCCTTGCATGGCCAAACTAATATCACTGCGTAGATATTAGTCTGGAATCTCTGTGTGGAACCTGCATTTCCAAGGGGCAGAATTAAAAAAAAGCCTCTGGTGATAAACCTGCCCCATATTTGCATACTGGTTCCTGATCGGTCCCTCACTACTTCGGAGGGAGTGAAAGCCAATCACAACTGAGCGGTGCCAGACCAAATCTGCTGAGGGCAATTGTGTGTGTGTGTGTGTGTGTGTGTGTGTGTGTGTGTGTGTGTGTGTGTGTGTGTGTGTGTGTGTGTGTGTGTGTGTGTGTGTGTGTGTGTAATTTACCTGTGATGGCTGTCCGACACACTAGATGTGTGTAGGAGAAGTGCAGGGTGGAGTTCAGCAGGAAGTAGGACTCGACAATACGTCTGGCTCTTTCACTGACTTCATAGAAGAGACGGGCACTCCCCAGTGGTACTCTGCCCTCATACCCAAACTGAAGTGCAAAACAAAACAACACAATACAATACAAATATAACGTGATACACTCTGCCCACATCATACCTATACAACTAAATAAAATTCCACAATACAATACAATTATAACATGACACTCCCACTTCCTTGGGATTCATTCTTCCAGGTATCTACAGTCAGTAATTGGACACCAGCTATGGTGTCCAATTACGCCCACAAGACACAAGTGCTTGCATGTTCATTGTGTTCACCATGATGACGTAGAATGCCCGAGACAACCTCTGTAGTCTCATTTAGGTACTAAATCTGTTATTATCCACAGACCTTACAGTATATCAGACATCCAACCAAAGACTTGCAATGCAAACATGCTAACTTGTTTACATGTGCATTTTGTCACCTTCTAAAAACTAATGGCCAAAGTATTTATTTTATTATTTTCCCAGAAAAAAAATATACTGATCCAAAACAAAACTATATGATATGATATGATTATATATGATATGATTTTCACAAAAAAAATGTATTGTACCTGCAATGCTTTGAGTACAGTTGCTCCTTCAAACTTCTCGTTGGGAGTGTGTGGAGACATTTTGCCTCGGTATCCATCTCCTGCCAAAGTGATACTCTGGAGGGCAAACATACAATAATGCATCAAATAAAATACCTAATTTAAGGGATGTTTGGTCATTTCAATTATCAAGAGTAAAGAAAAATGAATAAAAATAAGGAACAATAATCCATAATTACACGCAATTAAATGCCACTATTCCCAATTATGGATTTGTGATTGTGAGATTGGAGAATCAGTTATAATCAGTTATAATATACTAGAATTTCGCGGCCGCTTTGCGGCCGCTCATCCCAGAGTTACTTTTTCGGATTTTCTGACTTGATCTGGCCTGTTAACATTTTCATAGACCTGGTTGCTTGTTTCCCTCTCAGTCAATGTGGCAACCCTGGTCAATGCCGTGTTGACTGTTCAATTTTCATTTCTATGCTGATGATACCCAACTATATCTCTCTGTGGCTCCTGATGATCCCTGTGCTTTAGACCCGCTGTTGACCTGTCTGTCTAGCATCAAATGTTGGATGAGTGAGAACTTTCTCAAGCTAAATGAGGATAAGACAGAAGTTCTCATAATCGGTTCTAGTGAGCAGAAAGAATCAATAACTAGACAAAGTGCCAATCGGCACAGGTCTCCACCAGGGCAGGTCAGGTTGTGGCCTCATGGTGGCGCTATAACAGGCTGTTGAGGAAGATTTGGGCCGGAGGTTCGTGTTGGAGGGATGCAGGTACAATGTTTTTCCATGTGTGCATACATAAGTTGTATACAGATCGATGCAGTTATAGCTAAAAACAGGAATTGGCCTGTTATAGCGCCACCGTGAGGCTGATTTTGAGGAAAAAATTGTGGCATGTCGTCCTCGGCCTAGTGAAAATGTGCGTGTATAATTTAACGGAAATTGCACACTGTGTTTGTGATTTGTGGCCTTTTTTCGAAATGGACGAATCGTGTGAGCTTTGGAAGCCAATCTTAGCCAATCAGGATGGAAGATGGGAAATGGTGGCGCTCCGTGTTGATCACATGACTATGGAGATAGTGTATACCGATTTGCGTGAAATTTGGATAAAATCTGAAGGAGTAATAATAGAAAATGTGTTTTACATATGTCGGCCTCCTGGTGGCGCTATAAAGAGCAGATGTGAAAAATTCCAGGCAAAGGTTTTTCCTTGGCCTCTAGGGAGTTGGCATACAAAGTTATCCACAGATCCGTGCAGTTAGAGGTAAAATCCCTTTTCGGCCAGTTATAGCGCCACCTTGAGTCTGAGTTGAAATTGTTCATGTGGCATTTCGTCCTCGGCCTAGTGGGAATGTGGGTGCACAATTTCACGGAAATCACGCGATGTGTTCATGATTTGCAGCATTTTGTTTGAAACTGAGCACTCCTGTGAACTTTGGAAGCCAATCTTAACCAATCAGGATGTAGTCTGAGAAATCTGAAAGACCGGTTTCGTTGAATGGCTCTAGAGAGACTGTGTACCAATTTGCGTGATGTTTGGACAAAATCTGTAGGTGTACTGTGCAAAAACTTGTTTTGCACAAAGCGGCCTCCTGGTGGCGCTATAACAGGCCGTTCTGGAAAGTTTGGGGCAGAGGTTCATCGTTGGCATCCAGGGAGTGTGTGTGCAAAATGTGGCATCGAGCGGGTTAACGGTGGCCGAGATTAGCTGCTCACGGACACACGGACACACGGACGGACGGACACACGGACACACGGACGGACACACGGACGGACGGAGTGCAAAACATACTCTCCCCACATGCCTTCGGCCTGGTGGAGACAATAAGCAGACTTGGCAACCTGACTGTAGAAAGTAGCAGTACAGTAAAGAACCTGGGGGTTATTATTGATTCTGAATTGAATTTTAATTCACACATTAATCATGTTACCAATATTGCCTTTTTTCACCTTAGAAATATTGCACGAATCAGAGCCTATTTGTCCTTGGACGATGCAAAAAACGCTAATCCACGCCTTTGTTTTTTCTCGGCTTGATTACTGCAATGCACTTTTTTCAGGACTGCCTAAGAAAACAACTGACAGATTACAAGTCCAAAATGCAGCAGCCAGAGTTTTAACTAGAACTAAGATGAGAGAACATAAATATTACTCCAGTTTTGGCATCACTGCACTGGCTTCCGGTTGTTTTTAGGATTGATTTTAAAATTATTTTACTTGTCTATAAAGCTCTCAATGGTCTCGCACCTTCCTACCTACATGACTGCCTGCCAAAATATGTCCCAAACCGCCCGCTAAGGTCTTCCACTGCTGGCCTGCTCGCTTTGCCTAAAAAAATGGCAACTAAAAAATACGGGGAAGCAGCTTTTTGCTTCTACGGGCCGTCGGCATGGAACAAGCTCCCACTGTACCTTCGTCAGGCAGCCTCTGTAGACATTTTTAAAGCTCAGCTCAAGACCCACTTCTACAACATTGCTTTTAATTGATAATTTATTTTTTATTTTTTGTTATTCATGTCCTCACTGTACTGCATTACTGCTTGTTTTTTTAATGTCGTTGCCTTGCTTTTCTTTTATTCTCCATTGTTCTGTAAAGCACTTTGAGCTGCATTTCATGTCATGAAAGGTGCTATACAAATAAAGTTTTATTATTATTATTATTGGCTAGTTCGCTTGCGCCACGTGACAACTTCTCACTTGTTAATATAGATATAGGCTAATTCAGCTACAAATCCACACAAATCTAATGCATACTGTACACGCTAAAAGCAGAGAAACAACATTTTCATCAACTGGTCACAGAAATCACTAAATCAGTGGATTCACAATTTCAGAGGACTTAACATACGAATTTGACAATCTGATTTCATTGTACAAAAGTGCACCCATGATCCCATGTCAGTGTACAGTAAACATATCTCTCTCTGTGCTGTGTGTGTGTGTGTGTGTGTGTGTGTGTGTGTGCTTACATGGGCCAGGACTTTGAGGTCTGAACACTCCTCGTCAGAGATGACATGATCCAGCAGTACCCTCTGGGTTCCGTTCAGGGCAGCAGAGTTCTGCACCAGCTGTATACTGTCATACAGCAGCGGACCACCTAGGCAGATCACAGCACAAGGACGAGGGCGTGTTATCTTAACTGCGCTAGTGGGAGAGCTTAAGCTGAACACTGACATATTGGTTCTGCTTTGAATGTCTATTAACTCCTGTGGTTGAGGAATGTAACTGAATTTGTGGTGTGGTACATACTACAATACTGAGTCATTTCAGCTCAGTTAAGTAGTTATTACCGTTATTGAAAAATAGCAGATCTACAAGCTCATAGCGCGCCACTCGGTAGCTTGTAGGTCTGCTATTTTTTTTAAATTGAAGAACGACTGACATAGAAACATAGCTTTTTCAGAAAACTGTCAGGATGTAGAGTAAACACAAACAGCTATTTGTCAAGGCATCCTGGTTCAGGACATGCTTTGCAGAGTTCATGTGGTCTACCACTACAGTGAACTGTGACTGTAGTTCAGCTTGATATATGCTTTGTTTGATGCTGGTGTCAGAGCACGACACCAGCTTTCAACAAAGTATAAATTAAGCATTACTGTTTGTAAATACCATTTGTCACTGCTGGAGGGATACCTTGTATGTCCAAAACCATTATTTTCCAGGAATTGGAGAAAAAAGCCTTCCAATGGATTCAAAGTACTTAGTTACAAGCTCTTGTTAATATTTTTCATTGATTAAATATTTAGATAACCCACGTGAAGACTTAACCACTTTCAACTAGGGTTGGGATCACGTTTATTTTGAGTGTCTGTCGATACCGATTTTCCCGATTAGAGATTTATATTTTTATAGAAGACTTATGCCATATCACAATAGTCTAATATCATGATATGCCATATGGATATAATATTGATACTAGGGATGTCCCGATCATGTTTTTTTGCTCCCGATCCGATTCCGATCATTTGAAAATCACGCGATCGGGCCTGTTTTCCGATCGCGTGATCGGTACGGGACAACCCTACTTTCAACCTGTCATCAAGAAATGCCAAATTATGAATAACAAAAGTTAATGATTGCTCATAGGAGACTAGGATTGATGTTTGCACTGTACACAGTACCTTCTCTGCTTTGTCCGGAAGCTGTGGTGTTCTTCTTCTTCTCTGAAATTGGAACATACTCCATCCAGCCATCAGTACCAGAGGGGATCCTGGGAAAGTAGAGAATTTATGACGCAAAACATTTGGAACACACAATACACTTTCACTCTAGTTGATTGATTAACCATGTAGGTTTAGTCACCCATTCAAAAAAATGTATGACATAATAACTTTCAGTATTTATGTGGTATAGTCCACACACACCTAGCTAAGATGTACAGTAACAGTAAATGTGAAGAGAAAATATATTATTGCAAATCCAGTTTACCTGTTTGAGTTCTCTCTTCCACCTGTGCTGCTCCAGTATTGCTACAACAGAACACAGGCAACCAATTAATTCATCATTAACTCATTTCTCAAAGTTGTCTAGTGTCAGTGTATAATTGCAAACTCTATGCAACCAATTAATTCATTTTTCAAAGTTGTCTAGTGTCAGTGTATAGTTGCATACGCTATGTATTGCAAGCAACACAGGCCAGGGCTCTGTATGACCAGTAGGTGGTGCTGTTAACTGTCAAAGCAGTGACTTCCGCAGGCTGTTCCAAACACCTGTTCCACTGCTCTGGGTCTGATCTCAGCTTTCTGGCTCATTAAGGCTACTAGTGGCCCAGCATGAGCTCTGCTCTGGGTTGAAGAAATGGGGACAATATTCCAAATAACTGTAATGATGTAACTTCCTTTTGCTTGTGAGAAGAGCTGGGGAAATGACTCACAGTTGCAGTTACAACTCCCAGTTGACAAACGTTTACCTTCCATATAAATGCCTATTGTAGAACATATAACTTCCTCTTGTTTGTAAGCAAAACTGTTAAAGTAAGGAAATGGTTTAACAATAACTGATAGTTTTGAGCATAGTGGCTTCCCAATAACCATCTTAATAATAAGATGACATAATGTCTTTGGGTTTTAGGCTAAAACGAGAGCATGCTGTTACCCTATATTAAACTGCTAGTTTAGTATTAGTAACAGATAGTTCTGTTAGTTGATTATTACTTGTTGTTGTTAAATACTTTATAAAACACGTAACTGTGATTGCAGTATTAATGCAACAAACACATTAGTTCTCAATGTCAGATTTAGTTGTGAGTTTTGATTTACTGGGTGGACCAATCATGGATGTGGGGTGAAAGGAAATGGACCAGGTTAGACGAGGAAGGTAAAAAAAAAGAAAGAAAACATGTTTGTTCTGTTTTCAGACCTGGTGTGTTGAGAAAAATCTATTGATCTATTGATTTTAAAATAATGAATGAAGTGGAGATAAATCAGGCCCTCCATCAGTTTTATGCCAGTGAGAAAAAGGGGAAAGGTGAGAGCGCTACACTGTAGGCTATGGCCCTCATTTATCAACCGTGCGTACGCCAAAATATGGGCGCACGCCGAAATTACCGACATTTTCGGCATTTAACATTTCCGGCAAAGCTTGAAATTGAACGTGACAACGTTCAAAACCCACGTCTGCTCGGCAGCTGGCGTACGCTTTGTCCTCACCTGTTTTTCTGTAGTAGAACAGCGGAGCAGCATTGTTTGACCAGCTGAGAGGCTGTCACAGGCATTTAAACATATGTTTTCACTCCTAAAATGTTAATATAAAACGGTATGTGTATGTAAAAAACAAAAGAGAGATTTCCAACTTTACAAGTAATTAAAATCGCGCAATTAAAAACAATATAACATGTTTACAATGTATTAGTTTGTGCTCATAAAAACAGTGCTTTACTGGCCTTGCTATGCGAGCGCACTTGTGAGATGATTTTGGAGCGCATACGGTGATGCGGCATATGTGATTATGATATTATTTAAAAAAAAGGCATAAATGGAATGCACGCCTTTATTTCCAAGTGACAATGACAAGCATACAGCTTGCCTATTTGTAGTAAGTACTAGCAGGCTATAGGCGTAAGGGGCTTAATCATTCACCATTTAAATAAGTGCTTAGACAGGTTTTGACAGTTTTGACAGTTCAGATAAAAGCGTGATCATTTTCGGGGGTCGCGGCGTGCGTCGCCAACACATACCAGCACACATGCAAGCAAGCCTTCATCCATATGTTTATGATTCGTTCATCAATGATCAAATCACTACATAAACGTTGATTATGACTGCCTTGACGACATGATAGCCTATCTCTCATGCAGGCATCACTGACACTCACCCACAGGACTGTAATATCACAGCAGTGCGCAGTATCACGCCTTCGCCGTGCACTGCGCACGAATGGGTAAAATTAATATAGGCCAGCCCAAACGTATTCCATTCATGGCGATGCGATGTCGATGTGTCATGTAGGTGCGTGCGTGTGTGGACATGACAGCAAGGCAAGCGAGGTGAGAGGGAAACAGACAGGGTAGGCCTACAACTTTATTTAATTCATGCAGGTGTTCGTTGTTTATTTATTTAACAACACACCAGTTAGTTGGTCTTGCAAGTTGCGTGTGCGTGCAGCGTGCAGCGTGTGTGCGTCTGTGTGTGTGTGTGTGTGTGTGTGTGTGTGTGTATGAGAGAGGGGGGTGAGGCGGGCAGAAAGGCACGGTAACCATGGTTTCCAGATCGTATAGCAGTGGTTCAGGTCGCAAAAACGAGGGCGAGGCTTGATTTCTTAGGGCGTGCCAGATCAAATTCAGCTGTGACATTTATTAACGTGAGAACAAAATGAAGGAAGGATCAGCTGTTTGCGATCACTTTATAAATGCCGTGGCGACAAAACCTGGACTCGAATCTGTGGCAGATTTTACACTCGATTGATAAATGAGGGCCTAAGTCTGTATTGCTGTCACTAAAGTATAGAACTACATTTCTTGGTGGAAGAATGAGTAGTTGTTATGCATTTCTTTGTTGAAATCTTGTTCGATGTAGTAAATCGTTGTAGTAACAACAAGTACAGTAGTCACATGAGGCCATTGAGCAGTGGTTCTCAAGCTTTTCTGGATCAGAGCCCACTTGGAAACCCAATCGGGGACCCATGATCTGAACACATGTTAAGTGGTCAGATGGGTGGGCCGGGTGAATGTTCAGAGCATTATTTAAAACGATCAAACAAATCGATTGTGTTCCGGCTAGGGTGTATTTGCAGTTATATGTAGTTGTACTCACCCCTTCAAAAAACTCCACCCCCATGGTGTCACTGCCAATCAGGAGCAGCTTCAGCTCCTGCTTATGACGCCTCAGGTACCTCGCTGCCTTCTGCGGGCATGCACACAAAATCACAACATTAGGACGCATACTGCAACACTTACAGTAGTCCACTGGTTCTCAGTGTGGGGTCAGAGGTCATTTGGGGTCCCCCAGCCAAATAAATGATGGACGGATCACGGATCCATATCCGGAAGTGTGCAAATGGGTCAATTTTTGTACATTTCAAGTTAAATAAACACTGAGGTTTTGCTGTGTAGATTGGAGTCCCACAGATGAAACTCCAGTCAAAATAGATGGCCCAAAAAAATCTAATTGGGGGTCACAAAAGGTAGATAATCACTTGATTTATACTTGATCTATATTAGTTTACATATTATGCCAAGATCATGAGGTGGAATTAACACCAGTGTCTAGTGTAAGTATTTTGAATAGGCTGAGAAGATTGTTGCACCCACAACAGCAGCAACTCCCAAAATAAACCTTCTTCCCTTACTGCACAAGGGAACTTTATCCTCAATGATTCCTTGACCTAGTAAAGGCAACCAAACTGACATTACTCAATCCATCCTCTTATCCTCGCCTCAGTGCCAGTGTAAATGGAGTGTGGTGCCCTTTCTGCCTGCTGCCTGGCTTTTTACACACTGAGCTCCTTGCTAGCGTTTCCTGCCAGGCCTGAGAACAGGAGGCTGCTGGCAGTGAGGTGAAGCCTGCTGTTTCCCAAGGATTTAAATCGCTTTACCGGGCTTGCATTAAGGTGGATTCTGCGTGCGGGCGTGCGTGTGTGTGTGTATGTATGTGGGGGGGGTGGAGGAGGGTATACTGTACACACAATCGCTCCTTGTGTGTGCACGTGTGTGTGTTTGTGTAAGAGGTGGCGGCGGGTGGAGGTCGTTCCAGTGAGCGCGGGGCGATGATCATGAATGTTATGAAACCCGAGCAGCCGGTAGCATTTTTGTGGCAACGGGGTGAAGAAAAAAAGTGCTCCTTTTTCCAGCCTCCTTTTAATACAAACAGCCCTCAAATTGTTCTGACCGATTTCTGTGGCCATTCTAACATGCACCCCGCACACTCTCACACTCGCACTCACACACATTTTGGTTGTCAGGGAGGTCGGTCTGGGACATGTTTAAATGAGGTAGAGGATAGGACACACGCACGGAGTCCACGGACACACACAGAACTCATATTCACACCGGCCCATTGGGAGGACTCTTTCTAGGAGTGGGTTTTCTAGGAAAATGAAAGCCAAACAAGAGACTGCTTGACATCAGAGGTAGGCTGGGACTGGGTCCAGGACGGACAACATGTCTTGTGCCTAAAATAAATGAGCTGGTAATGTTACTCCA
The DNA here is from genome assembly GCF_964188405.1 of Protomyctophum parallelum. Classification (NCBI taxonomy): domain Eukaryota; kingdom Metazoa; phylum Chordata; class Actinopteri; order Myctophiformes; family Myctophidae; genus Protomyctophum; species Protomyctophum parallelum. The sequence continues at coordinate 16,630,003 of NC_139701.1, read as the reverse complement.
ATGCACATATTTCCACTCGCCTTTTCCAACCACATTTCTATAAACTGGCACTCTACAAGCCTCTAATAAGTCACTTTGTTAGGATTACTGCTGGGAGGTAATTTGTTCAATTAAATAATGATGATGTGGCAATATGAATCACAGTGGCAGAGCAATATTGGCTTAATAAACCCAGTTGGAGGGAGATCATATCAGAATGAGAGACAAGTCCTCTGAGGCAGCTTTCTGGCAAGTAACAATAGTGCAGTTGTCCAAAGTATACAGTAAACAGCATGCTGCCTCTTAGCTCTTCAACCATCCACTCTCCTCTCTTCTCTCCTTCACAGCATGTCAACTTCTTTCATACATCCCCATTCCTTCTGATTTTCCCCTTATTCATCCACCCCATAATCAGAATGGACATATCCATCCATCCATCCATCCATCCATCCATCCATCTTTGTATTATGTGTATGTCAAGTATGTGAGTGCACTTGCTTTTGTACTTGATGCTTTGTTTTGAGTGTATGCACAGCTTTGTGTGTACTGTATGTGTGTATGTATGAACACGGAATACGTGCTCAGCTGATTGGCTGAGCACAGAATGTGATGTATGATGATGTATGATGACTTCACAGTCACACAAGTGTGGTTTTCCTGTGCAGCACTTTGGTCAACAGTTGTTTTTGTTTTTAAGACCCGAGGCTGATTCTACACATGACAGTAATTCAAATTTATAACACTTCAAACATAGCAGTTCACAATTCACAGTTCATAGTTCACAGTTCACAGTTCACAGCGCGCCACAAAGTTAGCTTGTATAATATTTGCAATTTTTAAATAGCCAACGCTAAAATCTAAATGATTGCTTTCCTGGTTTCAATGGGGTTAAATGTGCTAAATAAATAAAGTTTGATTTCGTCCATCCACCCATGTCTCTGACCTCTCGTGGGCGGCCCTGGTGTCCCAGCACCTCCCTGTAGTAATCCACGTTGTCCGTCATGAACTCCTCTCCCTCATGGAACAGCAGGTAGGACAGAGCACACTGCAACGCCTCCTCTATGAGACCCACTGCATGGGGACAAACCAGGAGAGAGAGACAGAGAGACACAGACAGAGGGAGAGACGGAGTTTAGTTTAGTTGAAAAGAAAGAAAGAAAAATCACACCCGTGTGAAGTGAGGAGCACTCTTATAATCATACATCATCTCATTCTGGTCAATCACAATCCGCATCCTCACTTTTGTCTTCAATGTTTGTGTTTACACAAACACAAAAAAATGGCCATTCAATGTCAATGGCATTCAATGTTTGTGTTTAAAGCTGGACGTAGGAGGGGCTAGCGCCCCTCAAACAAACTCAAGGTTACAGCAGATTGTTATTTCCATTGTGGTTGTTTCACAAGCAACAATAGTTAACATCACATTAACACCAAAGAACAACAACAGTGATAGATAAACTATCTACCCCTAGACATTTATAATCCAGTCTGTGAACCTTTGTATAAAGGAACCTTTGTAAAAGGTAGAAGAGAGAGAAGGTAGAAGACAGAGGGCATATGAGGTGAGGAGCAGAGATAGAAGGATAGAGGGAGAGGATCAGAACGGAGTGTTAACAAAGAGATTAGATGAGATTACGTATGAACACAAGGAGCTGTTATCACACCTGAATTACATTCACTAGTAATCTGACTGTCAAGAGTTAAATTAGCACTCAAGATTTGACTGTGTATGTCATTCATGTCTGTCCGCTCATCTACCTAATGGCAGAACTGAATGAGCTGTGTGTGTGTGTGTGTGTGTGTCTGTCTGTCTGTGTGTGTGTGTGTGTGTGTGTGTGTGTGTGTGTGTGTGTGTGTGCACACACCCACGCGAGTGCGTGCGTGCGTGCATGCGTGTGTGTGTGTGTGTGTGTGTGTGTGTGTGTGTGTGCGTGTAATTGTGTGTGTGCTGAGGAAATCCATCGAGGCTGACATTCCAAGACTATTACCACAACGGAGCATGGACTGCGGCTGGTTGAGATAGTGGAAACAGACACACACACGTTTCTCTCTCTTCCTTCACCGTCAGGTTGAGAGTTTTGGCTATGAGGCAGTGAGGCCCTCCTACAATGATTTATCCAGTCTACCCTTCAATATATGACATATCTTCTGGGCAACAGGTACACACACACACGCACACAAACACACACACACACACACACACACACACACACACACACACACACACACACACACACACACAGAGTACAAAGATATATTGTACTTCCATGCAACTCTTTCCACGTTCATACATATACTCTCTGTAGGTCTCTCATGTACACATGCTTGTAAAGGATAGGGGCTAACCAAAGATTTCCTGCCTTGGCCGAGTCTTAGACAGCACATGAGCTGCATGCGGTCAGCGTGTCTGCTGTGCTTTCCAGCTCTCTTTAAGTCTGAGGGAGTTCAGCTCAGTAAACCAGAGAAAACATCATTGTGGACTTTAACCACATTAAACCTGGCATCGCAATTTTGGCCAACTTTTCCAAATTTCAAACACATTTTCAAACATTTTGGTGTCTGAGGTGATTTTCAAATAAAAATGTGTGTAAAAATGTGTAATAATATAAGTAGACACCTAGCGCATAGCCTAGGTACCAGGCTTTCATTTTTGTTGGTGCAAAAATTGAAAGCCTGGAGGAACGCATTGGCCGCTCTGGTCTAAAAGTGGAGTCAACCCTTCCGGGTGGGCGTCGCTCCAAATGATGTGACGTAGCGCTGCACTAGGGGGGAGAGGAGGGGCCGGGGGTGACGGACAGATCGATGAGATGCAATCAGGGCGTGCGCAAATCTGAGCCATGACCTGCCCCTCTAGACCAGAAACCGAACACGTTAGCTCAGGCTACCTAGCGCATAACTAACTAACTACAGGGGGATGGGTGGCTTTATCATAGAGCATTTATTTTCTAGTACAGGACAGGTAAAGACGTGACTGGAAAGTGAGGCGATGACAGGTGACACGTGTCTTAAGACAGATTCCAACCCGTAAAACTGGCCCGTCAGTCATGTTCTGATCTAATGCATAAGGCTAATGGATGGAACAAACGGAACAGTTTTTAACAAACCCATAAATTCATCAGTGGCTCTCAAACGATTTTATACCATGACCCCATTTTATAGGGAAACATTTTGGCAACCCCACACTTGATTTATAAGTGCAATTTCAAAGTTGAAAAGGAAATTAATATTTATTAGAATATGTTCAAAATTCACTGATAAAACGATCACTAACAAGCTACTGTACTGTATCAATATTTTAGATTTTTTATTTTATTTTTCTCAACCAGTGTGTGAGTGGTGAAAGCTGGATGTGCAGATGCTTTGCTCATAGGGCAGATTTAACAGGCATGAGCCTCTAGGATATCGTAAACCCACGCAACACGGTAAGTGTTCACATACTGCATTTTAAGCCTTTGTGAAGAAGTAGGCCTATGTCAGTTTTATAGCGATGTGTACTGCCAAAGACATGCATGCACACACATGTAGACACACAGTTTCGTAACTATACTTGTGAGGACCTCAATATTAACCACATTCATCCCATAATAACCCCTATAAACCTAAACTGTAACTTTAATCTACGCCTAATTCTAACCCTAAGGAACGTGAGGACCACTTTCCTTTCCTCCTTCTATCCTTGTGAGGACGTATGGTCCTCATAAAGATAGCAGAACAAGAGCGTACACACACACACACACACACACACACACACACACACACACACACACACACACAGCTGCTGTATAGTGTTTGCACAGATCCTGTGATCCACTTGACTTTATGAGAGCCACATGCTTACAGGTCATTAAGTATAATCTTATGATCTCACTGAGATTCAAGACACTGGCGTTTTAACAACACCATGTGTGTTGTTCTGCCAGCACCCTCTCCTGCACTATGTCTCACACGCACGCGCACACACAATAACACACACACACACACACACACACACACAATAACACACACACGCACACGCGCGCGCGCGCACAATAATGACTTCAAGAAATTGGGCGTGGTGAACTCTAGCGCTCTTTGTGGCTGTGTATGATAATAAGTGCACACAGGGTGGTGCACCCCAAATTGTTGTATTCATTCTTTGTATCTGCTGTCACACTAAAGGTATCATGTTCCATTACCTCTGGGAATATTGCGTGTTGTGTTGTCTCCTCTGTGTGTGTGTGTGTGTGCGTGACTACTGCGTGTGTGTGTGTGTGTGCGTGTGTGTGTGTGCGTGACTACTGCATGTGTGTGTGTGTGTGTGTGTGTGTGTGTGTGTGTGTGTGTGTGTGTGTGGTGTGTGTGGTGTGTGTGTGTGTGTGTGCGTGTTAGTGTCTGCGTGTGTGCGTGTATGTGTTTCTTACCCTGAAAGTAGGCGAATTGCAGGTAGTCATAGTGCAGGGGCAGGAAGTTTTCCATGGGGGAGAGTCGTCCAGGTCGCGTGGCCAGATCTCTCACACACTCATGCTCACAGTGAAGAACCTGAGTGAAGTGGTCTGCAACGAGATGGAAGTAATATCCATGTGTTAATTCAAGGTGCTTTATGGCAGAGGTTCTCAAACATTGTCATGTCAAGGACACCTAAATTGTATGTATTTGGCCATGGTAGCCTTCAGTTATTATGGTCCTAAAATGTGGAACAGCCTGCCTGTGAACCTGCGGCGTTCTGGATCCTGCATGGACAGTTTTAAAACACACACATGTTTAGCATAGCCTTTCTCATGTTATGACTCCATTGTTTATTATTTTCTATTCTTAATTAAATGTTTTAATTTCTTTCTTATTTTCTCCATAAATGTTTTTAATGTTTAAAAATAAACAAGAGATCTCTATTGTCGAGTCCTACCCCTTAAAATGTTCCAAATCTTCAACTACCTTTTCTGGGTTGTAGCCTAGGCACTGTATTAGAATGTAAAATGTAATTTCCTGGTGGTCATTTCATTCAAAATTAAACATTTCGATCCCTTTGGTGTAAATAACCCAGTTGGCCATCCCCTTTTTAGATATCCTACATCAGTTACTGGCCTACATTGAAGGTGCAGTGGCCACAGGTCCCCTTACTGACTGTTCACATTATAATTATCTATATTTATATTACAGCTGGCCCAGTGCACTGCCTGGGGCTCTGTGTGGTCTGTTGCTAATTTAACACCATATGATGTGGTCTCACACCAACAGCCATTAACTGTTGATGACTGTCGATGAGCTCATCTGCGTGATGTCATCTCAGGGTGAAAGGGAAAGCGATGATATACTGAGTCCTCTTATTGGATCGCAGCAGGCACTTGACTCATACTGAGACACATTATTTGAGGAAAGGAAAAAGAAAAGAGAGATTTACATTTATAGCCCATTATCCAGTGTAATGGAAACCAACAGTGGCTCGGCTGCTTAACTCAACTGATGTAATAGAGCACAGTGACAACATTGGGTCATTACACTTGATATAACTGGCTTCTTCTACTACAACATCCCCTGTTTGGAACAGTGACCTATTGGGGCATGTCTGAACTCTGGAACAGTGACCTATTGGGGCATGTCTGAACACTGGAACAGTGACCTATTGGGGCATGTCTGAACTCTAGAACAGTGACCTATTGGGGCATGTCTGAACTCTGGAACAGTGACCTATTGGGGCATGTCTGAACTCTGGAACAGTGACCTATTGGGGCATGTCTGAACACTGGAACAGTGACCCATTGGGGCATGTCTGAACACTGGAACAGTGACCTATTGGGGCATGTCTGAACACTGGAACAGTGACCTATTGGGGCATGTCTGAACTCTGGAACAGTGACCTATTGGGGCATGTCTGAACACTGGAACAGTGACCTATTGGGGCATGTCTGAACTCTGGAACAGTGACCTATTGGGGCATTTCTGAACACTGGAACAGTGACCTATTGGGGCATGTCTGAACACTGGAACAGTGACCTATTGGGGCATGTCTGAACTCTGGAACAGTGACCCATTGGGGCATGTCTGAACACTGGAACAGTGACCTATTGGGGCATGTCTGAACACTGGAACAGTGACCTATTGGGGCATGTCTGAACTCTGGAACAGTGACCTATTGGGGCATGTCTGAACACTGGAACAGTGACCTATTGGGGCATGTCTGAACTCTGGAACAGTGACCTATTGGGGCATGTCTGAACACTGGAACAGTGACCTATTGGGGCATGTCTGAACTCTGGAACAGTGACCTATTGGGGCATGTCTGAACACTGGAACAGTGACCTATTGGGGCATGTCTGAACACTGGAACAGTGACCTATTGGGGCATGTCTGAACTCTGGAACAGTGACCTATTGGGGCATGTCTGAACTCTGGAACAGTGACCTATTGGGGCATGTCTGAACTCTGGAACAGTGACCTATTGGGGCATGTCTGAACTCTGGAACAGTGACCTATTGGGGCATGTCTGAACACTGGAACAGTGACCTATTGGGGCATGTCTGAACTCTGGAACAGTGACCTATTGGGGCATGTCTGAACACTGGAACAGTGACCTATTGGGGCATGTCTGAACACTGGAACAGTGACCTATTGGGGCATGTCTGAACTCTGGAACAGTGACCTATTGGGGCATGTCTGAACTCTGGAACAGTGACCTATTGGGGCATGTCTGAACTCTGGAACAGTGACCTATTGGGGCATTTCTGAACACTGGAACAGTGACCTATTGGGGCATGTCTGAACTCTGGAACAGTGACCTATTGGGGCATGTCTGAACTCTGGAACAGTGACCTATTGGGGCATGTCTGAACTCTGGAACAGTGACCTATTGGGGCATGTCTGAACTCTGGAACAGTGACCTATTGGGGCATGTCTGAACTCTGGAACAGTGACCTATTGGGGCATTTCTGAACTCTGGAACAGTGACCTATTGGGGCATGTCTGAACACTGGAACAGTGACCTATTGGGGCATGTCTGAACTCTGGAACAGTGACCTATTGGGGCATGTCTGAACTCTGGAACAGTGACCTATTGGGGCATTTCTGAACACTGGAACAGTGACCTATTGGGGCATGTCTGAACACTGGAACAGTGACCTATTGGGGCATTTCTGAACACTGGAACAGTGACCTATTGGGGCATGTCTGAACACTGGAACAGTGACCTATTGGGGCATGTCTGAACACTGGAACAGTGACCTATTGGGGCATGTCTGAACTCTGGAACAGTGACCTATTGGGGCATGTCTGAACACTGGAACAGTGACCTATTGGGGCATGTCTGAACACTGGAACAGTGACCTATTGGGGCATGTCTGAACTCTGGAACAGTGACCTATTGGGGCATTTCTGAACACTGGAACAGTGACCTATTGGGGCATGTCTGAACACTGGAACAGTGACCTATTGGGGCATGTCTGAACTCTGGAACAGTGACCCATTGGGGCATGTCTGAACACTGGAACAGTGACCTATTGGGGCATGTCTGAACACTGGAACAGTGACCTATTGGGGCATGTCTGAACTCTGGAACAGTGACCCATTGGGGCATGTCTGAACTCTGGAACAGTGACCTATTGGGGCATGTCTGAACTCTGGAACAGTGACCTATTGGGGCATTTCTGAACACTGGAACAGTGACCTATTGGGGCATGTCTGAACTCTGGAACAGTGACCCATTGGGGCATGTCTGAACTCTGGAACAGTGACCTATTGGGGCATTTCTGAACACTGGAACAGTGACCTATTGGGGCATGTCTGAACTCTGGAACAGTGACCTATTGGGGCATGTCTGAACACTGGAACAGTGACCTATTGGGGCATGTCTGAACTCTGGAACAGTGACCCATTGGGGCATGTCTGAACTCTGGAACAGTGACCTATTGGGGCATGTCTGAACTCTGGAACAGTGACCTATTGGGGCATGTCTGAACACTGGAACAGTGACCTATTGGGGCATGTCTGAACACTGGAACAGTGACCTATTGGGGCATGTCTGAACACTGGAACAGTGACCTATTGGGGCATGTCTGAACTCTAGAACAGTGACCTATTGGGGCATGTCTGAACTCTGGAACAGTGACCCATTGGGGCATGTCTGAACTCTGGAACAGTGACCTATTGGGGCATGTCTGAACTCTGGAACAGTGACCTATTGGGGCATGTCTGAACTCTGGAACAGTGACCTATTGGGGCATGTCTGAACACTGGAACAGTGACCTATTGGGGCATGTCTGAACTCTGGAACAGTGACCTATTGGGGCATGTCTGAACTCTGGAACAGTGACCTATTGGGGCATGTCTGAACACTGGAACAGTGACCTATTGGGGCATGTCTGAACACTGGAGTTTGGAGAAGCAGTGGTGTTTTAGTGGATTTCAGACTGGATGGAAACCTTTTTAATATCAGGAGGCTACAGGCAAAGACCAAACTGTCCACAGAGCAGGTCATTGAGTTGCAGTATGCAGATGACTGTGCTCTTGTGGCACACTGCCCACAGGACCTCCAGTCCATCCTTGCTGTGGTTGTCAAGGCCTACAGCAGGATGGGGCTGTCTGTCAACACCACCAAGACAGAAGTGGTCTGCCAATGGAGCTCCAGTACCCCCACACCCTGCCTGCCTAGGGTTGGGATTCGTTAGGATTTTAACGGTTCTGGATCCTTCCCGGATCCCTCTTAACGGTTCCGGTTCCTAACGGTTCCCTTAACGGATCCTAATATTATTTTTTCCCCTTTTTTTCTGATATAAATTATGCTTATATTATAACTAACCTAACCAAGTAAATAATAAAAACAAATTAATTAATTCAATTATTGAAAATGCACTTTACAATTATGAGGTGGCACTATTATTTAAACTTCACCACCACCACCACCAGCTAGCCACCACAACAATATCATTGTTGTAATTTGTATTGTATATTGCAATTTGCTGTATATTAAATACAGTACACATTGCAATAATGATATTGTTGTGGTGACAAATGTTGTCTTTAATGTTCAGATTAATTTAATATGAAGGACCCCTTACCCTAATGGAAACAAATTGGATGGATTATGAAATCCTTTTAGCAGACCTTGTATTGAACTGTAGGCTACGTTCCTGTGCTTTTTTCTGCAAACTGTTTATAAAGTAGGCTAATCAATCTATGGAGGTATATGCACCTAAACGCTGGGCTCTCAACAGTCACGAGATTAATTTAGAGCCATATCAAAAGCAGTTGAGTTGCTTATAAGTTGTAAAAAATAAGTGCAGACAAATTGATTTGCCGTGATTCAAAAAATATCAGACAGAAAGACGTCGAGACATTGGCGTTCTAAATTAACACCATTAACAACAGTTGTACAATACACCTAATGAATAGCTCTGTAGACATTAGTAGTTTTTATTTTCTAACGTTACTAGCCTGGGGAAAGTGAACCAGCCTTGCATCATCCTCATCCCCCGCCGGCTGTGGTGGAGCTGCGGGGAGTGCGGGCTTTCTGCATGGCTCTCAAACACGATTTGCCTAGATTATTCTCCTGAGTTGTGAACTCGTGTAGGCGTATTGATTTTGAGTCGTTTCATCAATGTGGACGTGCAACTGGTACAAGTTGCAACAACCTTTGCAGGGAACTATAGCATAACATTTATTCCACTTTGCGTGCTCAGCCTCAGAGTCATTTCCCTCTCTGTTAACCACACTTTGGAGATCTCTTCGACATCACTCGCTCCGCGGCGGTGAGCGGTCGCTGAATGCACAGAACAGTGGGCGTATCTTCCCCGACCCCACACACTCCTTTAGGTGGGGTGACGTCACCTCAGGCTCTGCTTGCATGCATGCACATTGCACAGACACAGCGGAGCTAAATGACGACTGATGAGAACCGTTTGGGGAACCGTTAATAAAACACTACACACACACACGTGCGACTACACACACACACGTGCAATACCGCACGCACGCAGCATGGCACGCGCATTGTACACACACGCGCGGACATTGCTGGCCATTGTTGGTTTCACGCATGCGCACACCACTCGTGCTCACAGATACATACATACATACATACATACATACATACAGGTACACACACACACACACACACACACACACACACAGGTACATGGACATTGCTGGATGTAGGAGTGGTTGCACCACTCAAAAATCTGAGAGGAAGTCAAATAGTTAATTGGAAGGGGATTATTAGCATAAAGAGGCTGGGGCGATCACCTCCTCTCCCTTTGACCTGCTGACAGGTGAATTTTTAGGCCTGTCTTGAAGGAAGCCAGTGATTTGTTTGTTTTAAGGGATGGGAGGAGGGCATTCCACACCTGGGTAGCAGTGCTTTGGAAGGTGAATTTGCCCATATTTGTTTTATAAATGGGTGGCACCAGATTGTTGTTCACGCTCCCTCTAGTATTATGGCTGTGGGTGTTGCTCACTTTTTTAAAGTAATTAGTCAAGTAAGTGGGTACTGAGGGCATGGAGGGTAAAGTTGCATTTACAATTTTGAATGTCAGGCCCATCTTCAATTGCCCATCTTCCACCCTGAGCCAGCCTATGCTGTCAAAATGCTCCGCATATAGGTGGGTCATGGGCCCTAGGTGAAGAAGAAGTCGGATTAGTTTGTTTTGGGAAGTTTGGAGCTTGGTTTTCTGTGCCATTGAGATGTTAGGGAACCAGGACGTACAAGCATAGTCAAAAATGGGCAGTATGAGGGCTCCAGCTAAGGTCCCGAGGGCCCTTTTGTTAATAAAGGAGGAGATTCTGGCCAAGAATCTTGTCCTTTGATTTACTCAAAGGACAAGATTACATACTGTTTAGTGTACAGTATGTATTAGTGTACAGTATGTATTTATGAACCCACAGGTCAGAATGTGGCGCCAGTGCCAGAAGAATACAGCTGTTGTTATTGTTAGTCATGGAGAAGCAGCAGCACCCAGCGCTAGCTTAGCTTGTTTTGAGGTTTTATAAGATCCTAAAGATGCCAGATTGTCTCATTTGGAGCAGAAAAAAGGACTCTGTGTGGAGACTGTCTAACATGTGAGTAAAATAAAATAAAATAAAATAAATAAATAATATTTTTTATTATTGGATTAAATGACGGATTGTGGAGATTAGAACGGAATCCCACGTTCCTGGTATAGATTCAATTAATGAGAATTTCAGTTGTATTTTATTAATGTTTACAAGTTCCCAAGGCATTAGGGAACACTCCATAGCACATTCAATTGTTATACAGCTTAGAGAAAACAATGCTCCCAAAATTCTATTTTGACTGTGAAGTCAAAATAGAATTAGTGGAAAATGATAGGCCTACTGGGATTGGTGTGGTCAAGATGATCTCTACGGTATAAACTAAACTAAATAAACCAAGCCCCACATCATGGCAGGTAGATCATAAAGTACTTCAACTACTGTAGCAATCGTGGGCTCCATTTGACAGGGACAGTCAGATTACCATATAAACAACATGGAATCTAGTCGTTTGTTGTTTTCCCCACAAAGTTTACCTTGACTAGAGGTAGACTAGACTAGAAACAACATTGATGAGTTGAACCAAACTGAATAGCCGCACGCTCAGCTTCACAACTGCTGCATCAAAAACCCATGCTAACTATAAACAGCCCTTAGTAACAATCCAGTGCTTTTATGAGGGCCTCACAGAAATGTGATGTTTTGTGTTGAAAACAAACTGGAAAAAAAAGTGAACTTAATGGAAAACAGACAGTGGAAGTGGGCAGTCCTGATCTGTATCAAATTAAATAGACATGATATCATTGTCACGATCGTAACATTGATCAAAAGGACATCTACCATAAATTGTATAGTGCAGCGATTTTGTCTCCTTATTGTTCTTTGGAGGGATGATAAATCTTGGGTTTGTTCATCTATCAGGAGACTGATTTCACAGTATGCTGTTATTACCCCCTCAACATAAATGATTGATGCGCCTGTTTGTTAATGTGTATTCTGAATTGGTTGGTTTATGGACGCATGTGCTTGAGTGTCTGCATCAAAATATCTACAATTGTTCGTTTGTGCGTGCGTGCGTCCATCCACATGCTTGAGTATGTGACTACAGTGAGGTCAAGTTTAAGTGGCCACAGCAGCGCCACTCTTTCCAAGAGAGAACTGTACTGTCATCTCTCCAGGAACCAGAGATGGTGAACTATGTCATGCTATAACCACGCACGATAGCAAAGGGACATGCTTTCTCAGTCTCAAAACCATCATTAGATTACATTTGGAGATTGAAGCCAATGTACAAGGAAGTTTTCATACAAAATCAACTTTTTCCATTCAACACAAATAACAGACTACATTCAACTGAAGAAAAAAACATACATACGCCTCCTTTGGCCAAATAAACTCCATCTATCATCACATATTCTCCACCGCTGTGGGATTACAGAAAATAATCCCCTGATTAGAAGTAAAATAAAGCCAGCCCAAGAATGAATTACTCAATTTTCACTGTTTACGAGACCAGGGCCACACATGCATACATACGGTTGAGACAACGCACACTAATCAGAGATTACGCTGTGCAGCTACCACCTGGCTCTTTAGTGATAAAGGGCCGTCCTTCTCCCACTAAGAAAATAATCACACTTGTGTGAAGTGAGGGGCGCTCTTATCATCGTACATCAGGCAATCACACTGAGCTGTGCATAGGAGGGGCTAGAGCCCCTCAAAAAACACACAATTCACAAAAGCTGCTGTGTGTACAGTATATCAGTAAAATCATATGATTATCCTCTGGTGCCAGTGTTTTGCTATGGTTAACGCTCTTCTCACGCACCTCCCCCACAACCAGCATTCTCTACAGTACTGTATGTTCTCCAGCTGGCCTAGTACTGAAGCCCTGTGTTATGGGCCCACACACTGGATGTGCACCATGCTATGCTGCACCGCTTTGGAGCAACAAAATGCAACGATAACACAGAACATTAAGCCAAAGCTTTACTGCCTGTAGGCAGTGAAGGGTACTTTACGAGGAAGTGAGGAAATTAACGTTCTGGATCTGGGTTTCTATTGGGCTGAGCTGTGCCTGTGGGTTTACTGTAGACAGCCTTACTCAGCACTACTTTGGGCCAACAAAATGCAATGATGAATACATATTACATAAATGCATAAACTGGCAACTTAACTGCTTGATTCGTGGTGCCTTTTATCACACTGCGGCTCACACACTTAATGATGTAATAATGAATAATGAGGGTTTTCCATTTGACTGCCAGCATGGTGAAGATGTGTGCTGGATTTGAATGGTTTCATACTGACATCAGTCATTTATCTGATTAAGCATGAAGGACTGTTGGAGCTGAGAGAGAGAGAGAGAGAGAGAGAGAGAGAGAGAGAGAGAGAGAGAGAGACACACACACACACAAAAGACAGAAACAGAGACAGACAGAAAAATGCAGAAAAAGGATAGACGGACAAGAAAGACACACAGACTAATATGCAGAGAAAGAAGGGAGGTCTTGTTGTGAATCAGCAGAGTCCCGGTGGACTCACTGAGCTCTGTTCTGGCCCAGACTCGGAGCATCTTCTGATGCAGTTAGAGATGGTAATAGAGCATGTCTTCCCAAATCCCCTGAGCTATACTGCGGGCAGCCAATAGTTCCAAGCAGCAGAGCATAACACTTCCACACCAACTGCGATGGCCTGCTTCCCATTAGCTTCTCACCCAGGGAGCTTCTCAGTCTGCGGTAACGTCATGCCGAGCTGTCCTCTCACTCACTCACAGTGTTGGAGTGCTTTCTTCAATCAATGTGTTGCTATGGTTCAATGAATGCCGCAGAGATCCAAACTCGCTGCAACATGTGGACCGTGGACGCGCTTTGTTACCTTAAAAAACACCCAATGAGTTATTCATTCTTCCTCTTCTTTATTTTCCATTCCTTCAATAGAGGTATCGGAGACCGAGAGGGCTGCGTTCAAAGGCTGTTCACAGATCTGGAAAAGCACTTACAGCGACCCCAACAATGTTTTCCAAATGACAATATGGGGGATAGTGTAAGTGGGGAAAAAGGCTGAGAACAAAAATGTGTGTCACCTTTTAGAAGCCAAACCGAAGTCCAATAATATGCTATAAAATAGCACAGGTGCTGAGGTCATATTGAATGAGATTGTTTTGAAATGTACAGTCAGTAAAGCAACTATTATCTTGGAGATAATGTGAGAAGCACATGTGCTGGAGAATTGACTGACTCCCCCTATTATTGAAAAATTGCAGCCGCATTTCATTTAGTGTTTTACATTTTGTGTGTATACTGGTACACGCACACACCATGCTTTCATAACATTGTGGTTTTGAATCCAGAGTTCTATCCAACACAAAAGCCACTTTAATCTGTGAAAGTGACATGCTTTCTTCTCAACATCATTATATTTGACTTTTATATCCCCCCGAAGGGCAAGCCAAGAGAGTCGCATCATCATATCCAAATATCATATCTTTCTCAGTCTGTACTGCCAGAGAAAACTTGGCAACCAGCGAAAGTAAACACTGATGGCACCGTTTAAAGTATCACCTTTTCTAATCTATTATTTAGAAATATTTTCTTAATCAGATGCCATGAAAAACATGTTTCAACAGTCAAGTTCGTCACACACACACACACACACACACACACACACACACACACACACACACACACACACACACACACACACACACACACACACACACACACACACACACACACACACACACACACACACACACACACACACACACACACACACACACACACACACAGTCTTTTGCTCTGTTCCTCAGCTCTCTGTCCTCACCATTCCCCTCCATCGAGTTTCTCTTAGACATTTGACCTTTTGCCAACTGACTGCTAGGGCAGATTCAATAACCTATGAGCACGCAAGCAGCTTATGCCCAATTTATGCTCCGTAGTATGACAGCGTCACATGTAGAAAATAATGTGTCGCAGAGGTACAGCTAATAGTAGTTGTAGATCTGCTATTTTTGGACTATGAATCATGCTTAAGCTGGCAGAGCCCTGAGCCGTCTCAGTACAACAAAGTGCATGGCGGTGGTCGATGGTTTGTGCCGTACAGCATGCTGTGCTAGTAGAGTCTAGTAGTAGTAGAAGTACAGCATGCCGTGCTAGTAGAGTCCCACAAATCATTGCTTTTGTGTTGGACTCCAAAGCTTCACATAGTCTGTATTCACTCCGGCTGGAGATTTCTAAATCGACAGGGTCGACATGCATCTAAACATTGACACCGACAGACGTTCCCACATCAACAAACAAACTGAAAGACAGACGTGAAAGACAGACTTAACAACTCAATAGACCACAGCGATTCCCACGGCGGGTTGTTTTCTCCGATGGGAGAAAAGGCGCAGGGAAGGTGCGTCGTAAACAGTGCGATTCATCACAGCAAGGACAGGCCTGCGCTCTGTTTCTGATAAAAGACCTGGTAAATAGTTTATTGTTTCTCTGGGTCTGGCAGTGCACAGAGACTACACACAGCAGATTGTATCAGCTAATTATATCCAGCCAACAGATCATATCATACCTGCCTACATATAATACTGGATGCACTGTTCATAGACAGTGATCAACCTACAGTATTTAAACGAGAACTGTGAATATGCTGTTCTGTGGAACCTACACTGATAGATTCAGCTAAATAGTCTTATTTTAGTAGGGAGTGCTACAGTACAAGGAAAATCAGGAAGTTGGCTCCACCATGGTTTTCCATAGGATATTTCCAGTGGATTATGGATATCAACGGGTCGGGTGGTCCAAAACTGTTACTTTCCAGGATTAAAATTCAAAAGTGTGAAACGTTGATACATTTCCTACCGACGCTGTAGTGTGATCACTAACAGTGCATTCATTGGCCCAGGCCGTAGCGTAACGGTCTGGGCACCGGACTGGTGATCCAGTCGCGGTGTGCCGCGGGTTCGACTCCCGGACCCGACACGGCCTTTACCGCATGTCATCCCCCATCTCTCTCCCGTTTCCTGTCAGCCTACTATCTATCCCTTAAAAAATCAATAAAAGGCGTAAGCCGCAAAAAAATATCTTAAAAAAAAAACAAAAAACAGTGCATTCATTAAAATAAAATAAAAAGCCTTTGTGTTCAACAGCAAGTTGCAACAATATATCAACCACGTCCACATGTGCGTTGATGGGTATTAGAATAACTGCAGCAATGGCCAATCAGAAATCTGAAAAGAACAAACTGTGGTTCTAACTTCTAATGAATGCTGCATGATGGATGCAAGTGGACTTCTGTTAGAGTAAAGTACACAAAAACTATTTTCATAAGCTTTCATTTGCTCAACACGTTTCTAGTACAGTTTATGATCCATAGCTGTATGTTTTGGTGCTATAAATGTTAACTTCTGAAAGGGGAAAAATACCTTACCTGATATAAGCTCCTGGAGGCTGTAGCGGTACAGGAGGTGGTCATGGCCCTGGAACTGCTGTGGCCCTTGGCAGAGGGCCCGACACTCCACATCTGCTTTGTAATAATCTACCAAGGCCTCCTCGAACATTACTATGGCCCCCTCGTAGTCCCCTCGGTCATATAGCCTCACACCAGCTGTGAAGGAACGCTGGGCACAGAGAGAGAGAGAGAGAGAGAGAGAGAGAGAGAGAGAGAGAGAGAGAGAGGGAAATACTGTAAATGCAAAAGCACTTCTTTTGTTGTGTTGTTTTTGTTACCATCGGAATGTGTGGTTTATTTCATTCTGTTTATTATTCTTTTTATGTTGTGTGCTGAAATGTAAAAACACTTTGAACTGCATCCTATGTACATAAAATAACAAAACAAAACAAAATAAATATTATTGTAATGAAAGTGCATTATAAAAGGTACATTTGACATGGCTTTTATAGACATAGAAAGAGAGGGACAGAGAAGGGAGAGAAGTAAAGGTATGTGGAATTATTTCTTCCTTAATAACCAGTAAGACGCCCTGAATGCGAGAAGCGAGGTTGTGTGCACGCATCTGCCAGTGTACAGGGTTTGAGGAGGTCTGGCCATATATGGAGCGTGTCTTGAGTGTACAGGGTTTGATGAGGTCAGATCAATATATGGAATGTCAGAACAGGTCAGCTCTATATATGGAGATCCAAGGGTGGCAGCGGAGGCAGTGTCTTGAGTGTACAGGGTTTGATGAGGGCACAGGTAAGGCCGCCAGGCCGGGACTTAAATTCCGTTATTATATAACTTTGGGGCGGGCCCGTCTAGAGTTTGAATGGACAGGTATCAGTCAAAAGGGAGACATCGAAGAGGAAGGATGGATGGGGAAGGATCATCAATGGAATGTCAGAACAGGTTTAGCTCTATATGGATATCTATATCTAGATCTAAGGGTTTGAGGTTTGAGATGTAGAGTTGCAGGCCGGCTCCATATATGCAGATCTAGGTGATGATCCAGTCTTTTCCATGCATGGCTATCCAGGGTTTGATGAGGTCAGTGTTGTGATCTTCATATATGGAGACGGCCATATATGGAGCGTGTCACGAGGCGTGACAGACTGACGGCCATATATGGTGGCGTGACGTGTCACGAGGCACGACGGACTGGCGGCCATATATGGTGGTGTAACGGACTGTTTTGCAGGTTTTCATAGTAATCTGAAACCTACGGTTGCAAATAACCTTTACAGACACAGAGCGAGAGGAAGAGTGCGGGGGAGTGAGAGAGATGGACAGAAACACTGAGGAGAGGAATTCTCCTGGTAACCACAAACAGCACCAAGTGACCTAAATGAGTTCTCTCTCATTAAACTGCAGTGACCGCAAAAACAAAGGCCTCTTTCATACAGGACAACAGCCACTGTTCACCCCGTTCAGATAGCAGAGGAGCAGATTAACCCGAATCAGCTTCTGGCTGACTAGACAGTTTGGCAAGGTGCAAAGACATCTGAGGACAAAAGCTGGCAAAAAAGAAGGCAGCATGCTGCAGTGATTAATGATAATACTGGATGATGATAAAGATGGATGTCGCTCGATTGGTTCATAGCAATGATGCGGAATGGAGAAAAGCGTGAGGGTGAAAACAATGGAACAATAGAACAACTAGAGACTAGAGAAGGAGAAAGGATGAAAGAAAGGCAGTGAGGATGGATGGTGAGAGACAGTAGCAAGGATGGTACGAAAATTAATTAAAAATGGGAAAACAGAGAAAACAAAGCAAGGAAGGAAAGAATGTATAGGCAGAGATAACGAATAAACAAAGGAATATTGTTTAAAACTAAGGGTCAGAATCCAAACAGGGGGACTCAAGAGTTTCGGTCTCACCTGGTGAGGTCGGGCTTCACGGTCCACAAAGTGGTCCTCTTGGACGCCCTCCAGGTTCCGACCCATGTCAACATGCTCTGGATTGGCCTGGAAATAAGTGTGGGCCGCCGCCGCTGCCTTGTCGGGCTGTTTCAACTATGGAGACACAGGAATACAAAAGGATATAGATCAGATTTCTCTGGACAAACACTTGTCATAAACAATGTTAAACAAACACTCGACATACGAAAGTACATCAGAGGCAGAGGGAGGTTTATCCACAGTTCAAGTAAATGGGAGATGCTGTAGTTATTTGCCAGCTGGGTTCCATACACATGGACTGATCCAAACAACATTTCCCAGCATTTGGTTTATTTCATACAACATCAGTTGAGGGCAAGAAAATATTCCATGACAGCCCCTTCAACACATAAACACAGAGGGCCACAGTCCTGTCTCCAGCTGGGCGAGCAATGCCTTTAGTTCTAACTTCTAATAATGTACTAATTATATGCAGAATCCAACAAATAAAAAAATTAAAAATGTATGAATAACTGGAGACAGTCTTCAGCGCTTGAAACATTCTGGCAACTTTGTAACTTATTATCACTTGCTGGAAAAAAGAAAAGTCAACATCAATAGAGTGCCGAAGTCCTGACGTCACTCCCACTAACCCTGGGTCACTGCGTTACTGTTGTATTGGAAATCACAAAGACAAATCTTAGATTGCGTCATATAAGAACTGTGTTCCAAAAATAAACAAACCACCCAGGCGAGGTATGTGAATCTGTGCCGTTTATGCTATTGAGTTTTGAGGACGTCTGTGTTTGGAGAAAAAACAATCTTACTATTTGGATAAACTAGCATTTTTTCACCGTCAGTTGATACTTCATATCCATACGAGTAAAATTGTCGGGTGGTTTTATAGTGTTAATGTGGTAGAATTATTGATTCTAGATGCAGCTAAAATGTGTTGGGTGGTAATGTAAACTTCTCTGTCCTGCTCACATTACGTTGCTGAATATGGGTAAAGTTGTGCCTTTTTAACTAAATGTACTTCAGATCAGATCAGAAGAGTGACTGAAGCAGGGCAAGGCAAGAGATCTGAGGAAGTTCTTCTTCAAATGCTCCTCCAAATGAGCCCCGACTGTCTGCCAAAAATAACAAGGTACGTTCAATCCATAACTAATTTATACCGATCAGGAATTCTGGAACCCGTTAGCAATTGAATAACTGACAAAAGTGAATATTTTGAAGAGACAGACTGTTCTCAGACTCTTCCCATCATTGGGGGCGAGCTGCCATCCTTTGACAGAAAGATCTCCAGCATGATGGATGAGCTTCCGTAGCTGACAGAATGTGGGATTCATGACAGTGTATGCATCTCAGTGAAATAATCACAGCGTTCCGCTCCTTAACTGAAACATTTGTGTAAAATAAACAAGATGAAGTACTCTGGCAAGGATTGTCATTTCATGGGATAAACAAGACAAACTAATTATTGCTTACTAGCGTGCGTGCGTGCGTGCGTCCTTTCACATGTGTGTGCGCTAATGGGGATATTGTACAAACTGTCGTTAAATTACATCATTTTTAAAATGATAGAAACCAGCAATCGTCTTATCTTGGCAGCTGGCCAACCACGTCTGAAGAACTGAGAGCTAATGGCAGACTTCTTCATAGTGTATAATCCACTTGACCTAACCATTTGTAACGACGTAACCCTTATACGCCGCCACATATTAGTGACAGGTGTTGTTGCGTGAGGGCATGACGACATCACTCATTGTGCCTAACTGAAAGTGAGAAGTTTCACCGGGAAGGAGTGACGTGTGCAGACGAACAGGATATTATTTTGCTTAAACCTTTATTGATAGTACCAGTGGAGATGGACAGGGAACAGGGAGAGAGAGACGGGGAGTGACACGTAGGAAAGGTCATTAGGATCAGGATTCGAACCCTTGAGAGAGAGAGAGAGACACACACACACACACACACACACACACACACCCCCCCCCCCCCCCCCCCCTCTGACTGGAGACTTCCAAAACTGCTCATCCAGAAAGTTGCGTGCATGTAAACATGCATTCACGCCGGCAAACATGCCCACATCAACAAACAGTCCCACATGAAAGATAAATTGAACACCACAACGTTTCCCAGGGCAGATGGGAGAATAAACGCGGGTATGAAGGTGGTTTGTATGCGATTCATCTTTGTATGCGATTCATCACATCAAGGACAGGCCTGCACTCTCTGTTTCTAATAAAGACTTGGTAAATAGTTTATCGTTTCTCTGGGTCTGGCAGTTTACAGAGACTACACTACACACAGCAGATTGTATCAGCAAATTATATCCAGCCAACAGATCATACCATAGCCGTTATGTATCACTGTTCATAGACAGCAAAATTATGTGATTATGTCTATGCACCAGTGATCCCAGAGTTACTTAAATGAGAACAGTGATTATGCTGCCGTGATCGTAGGAGTCCTACTTAACATGGAATAGAGCACTATAGGGCACATCTGGAACTTATCTTCATTACAGGGTCTCAACAGATATTTCCAATGGAAATGGATTTTGGATAAAGGCTTATTAAGACAGTTTAATAACAGGTACGAGGCACTCGTGCAGCGACAGAAAACACTCTACCTCCCATGCTGGCTTCAGTTCCCACTTTTGGCTTTTGTCAGAGGTATTATTTCATCTAAAGTTCCGGCTGTCCTGTATTGCAGGCTGAAGTTCAGCTCTGATGAACACGCCTACAATACCAGACATTCCGCACAAGGTCTTTTTACGTTTCCCATCTCAAAAACGAATGCAATGCAACACACAGCAATATATAGAGCAATGAAAGAGCGGCATAGTCTTCCATCACAAATCAGACGGGCAACAAGTAAATCAGATTTTAAAAATAAATTGATGATGGTCAACACATTGAACACTGTTTAAATTATTTCATACTGTAACAGTACTTAAACTGAAATTGTATTCATGGTTGTTGAGATGTTATATTCATTAATCACTTGTTTTATATTTAGTTGTATTTTATTTTTTTAACTCTTTTTCTTATACATGTATTTTATGTGTGGTCCCCAGGAAGAGTAGCTTCTACTAAAGTAGTAGCTAATGAGGTTCTAAATAAACAAATAAAATAAAACCACCCACAAATGCAGCCAATTGTGTTCGTTGGAGTAGCCGCCCCAAGCTGGCGCTTACTATATATATATATATATATATATATATCTCTCTCAGAGAGATTCTACCTCTTACTTCCCCTGCCTTGGCGTCGTCACAACCTACTGTATGAGGTATCACGGGTGGACTATTGTTCTAGGAACTAAAAGGACTTCCAGATGTTAGTAACCTGGAAGAGGCATTCCCACCATCACACCTTCGCTCCTGCTACCCCAGCCCCAGCCATACACCAGTTAGCATCGCCATACATTTTACATCAAATCTTGGTAAACCTCAAAAGAGACTTTTATTCTCAAGGCTTACTTCATCTGGCTGTTACAATGCAGAGGAGCAACTTGTTTCTAAGAGGAAAAGCCATGATGTATCATGCAGACCGTTTTCCATCTTTCATTCTTTTATAATAAATAATTTATTACATCAATATGTTGCACCCCTGACACTGAACATTTTCGTATTCCAATTTTTATTTTCATTTCCAAAAAATTATTTCACTGTTTGACAAAGTCTGGGGTCTTTCATCAAGTGGCAGAGAACTTGAGAGAATAGAACGTGTGGGCACTGGGCAGACTTGCTGCTCAGTCACCTCTGAAAGGCCAGAGACTCTAAAGTGCCATCGAGTGCATTCCTGTTGAGGCGATGTCTTCCCACAGCTGAGCAGGAGCTCCTCTGCAGAGCCCCAGCGCAAGACGCAGAGGCTAGCTTGGCGTAGTGTGAATGAGACAGAGAAAGGGAGAGCAAGTCGGAGACCAAGACAACCCACACACTGGGACGAGGCACAGGGAGACGTTTTTGTGTCCCATCCAAAGTGTCACTGACTGAGTGCCAACAACAATGAGCTGCGGTATCCAGAAAAGAACGGTCCTGAGGGTTGAGAAGGGAATCAGTCAACCTACTGCAGCCACCTGGGGAGGCACTGGACACACCTGCAGCACGATTGCTGCTCCCCCCAGCCACCTGGGGAGGCACTGGACACACCTGCAGCACGATTGCCTGCCCCCCCCCTCCTCTCCTCCCACCCTACAACCGCCTAAGGGAGTCGGGGACGGCCTGGCTCAGGCCAGAGAAGGAAGGGGATCAACTTCAGCACGCCACCCCACGGCAAGCACAGCTGTGTCCGTGGCCGTGCCAGAGCCCATTGTCCTGGGGCCCGATACATGCAGAGTACAGGGAATCCTTGAATGTGGAGGTTCTCTGTGTGATGTCATCATTATCGCCTGAGGGCGGGTCAGGGGGAGTTAATATCACTCGGGGTACGGTTTCATCATTCACTCACGTCAAAGTTAGTTAGAAAAAGCTCCAAGGATTGTAGTCTAACAGAACACTTAAAGGAGGGGAAATAGTTTGAAAACACTTAACATTTCTGAGTTTTTATTTTGAGTGACATTAAAATATATCCAAGTGTAATCTAATAAATAAAAAAAAAGCTCTCCAAAAGAGTAAAAGAAAACAAACATACGTTCAATATTCTGCATGGGAGCAGTTCACTGGAAGCAGTACAGTGGAGGAACTGACATACAGAGTGACAAAAGAAATGGGTCATTCTGGCTCCATAATGGATTTTAAGTCATAATCAATATCGCTGACCTGCATACTTATAAAGAGGTCATCGATTTATGGAGGCAGATGATAGTGCTGAGGGTAACAGGTACGCTCGCCCCTTTTCCATCTCGCCCCACTACTTTACAGTACCTAGCTGTAAATAACAAACATAATTCATGTTTGTGATTATTTAAAAGGTATTATCATATTAATTTATCATTGTTAAGTTCACTCTGTATATCCACAGGCATAATAGCATGATGATACCATTACAAAACATGGGCTACTGTACATGGAAGAAATGTGATTAATAAAACGAAATTAACTGCTAGAAGGTCCTAAATCATCATACTATAATTCTAACAATCATACTATAATCATCATCATCATACTATCATTCTAACAATGTCTGAGTGTGTGTGTGTGTGTGTGTGTGTCTGTCAGAAACAGTGCCGTAACTCCTTACTGCCTGCACCAATCACTTTTCACACAGGCATTGACCATATGAATGTGGAGGGCGTAACGAAGCCCTTTTTTCGATTTGACACATTAATGATTATTAATGAATTGATTAGTCAATTACAAACGCAGTACCCCCCACGGCCACAAGGGGGGACAAATATCTCACAACTGGTAAGGGCTAGTTAACTTAATTAAGCAGTCACCGTCTCTGTAACATGTTGTTCTTTCTAAATTTTACAGAGTATAGAGATCGACTACTATACAATCAAATAAATCTGTATACAAGATAATTTCAGATTTCAGAGAGGGAGATAAATACTAAACTGTTAACTACATTTAAAAAATCGCGGGGGCGAGTTGGTAAAGGGGCGAGCAGTCTCGTATTCGTGCTGAGGGCTGCTGGGAGACAAAAGTGTAATCTACACCAACTAATTCAACTACACTACACTTAAACTCACACCTGCTTTCCCCCCCCGTTACATTATAAACACATTTCTCATAAACAAAATACCCCCTAAAGATGAAGGAGTGGAAACCTATCACAGTTTATGAGTTAGATTACACTTGTAAGAGGAGGGAAATGGAGAATTATATAGCCTAAAGACTTCCGTGCATGGTTGAATTAAAATTATTTCCGTTATCATTATTTCACCAGCTCAGACAAAGAGTGGAAAATTGAGGTTTTAGGAAAGTTTTGCTTCTTGACTGAATAATTTGCTCCAAAGCTCTATTAGTCCGGTGTTGTAAATAATTATCTCAAGACTTCAAATAGTATTCATTAGTGATAATTACTGTGCGAGCAATCCTTTTTTTTAGCAATCCATTTTACAAAGCCAAAATAGGAGCCCGAATTACATTAACCAAATAACGGTGCTAATGGAGTTATTAACCACTGACTGAACCATTGTTTAAAAAAAAAAAAACATTTTTAAATACATTTAAAAAATAAAAATCACACCTGTGTGAAGTGAGCGGTGCAACTCTACCGTGTGAGGGTCTCCGGGGGGTCCCCACAACATCCAGAGCCCCAGGAATGTGCCCCGGAGGCCGGCCCGGTTAGTAACAGATTTTTTTTTAATTTGAAATCCATCCGTTCGTTTACGCTCTTCAGACCAGCCATTCTACGTTCCACCATGTAAAGCTGGTCTTTCAACACATACAGTAAACCTTGTACAGAGTACAGTACGTACAGTTTTCCTCTCGCATGAATTTCAAAGACGCACCTGTAGAGGTGAATGAGTGCTTGCTCAGTATGAAACCTCAGCTTGCCCTCCTCGCTCAAGAGCAACTTGTGTTAAAGCAGCTTGGACCGCCATGCCACTCTGAAGAAAATGCTCTTGATGTGGGCATCGGGGGTGCCAAGTCAAACAGCTATTTGCATGACTTGCTCCTTCGGGGCCGCATGCTCACTTTACAGGTATGGAAAAAGGACTGAGGTGGCGCCAAAAAGTAGAGAGGCTGGTTCAGTGATGAAGAACACATATCCACATCATGCCACAAAAGCTGGGCTGGTGGTGACAGTTAAACAGATGCCCTTATCAGGGCTGCCACTAAGAAGTGGAGCGAGCACATTTGTTCTTAAATAAATGTATTTCGACAAAAGAGTATTTCAGTGGCTGCCTAAGATTTCCCAATAAGTTGGAAACTTCTGGTAAAGTAGATTGGAGTCAGCGCTCACTGCTCAGGTTAGAAGAGAGGCAACCACACAATCTTTGATTGTGTTTCACCAACATGTACAGTATGATTGATTTGTTGTTTGCAACTTAAATAAACTAAACCATACAGCTCAGATTTACCCTTCTCACCAGCCTTTTCATGGGTCTGTTCCCCATCAGGGACCCATAGAAAAACACTCCCACCTACGCAGTAATCACTATAGCATGTAGTTGAGGCCGTACGTGTCAAGCGTATGTCTGTGGCTCTTCGTTACACAAATATTTCTAATTACTGCAGTTACACATTACATTACGCCAGTTAGCCCTGCTAATCCTCAGCTGACAAGGACATGACCTTCCTGAGAAGCTATTTTAAGTTATTATTGGCTGCCTACACTACAATATGGCTTTTCAGAACTGAGCATATTTCAGCAGGCAGATTTGCTAGCATGATAACAGCAGCCATGCGCAGCCAATAATTGTTTTACCTTTTTATGAGAGCAAAAAATACTGTCTCCTCAAAAATTAGAGGAAAAAATAGAAGTCATGGAGATAACATATCTTAGGAATGCACTTGGGAGAAACCGCCACATCGTTACGAAGCTATCCTTTATCTCTGAGGATGTTGCAAGCTCAGTTTACATGTCGGCAGACATAGCAAGTGGATAATTAGGTTCAGTGTGAAGGGCCTTTTCTCTTCAGACAAAAACACATCTTCAGTTTAACCTCACTGTTGCACAAGTTCTGGAAAGTAGAGGTAAAAAGAAAGGTGAGCGTGGAAGTGTTTCTACGTGCGGGAGGCACCTTTGAGCAGATTGTGAAACAGTGAGACACTGCTAGCAGCAGGGTGCAAGCCTCATTCTGTACGATTTTTACACCTCAAATTGTGGAACTGCAAACAGAAGGAAGGCCAATCTTTGTTGCACTAGTACTTAACATTCCATCCAGCTGTTTGGAAAGCACAGAGTCCCCCATCTGGGGCGTGATTCAACGGGACTGCATAAACATCGTAGTACATTTCCAACCAGATTGCAGGTTTACTGTCACTGAACCAATATTTGTGTTTTGAGGCAAAGTTTAAAAAATATTCTGGACTAGGTGTTTATCCTACAAACAAGCATGGAAACCACACAGCGTCTATCTTTGGTATGCTAACAAAACCGTGTACTCAGATGTGTGTAATGAAGCCAAACATTAGCAACTCGTAGACACAACACAAGGGATAGTTTATGATAAAGAAACCTATAGGAACATGTTTCAGAGAGGGAACTTGGCAGGAGAATTCCAGAGGAAATATTAGGCCGTGATCTGTAAAACACACACCTGGGTATAACTGAGATATTGGAATTTGAATAATCCTAAATGCATTTTCACAAGAGGTTGCAGTTAATGAGAGATTAATGTGTTTTAAGCAGCCTTCTAAATATTTATGGTGCGGTGTAGAATCCCTTGCCTATAAATCCTGTTTGATGTCATCAAACAAATTTGTTCTGTTCTTTGAAAATGCACCAGTATTTCCTAAGCCTTTAAGTGTTGGAAATAATGTGGATGACTTTCAATAATGTGGATGTTTTCATCAACACAGGGCAGCTATACTGGATTGTTGTTTGTGCTAAATGTACTTATTAAACTCTACTATCCATATACAGACATGACTCACGGTTTCAGCAAAGAATTTGATTTGATAGTTTAATATTTTTAATTAACAGACACATAACTAAAGTACCATAACATTAATTATTGGCTGACTCCTGGATAAAAGGTTCTGGTTTAAAATATAATAAAATAGACCATTTCACAATACTCGCTGTAAATCACCAAATGGCCCCATGATTGAAGTTTCATTTTCCTGGCGAGGAAAGAAATATACACCCATTTTTATCTCAAACAGACCATTTCATAGTCCATGTGTTAGCTGTAGTAGCACTGTAACAGCGATGTCTTTTGGGAGTTGGCATCATGAACTTTTTAAGTATAGGAAAACGCATGCGCAAGCCCATGGCCTGCTGGGAGGGTAAAATGTCCCCTTGATGAGTAATGACGTAATTCTATAAAAGCGGTAGTCTTCCTTCCATTTCAGGTCAGTTCAAAAGCACACAAAGCATTGATTCACTGTTCAGGGAAGGCTTTGGAATTCTTGGAAACATGAAAAACAACTCCCGTCTGGTGTTTTATCCTGTATTTCCATTGGACGACCTCCTGCTGTAGGAGAATTTGTAGACGAGTATCTAATCAGAGTTCACTTTTACGTTTTCCAAGAGTCACCGATTTTCCTTACACACATACGTACACTGTACAAGTACATGCTTGGACGCACGCACAAACACATGCCACACACGCAATTTAAACACTAAATGGAGGGTACCGGCGGTGACGTGAGCATGACGCTAATTGAGCAGGAAAACATTACAGTTCTACAAATAAACCGTTCCATAATGGACCCTTAAACAGGCCTTTTCATTACTAAACAACCTTGATGGACTAAAACAGCTTTGGGACATGTCTACTGTATACACGCAGGCCACTGAATGTTACCACTGTACATTACAGGTGTGAATAAGTCACTTGATGTCTCGGCTGACTGGCTAAACTAATCAGACGGCGGCTTGTTTTCGCTTCACCGCTAAAGCACACAACACTTTAACGCAACATCAGGGCTATAACTCACATCCCTGCCATGCTACCCACAGTGAAGCATGCCTACATTTAAATTAAAACGCAATTAGGACATGCTAAGCGCATGCTCTGGAAAACATGCGTGCAGGGGTGAGGGAAGGAAAAGTGAGGAATTATGTTTTGTGACATCATGAGTTGAGAGGTCAGGGCTCCCCTTGTCGAGCATGTCGTCCTCTTTCAACCTCCCCCTCTCCCCCGTCCCTCCTCCTCTCGTTCATCTCCACATGCTGACAGCCCTACACACTGGGCTCTTCTCTTGCCTGTCCTCGCCCCACCCTGGCCTGAGCCAGCACACGTTCTTCCTATAAGGTCATGCCTGTGGAATGCCTGAAAAAAACCAAGCCGCCGTCACCACTGTAAAAAGCCTCTTTCATTGAATCAGGGCTGTCTGGAGACACGAAAGACCAGGGAGAGTTGTCCGACGAATCCCCCACCTCACCACCACCATGAACCACTGACGCCCTCCCGCCCATTACCCCCTCCCCCGCCCCATCCTTCATCTCTCTTCTAAAGTCATGACAGGCGGCGTGCACTCCACTGTACGTGCAAAAGAAAACAGTGGGAGAATAATCTTGCCACTGCACGGGAGCAGAGAGTGGACTTCCGTTGGGGTAGCGTGCCC
Source organism: Protomyctophum parallelum (assembly GCF_964188405.1). Lineage (NCBI taxonomy): Eukaryota > Metazoa > Chordata > Actinopteri > Myctophiformes > Myctophidae > Protomyctophum > Protomyctophum parallelum. Next base: position 16,601,622 of record NC_139701.1, on the reverse strand, counting down.
AGGCTGCTGTGTGGTCTCTGGGCTGTGAATGGATTGAGGCTGACTGCTGGCTTTGATTAAGGGAACACAACACCAAGGCCTATACGTTCTGTCATTGTGGCTTGAACCTCAGCAGAAACCTAGAATAGGGAACAGACGGTCACTCGACCAGAACCTCTTAGTTACCAAAACACAATTCAAGTCTATTATAAAGTAATCAAATATCTGGCTGAGCTGAATGGAGCAGGTTGTTTGTATGTCCGTAAAGTGGTCCGGCTCTGTGGTTGACATCGTTTGATTGGTGGGATTAGCCCTCTTTTCCATCTCCAGTGACAAACAACCTGAGCCTCTGTGGAGTTCCCGGTGAAACACTAGACTACTTCGTCTCGAGGCTACGCCACCGACATCAACTACTGTATCCTTAGTCAACCATCAAGCTCGTTCCCACGTCTGCCCTCGCTTCCTGGGCAGTATCGGGACACACAAGGCTCGCTTTGTACGACAACCTCACAACACAAGGTGTAGGAGTTTTGAGTCGTGCAGACAGGGTGGAAAATTGCCTTCAATGTCCCCCCCTCCTCTTCCTCTTCACACCTCTCTCACGTTTTCTCCTCCTCCATGTACAGTCAGTGACACACTCTTCTTTCTTTCTAGCAACATCTAACAGGTCTGGCTCTCCTGACATTATTTTTACACCACGATCCCATGATCTCAAAAGCCACTGGTTTCCATTCACATAAAAGAGCCCTTTTCTGGGGAGTGGAAAACATTTCCAACCAGTGTGTCAGAAACCTGAAACGGTGCCAGCTGTTGTGTTTTGTCCCTGCCACTTTGTAGGTTAGTCATTTTGGTTGCAGATTGGGTACACGTGTGTAAAGAGAGGTTCTACACAGAGCAACGGCTGAGGAACCCAATGATGCAGAATTCCACAGATGCTGGTTGAGACTGGTGGGCTGAGGAGCCAGGGGTTTCTCATATAGCTGTTTAACAATGACTTGGCAGTGCTAGTGTTGACCAAAAAGATCAGCACTGACCTCAACCTCACAGGAGATAACTTGAAACAAAGGGACTTCAGATGTTTTGTAGATATTTCACCCAAACACCCTCCCCGTAAAGTCCCCAAAATGAGCGGATTTCCCGTCTGAGGATGACATTACGAGGAACCGTGCACTTCAAGGAAACATTTACAGGAGGGAACCCTCAGAGACAGGGGTCAAGGGTCGCCCTCTCATTCGAGTGTGGGCATGTTCCGCTTTCCCACCGGAGCTTGTAAAGATGTCGTGAAAAAAAGGAGGTGGTGGAGTGTGTGGAGTGTTAAATCCAAAGAAGTGAAGCATTTTGTTCGCATACAAGTGGGTTTGGAGGAGAAGCATTGAGGAGGAGGCAATGGGAGTGCTCTGTGTGTGTGTATGTACGATACCAGACAATGCCAGCATTCATCCAGCCGCTCAGTTCTAGTTCTGTCCCTGCCCTCCCTAACCCAGAGAAATATAAAAACTATTTGTTCATGTTGAAGTCAATGTGGTGCTGCTGTTGTAGAGCCGAGAAGCCTGAAAAGGACAGCGGCTGACCTCCTGTATCTGTGCTTTTCAGTTTCATAAAGGAAACACAAGCAAATCCTTATCCCATTATACAAACTTATAACAATCCTATTTTATAATGTAATAGGATATATCTTATATTTTTAAGTATTACATTGTGGCCTCTAGTTTGAACTTGGTAGACTGGCACACTCGGCCAAAACAAGATTCCCAAGTATTGATATCCATGGGGGCATGTAGGGTGACTTAACCTTAAACAGTCAACAATGTGAGTAGAAGTCATGGGCTCGCCTCGACTACATCAGTGGCTGACTGCTTAAAAACTGTGATTTATTCTTGTGAAGTCTTGTGTGCATAACTGATTCACTCCAATATGTGTATCAAGCAAAGAAGGATGTAGACTCAGATGATGCCACATGGGTTTTCTTGTTGGACACATGGGGTAAGAGAAGATGTGTATACACTTATGCTAATTTCTCATCAGCTTTCAACTGCATGCAGCCCCATATTCTAGCTTGCAGTCTTTCTAAAATATCTGACCCCGAGTTTGGCCCTGTGTTTGCTGGTCGGCTTCCTGCCAATGAGGTCATACAGAACTCTTTTTTTAATTACACTGTCTGAGGCCCTGAGGATTACCCCCGGGATGGGTTTTGTTGCCTTTGTTATTTGTGCTCGACTGACAGATTATGTCTTAATCAAAGTTTGTTGATGATTCTGTGAATATCAGCCTCCTGCTGGAAAATGAGGTACAGTAGGTGAACCACGGTCCAGCCTTGGACAATTTCATTAAATGATTCATACTTGTTACTCGATATCTCCAAGAGCAAAAAGATGCTCATCGACCTTCACCAAACCCACATCGTCACTTTCAATAATGGCAGCATAGGTAACACCCTCTTCATGCAGAGAAGGGCCAAATCAAACAGATATCAAGATCCTTTGTTCCCTCAGCTGCTGGGCTTTTGACCAAGCTGTACAGTTTATTATGATGGCATGTATCATGTACATGTTACTGTGTAGGGCTATTTATATTGATTTATAAGATAGTCTAAATAAATAACTTGATCAGCCATTAAACATGCAATGTTACACACGTTGGCAGTGTTCTGCCTACACCAAAAATAAAAACAAGCTCTGATCACACAGTACATGTTGGGATGTTATCTACTGTATACACCATAGGATTCAGGTTAACAATTGGCAAAGCTGCCCTTAAAAAGGTTAGTCTACATTCCACGTCTCCCAAGAATGTTAATCAGTACAGTTGAGTGAGTCAGTCATCTATTGTGCCTTTAGGCATCTGATTCTTTAAATGTTAAATGTCATGAAAATATATCTCAGTAGAAATGACAGTACTTTCTAGGTCCACTCCCTGATTAGGTAATGCCAATCCCCATAGCTCCTGTGTTCCTCTCTCTTTATTAGTCTATGGGTCCATCAATCAGCGACTCAAGAAGGAATGTCATAATTTGTGTCCTAAACACGGTGACCAGCTTCTAACAATAGGAAGTAAAAGGTCAGGAATGTGGCGGGGGGCGGTGTGGTGGGGGGTGCAACACAGTCTGGAGATCACCTGAAGGAGGAAAAAATCTATGCCTCTCTTCTCTTTACAGAGCTCAATGGTGGTGGTATGCAGGGTACAGGCTTTAGTTCCGACACACCAAAGGTCCGACAACCTACCCCAAACCCTAACTGAACATTGAAGTCCTTAAAATCAGAAACCTAACCGCAAGCACGACGCAACGCATGTCGGACCAACGAATGTCGGGAGCGATGGGTGATTTCTGCATGTCGGACCTTTGGTGTGTCGGATAAGTGTGCGCACCCTGGTATGCAAGCTGAGACTAAACAAGAATGACTCAGTCATAAGTGCCAGGTGCAGAAAGCTCTCGTTTATGAACATCTACAGTATATTCAGTGTGTGCGCCGCAGCCTCTGCCTCAGCCTCAGCTCACGGCTTCACGTTGCGGCGTTCAGAGTATGGGTTTTATGCCGTTCAGACTATGGGTTTTATGGGTAAGTCTCCCATTGGCTTAGAGGCAGCCTAGAGACCAGGCAGCCAATCATGAAAAAGTGTCCACTACGGTCGCTACTAGAGGTAGTAGCAAATGTAGTCTCCACACACACTAAACTCACTCTATGGGGTTATTGTTGGAGAGAGCTGAGTAATGGCAGCAGACAGTAGCCTGGCAGGCAGTTCTCTTGGCAGTGACTGCACTCCCAGGGAGCTCATGATGCTCCAGCCCTCGAGAGCTTAGATGGAGACGTACCTGGCTCAGCATCATTTCCCTTCCTCAGACATTTTCACAAACACACCGTCTCTTGTCTAACTGAACTGAACTGCTCTCTTCTTTGTGATTAATTGGGTTAATAATTTTTAGTCCTTTCGCCACAATATGTTTTTCTTTATGCCATTATTCCACTTAACATAATTAAATCCAGCTTGATTCTAATGTGGAGGGATTTTGGTTCACGACAGCAATTCAAATGTATAAATTGCAAATTACAACTTGGGCATTTAGCGGATGCTCATTTCCAGAGCGACTGACAGCACAAGTGAACAATCAGAGTAAGTGCATGGCGTGAACCAAACAACACAATGACAGGGTAAAATGGGCACTGTACCTTTAAGAAAACCCCACAAATTCCCAGATCAGATTCCCACTATCATGTAGACAAAACATCAAGAAAGTGACACTACTTCCCAGCTCTCTCGCTCTCCCTGTCTTTTTCTCTGTCGTGCACGCGCACACACACACACACACACACACACACACACACACACACACACACACACACGTTTGTGAATTTCATAAATACTGAACCAATGATTAATTTCATAAATACTGAACCAATGATTAACAAGAGCGTGTGACTAAATAACTACATTGAGAACAGTTTTGCACATACAAGGTTTCCACCTGACAGCTTTTTTCTCGTATAGTTCCAGAGAGAAGTTCCCCAACAGGAACAGGATGCATGACACTATTGTAACTAAGAATGTACTAAAGTACAACATAAAATAAAGTAAAATGATGTAAGACATTAAACTTTTCAAAAGATTCTTACGCATTTGAGTTTTTACAGCAAGACAAAACCAACAACCAACTAAATACGCACTGTGGTCTGAACTAGCCATACACAGAATGGTTACGCACCCTCTGTAGACATTTTTAAATCCCAACTCAAGACTCACCTCTTCACTCTTGCTTTTAGTTGAGTTTTAATATGTGCGTTCTGATGTGCCATCCTGTGAGAGGGTTATCCAATAGTCCAATAAACAGGCTGTACACTTTATGAAAATTATGGATTCACAAGATCTGGCATTTATTGATTGCCCACAATTATCCCAAATTGAATGGTCATGTGATATACATATGAACAGCAAAGACATATATGAAAGCAAATACGACCTGTTACATCACGAATTCGGATTCGATCATATCAGTCCACAGATTTGGGGGCCCCGCGAAGCGCAGGCCAGAGGGTTGTCTGACCTGGAGAATTCTGACGTGTCCCTCTCTGGTCTGCCAATATATAGCAATCTCTCTCCCACTGAAGTGACCTTGCATGCGCACAGCTCGGCGGCACACTCTGAAAGTAATGGTAACTGCTTGAAGGGTCTACTTTCCCCCACCAGTTCCTACCCTGTCCTCTGCATGTGGTGTTTTTATATATTTTTTCTCTATGTTTTTATATTCTTATTTTGTTCTTTGCCATTGTTCTATCATTTTAACTACTTGTTTTATTGTACTCTATTTTTGTGTCCTGCCCTGTGAAGCACTTTATGTATGAAAGGTGCTATACAAATAAAGTTTATTATTATTATTTTACACATTTGAAAACTTGTGAAACGGGACATTCTGCTTTTACTTGTAACAGAATATTTCGAAATGTGAGTACTTTTTTTCCTCCACCACTGCTAGCGTTCCCTCAGGGTAAGATCAGAGTGGGAGTCCTTTACGGGGGTGGGTGTGGGGACAAGACAACACAGATGCTGAAGACAACTCTAAACACTCAGTGGGAGGTAGAGGCGGATTGCAAATTCCTCAAAACAGGAAACGTATCCATTGCATATAACTGTGTGGCTCCGGGCTAGTACACTGAAAAATACGGAGCATTCATTTTACACACTCATACCATACAGTATACGTTGTTGTATACAACGGATAGCGAGGATATCGCTGTACAATCTTAAAATGCACTGCAGGTCTTTGTGTTGTAAGCTTGTGGTAAAAAAAATTAAATGTTTCATATGATGCCATGCCCAAAATATGGACGGCAGGATCAAAGTGGTTAACTTTAATTAAAAAAATCAGTTCAAATTCAGTTGAAAGGAGAATAGTAAATCTAAGAAGACAGATCCAGTTCATTTGACCAATTAAACCTGACGTTTTTACACTTTGAGTTCAAAGAACACTCTGGAATTCGCTGTGTTATTTTCTTTTTTGGCATTTCATTCTCCTATAGTTTATACTTCATTCTCTACCTAGGCTGAAGCTAAAGCCCACCTGTTAGTCATTTCTCAGTTTCTTTGTCCTTTTCATCTTTGTTTACATAGATCAAGGACAAAAAAGGATGACTGCAGTTGGACAACTGTTTTTTTCTCCTATTCCACTGAAACCGAGAAAGGAAAGCATCCATCAGCGGTCCAGGATACTGGGTCTGTTTCTATGGCAGAGAGAGCAAGACAGCACAAACCTAACAGTTCATGTTAAGTCTGGCCTCCCACGGCCCTATAAACCAGGGACAGTGCAGGGGAGGTTTGTGTATGTTGCGTAGCTGTCCAGAAAAGACCACATGTTAGCACTCACAAATTTATAGAGACATACAGCCCCCATTACACAATGTCTAATAAATCGAGAGACAGCGAAATGCCTTCACGACTGACGACCTATGTCGCGACGTATATTTTTCCGTCGCAACGTATATTCGAGTACGTCCTGGCGTAAATATCAATTCGTCCCGGCAGAACGGACTCGTCGCGGCTATATCTACCCGTTTGCGACCTAGTAGTTTGACTATTCTTTTACGTCGCGACAGAACGGGACACGTCACGGCTATATCTACCCTTCTCGACGTAAAAGGTAATTCGTTGTGGCGTGTGTGGACTCGTCGCAACAGAACGGAACTCGTCGCGGCTATATCTACCCGTTTGCGACGTAATGGTTGACTTTGTTATATGCCCGGTGCGCGGTGCCCTGCGCGGTGCCCTGCGCTGCCCTACGCCCACCGCGTGCACCTTGCCGGTCCGCCCTGCGCCCTGTGGCCTGGCACGTGTGCACGTGTGCCAGGCCACCGCGTGCACCTTGCCGGTCCGTGGAGCCCTTCGCCGTCCCCAGGCGACCCTGCGTTCCAGAGCTGTCACATGCCCACCGAAAATAGCAGATCTACCAGCTCCTCTCCTACATATGGGATGGCCCGACCCGCGTCTGTGGACCCCTGGGGGGGTGTGTGTGTGAGCGTCTGAGCTCCTATCTGTGTGCCTCCCCCCCCCCCCCCCCCCACCCCATGTGGACCCTTGCAGGGGGGGGGTCGGGGGGTCCCCCTATGCACTTTGTGTAGATGCTGCGTATCGCCTCATACTGAAAAAATTACTATTTTACGCACAGCGCAAGGCAATATGTGATTACGATCGTCCTTCTGGGGGGGGGGGGGGGGGGGCTGGCCTACACAATAGATAACCTACCCTGGCCAACACAATAGATAACCTACAAGGACATATGAATTTAATTTATATACACGGCTATATTAATTTAGCCGATCATCAAAGCTCACCGCGCTCGTATAGCGCATTGACTGTCTGTCTGTCTGTCTGTCTGTCTGTCTGTCTGTCTGTCTGTCTGTCTGTCTGTGTCTCAATGACTTGCCTTAGGCGGATAATATAGACTACAAGTACTTTATTAAAGTAAAGTAAAAGAGTGAGTTCTCATTGCGTTCTCTGCGTCGTAGCGCATGCAGATAGGCAGATAGGGGGGGGGGGCAGTTCTATAGGCAAGGGCAGAAGGTTCCTATAACGACAGTGGGTGCGTGCCCACCTTAGAGTAGCCTATATATTTTAAGGCACCCGCCCCGCAACTTATTATTATTGGCTTATTATTTTGCCACCAGCGGAGTTGACGGTTGACGCCGTTGTCTAGTATAGACTATAGGCCTGTGCCAGGATGATTTTAAATAAATATGTCTCTGTCTCTGCGTCTCTAGAGCTATAACATATATACTGTAGCACACATCATGTGTGACACATGTGCACACACACACACACACACACACACACACACACACACACACACACACACACACACACACACACACACACACACACCGAGTACTAAGTATAAGTAGCATATAGGGTACGGCTCTAAAAACATTAAATACTGCGGGAGCATTACACTAAACAAAGTTGGATTTGTACATTGCAGAAACGTAACATAACGTAAGTGTTCTTATTATTGTCCGTCTGGGTTTTATAATGCAGTGTGAGTCCGCTCCGCGATAGCCGATCTGCAAGCTCACAACGCGTTGCGCTGATTGACAGTGCACGTGCAGCAGCTACTGTATAGAATTATATTTAAGTAGGCTACTTTTTTGTGTGACGTCTGTGTGTTATTGACTTCTTGTTCCTTAATGTGCAGGTTTATCAGAGCGATATAGTGCAGCTGTGAGTGAGTAGGCCTATAGCTGCTGCTGCTGCGTCCGTGCACCAATAGAGCGACCGCGGCAGCGGCACGTATGCTTGAAATATTAAATAAAAATATGTTGGGCTTCCGGGCGTCCGTTTCTGGACTGTACCAACGGGCTTAGGGCCGGACGGTCCCTTAACTCCACGGGCCCCTATATTTTAGGCCCGTGCAGGGCTCTAGTGTGTGTGTGTGTGTGTGTGTGTGTGTGTGTGTGTGTGTGTGTGTGTGTGTGTGTGTGTGTGTGTGTGTGTGTGTGTGTGTGTGTGTCGCATGCGTGCGTAAAGTTAGTAGGCTATCAGAAGCAGCAACCATGCAGAGCTATACCAATCAGATTAAATAGGCTATATGCCTTAAACGTTTGACAAGCAATATTAAAAATACAAATCCACAAGCTCGAAAACCACCTGACGGGCCGCCCAAACGGGTCCGGGGACCCCCGGGCGGTACGGGTCACCGTGGACCCTTGGGGATCAAGGGGGGCCACGGGTGTCCACGTTTGCGGAGACGCTGCCTTCATATTAGCCTACTTAAATAACAAGCAGCTGATCTACAATTGACAATTTGACATGTCATTGCGTCGTATTCTGTCTTTCTTTCACGCACGCACGCACGCAGACATGTCACAGACCACCACATAACCATATTTGTATGGCCATATCGTTTATAGGCCTTATAGCTGAATAGCGCCGGCCGTCGGGGGTTCATTTGGTTCCAACCGTCCCATTATGGTCAACACTTATGATATGCTATTGCATTCTTCCAACTAAAGATTTAAATATTAATCTGAAAAAATGACATGGCACGGACTGGCTCAGAAAATCTCCCTGCATCATTATATCAAAACCAGGCCTATACTGAATGTAGGCAATTGAATTCCATGACTTTTGTTTCAATCAACTGAACTAGACCAATAAAATAGTAGGCTAGTATTTATGTTTTTCGTTAATAATAATGCATGCTAATTATTATTGAACGGTAAGTACGCTGGTATGTATACGCTATGGTATACACTATAAGCTTGTAGATCTGTTTATTTTAAGCATGCCGCCGCATTCTGTCAGAATCTCGTGTGTGTTATTATTGAACCATTTCATTTCATGTCTGTCTGTCTGTCTGTCTGTCTGTCTGTCTGTCTGTCTGTCTGTCTGTCTGTCTGTCGGCATCTGATCTACAAGCTCACGCATCGCAGCGGACAGCGGTTGATTATCGCTGGGCCGCAGCGGGTCTATATCGCCTAATGTATCATACAGCGAATGAAAGCAAACGTGTGTGTGTGTGTGTGTGTGTGTGTGTGTGTGTGTGTGTGTGTGTGTCGCGTGTGCGTGTGCGTGCGAACTTCATGACAGTGGTGCAGCATTACATTGTATTTTGATTTGAAATAAATAATGATGAATAGATGTCTATACTGTTGCTTGTGTGTGTGTTATGCTATAGGGTTAGCTGGAACACACGCCCTGTATGATCTGTGGTGCGCATCTACAAGCTCCAAGTGTTGCGTCCACATGCAGCGCGTTGTGAGCTTGCAGATCGTCGGTGCCCCACTATAGAGAGATGGTAGGGTAGTGCCCAAGCCTATTCCTATATGATCTGTGGCTATATTAAAGGCCTTTTATGTGATCTCACATAATGTGCGAGTCAGAGCTAACGTTACTCAATGATCATTTGCGTCTGATTGATATCACAGCACAGCGTGTGCTGAGAGAGAGAGAGAGAGAGAGAGGGGGGGGGGGGGGGGGGGGGGGGGTATGCTCCGTTCATTGGCTCTATATGCCGTGCGAGACAGGATGATTTTAAATAAATATGTCTGTCTCTGCGTCTCTAGAGCTATAACATATAGCACTCATGTGTGCACATGTGATGTGTGTGCGCGCACACACACACACACACACACACACACACACACACACACACACACACACACACACACACACACACACACACACACACACACACACACACACACACACACACACACACACACATACACACACGAGATTCTGACTAAAATAAACAGATCTACAAGCTTATAGTGTACCTTAGCGTACATACCAGCGTACTTACCGTTCAATTTTAATTAGCATGTATTATTATTAACGAAAAACATAAATACTAGCCTACTATTTTATTGGTCTATAGTTGTTTGAAACAAAATGGTTGCTGCTTCTGATTAGTTACTAACTTTATTAGACCAATTTAAAATAGTATTAGATGTTTTTCGTTAATAATAACTTATGCTAATTATTACTGAACCATTTTAGATGTTTATATTTCACCAACAGGCATGATAATGCATTTATACTGCATGGCAGAATAGGCCAGTGGCCACCGGCCGGCGCAGTACGGCACAATCACAGCTCAGTCCATTTTAATATCATAGCGCAATTCCATGTTTATATACATCTGCTGGTGGGGGGTGCTGCTATATGTTGATTGCCCATTTGTATAACACATTATATAATATAGGTGCTTGTATGGTGCGTGTATATAATAGGCCTACATTTAAATGACCACATTTAACACACACACACACACACACACACACACACACACACACACACACACACACACACACACACACACACACACACACACACACACACACACACACACACACACACACACACACACACACACACACACTAGAGCCCTGCACGGGCCTAAAATATAGGGGCCCGTGGAGTTAAGGGACCGTCCGGCCCTAAGCCCGTTGGTACAGTCCAGAAACGGACGCCCGGAAGCCCAACATATTTTTATTTAATATTTCATACGTGCCGCTGCCGCGGTCGCTCTATTGGTGCACGGACGCAGCAGCAGCAGCTATAGGCCTACTCACTCACAGCTGCACTATATCGCTCTGATAAACCTGCACATTAAGGAACAAGAAGTCAATAACACACAGACGTCACACAAAAAAGTAGCCTACTTAAATATAATTTTATACAGTAGCTGCTGCACGTGCACTGTCAATCAGCGCAACGCGTTGTGAGCTTGCAGATCGGCTATCGCGGAGCGGACTCACACTGCATTATAAAACCCAGACGGACAATAATAAGAACACTTACGTTATGTTACGTTTCTGCAATGTACAAATCCAACTTTGTTTAGTGTAATGCTCCCGCAGTATTTAATGTTTTTAGAGCCGTACCCTATATGCTACTTATACTTAGTACTCGGTGTGTGTGTGTGTGTGTGTGTGTGTGTGTGTGTGTGTGTGTGTGTGTGTGTGTGTGTGTGTGTGTGTGTGTGCACATGTGTCACACATGATGTGTGCTACAGTATATATGTTATAGCTCTAGAGACGCAGAGACAGAGACATATTTATTTAAAATCATCCTGGCACAGGCCTATAGTCTATACTAGACAACGGCGTCAACCGTCAACTCCGCTGGTGGCAAAATAATAAGCCAATAATAATAAGTTGCGGGGCGGGTGCCTTAAAATAATATATAGGCTACTCTAAGGTGGGCACGCACCCACTGTCGTTATAGGAACCTTCTGCCCTTGCCTATAGAACTGCCCCCCCCCCCTATCTGCCTATCTGCATGCGCTACGACGCAGAGAACGCAATGAGAACTCACTCTTTTACTTTACTTTAATAAAGTACTTGTAGTCTATATTATCCGCCTAAGGCAAGTCATTGAGACACAGACAGACAGACAGACAGACAGACAGACAGACAGACAGACAGACAGACAGACAGACAGACAGACAGACAGACAGTCAATGCGCTATACGAGCGCGGTGAGCTTTGATGATCGGCTAAATTAATATAGCCGTGTATATAAATTAAATTCATATGTCCTTGTAGGTTATCTATTGTGTTGGCCAGGGTAGGTTATCTATTGTGTAGGCCAGCCCCCCCCCCCCCCCCCCCCCCCCCCCCCCCAGAAGGACGATCGTAATCACATATTGCCTTGCGCTGTGCGTAAAATAGTAATTTTTTCAGTATGAGGCGATACGCAGCATCTACACAAAGTGCATAGGGGGACCCCCCGACCCCCCCCCTGCAAGGGTCCACATGGGGTGGGGGGGGGGGGAGGCACACAGATAGGAGCTCAGACGCTCACACACACACCCCCCCAGGGGTCCACAGACGCGGGTCGGGCCATCCCGTATGTAGGAGAGGAGCTGGTAGATCTGCTATTTTCGGTGGGCATGTGACAGCTCTGGAACGCAGGGTCGCCTGGGGACGGCGAAGGCAAGGGCTCCACGGACCGGCAAGGTGCACGCGGTGGCCTGGCACACGTGCACACGTGCCAGGCCACAGGGCGCAGGGCGGACCGGCAAGGTGCACGCGGTGGGCGTAGGGCAGCGCAGGGCACCGCGCAGGGCACCGCGCACCGGGCATATAACAAAGTCAACCATTACGTCGCAAACGGGTAGATATAGCCGCGACGAGTCACGTTCTGTCGCGACGAGGCCAGCTCACGCCACAACGGGTTCCGTTCTGTTGCGACGAGTCCACACACGCCACAACGAATTACCTTTTTACGTCGAGAAGGGTAGATATAGCCGCGACGAGTTCCGTTCTGTTGCGACGAGTCCACACACGCCACAACGAATTACCTTTTACGTCGAGAAGGGTAGATATAGCCGTGACGTGTCCCGTTCTGTCGCGACGTAAAAGAATAGTCAAACTACTAGGTCGCAAACGGGTAGATATAGCCGCGACGAGTCCGTTCTGCCGGGACGAATTGATATTTACGCCAGGACGTACTCGAATATACGTTGCGACGGAAAAATATACGTCGCGACATAGGTCGTCAGTCGTGAAGGCATTTCGCTCCACCTGAATAAATCGTCACACAGAAGGGTCTTTTAAGCACACAATAATAAACATGTGGACTTTGGAGAATTTAATTAAAAAGCTGGAATGACTTTGCAATGAATAGCTGTCATACTACAAAACAATTGAGAACCCCCCCAATATGTATAAGTGTGTATGTATACACACACACACACACACACACACACACACACACACACACACACACACACACACACACACACACACACACACACACACACACACACACACACACACACACACACACACACACACACACACACACACACACACACACACACACACACGATTTGCGTACATGGTGGCCAACATTCCAATGTGTTGCTTGCTGCCAGAAAGGCAAATCTAATTCCTTTAAATTGCATTTCACACAAGGCGTTGCAATAAATTTCACACATACATTGTGAAAATAAAGAAAACAAAAACTCTGCAGTAGAGATGCATGCCAGCGAGATGCAGCTCATAATAGTAGTCGCCCCGGGCAGCTCATTTTAGACATAATTCTCAACCAGTTGCTACTTCCCGCTGGGGTGCACCTCCAAAGCCCCCTACACCGCCGTGTCAGGGGTCAGTACGCTGCAACATTTCATCTGGCTTTTCACACACATTCACCATGTGTGTGTGTGGGTGTGCGGACGAGTGCGTGTGGAAAAATCCAAACTTATCTGTCTGTGCACACGTATGTGTGTGTGCGTGCGTGCACGCACGCGTGAGAGTAAGCAACGTACGTATGTAAGTGGCCATAGCTGTGTTTGTGTGTGTGGAAGTGGTCCTTATAATGTGTGTGTGTGGAAGTGGTCCTTATAATGTGTGTGTGTGTGTGTGTGTGTGTGTGTGTGTGTGTTTGCGTGTATACAGACTGGTGTCACGCTGTGATTTATTGCTGAAGGGTGGCGACTTTAATAACCTCGTCTCTCTCCCTATGGGAACAGCGAAGAGAAAGGGTGGCACCTTCCTCTCAGTAGGTGCAAAGGTGGGGCCAGTTCACACCAATGGTGTTCTGAAAAGGAGGCGGAGCAAGCGAAAAAGTTTAGCTGGAGTTTTTACAGCAAGACAAAACCAACAACCAACTAAATACGCACTGCGGTCTGAACTAGCCAAACACAGAATGGTTACCGATATGTTTCATTTCAATTTCCTTCATATTCCAGAGAGCATGATGAAGGTCACAGGTGTACAGCAAATTCTATGGCAATCCAACCAGATATATTGTTAGGGAACACACAGAGTTGGACAGACGGACGGACCAACTGAATGACATTGGCATCTTTAAAGCCCCGCCACTAGTTGGACTAAAAGCTTTGTTCTGATTCCCTCTATAGGCCCCTAAGCACGATTTGAACGGCATCCCTTGACATGACTTGTTCCTGTTGTTGCTGTCACATTACACAAGACTAGCATTCTTGACACACAGCATGCCAACTGGAATCGCCCCCCCACACACACACACACACACACACACACACGAGGAGTACCGAGATCACATGAGAGAAAATCACCAGGCTCCCTCCAGAGATCTTGTTAGATCTGCTAATACAAACGTCCAGGTGAGTGAGTGTGTGCACGCGTGCGCAGCAGCATTCATACAGTACTGTGTTTTTGAACAGATGTTCTGTGTCACAATAAAATTCGAATGATTACTTTTGCCGAGTGTGTTCAGAGGCGAAATGTCAAACGAGGAGTCATTAGCCTCCAGTCTGTAAAAATTCCTGGGTCACAGCTAACATCTGTTAGAGCAAACCGTTATCCCTGGAAACAGAAAAGTCCCAAGATAACCTTGTGTGTGCATGCGTGCATACATGACAAGTACTACATGTTTGTGACGGTCTTCTTCATCCTGTCTACAGCCAAGCCCTCTCCGAGGTACCCCATGGGACTGCTCTTTGTCCTTCTCCTTTAATGTGATTGGCAGTGAGCGCTTGAAAAGAGATGAGGTCAGCGGGGTTGCACAATGTACCGGGCCGATAACCTCGCAGTGAGACATCACTCGATCGGCTTAGTGGTGGAAAGCGTTCATTCCTGACATTCTCCTGCAATGACGAAGGAGTCGTAGAGATCGGATTGTGTTCACCTCTTGGAAACATCAGACTGGAGGCCGCAGAGTCTCTCATCACGGCATCAGGGATTAACAATGGGTGACACAGTGGCCTAGTAGTTAGCACTGTTGCCTCACAACAAAACGGTCCTTGGTTGGAACCTCTGTGTTCTTGCCCTGTTTTTGTGGGTTTGGTCCCGATTTCCTCCCACACCAATCCACATGCAGGTTACATTACATCCTCCTGCTAAGGCAGTACCTTTACTTAGCAGACCCATTGTTCTAAATAAAAGTGTGACATGCCTGGTTAAATAAAGGTTAAATACAATAAATAGCATGATCTAAAAAGTTAAATGAAACACGTGCACAATAGTAAAGCCACAATCTAAGTCGTAGAATCAGCATCATATCCTTAATAGCCTTAACATTCCGTGCTTTGATCACTTTCCTCATTGCAGACTCATGGCACATGGCTTCTCTTATCCTCTATATTCAGCCCTAATCAGTAGCTTCTACTTTTAGTATTGGTCGGATTTGAGATGTCAGCTGTGCAGATGTAATGGGAACTTAAGTCAGTAGGCCCCTCCCTGAACTTAATGAGCGCCTTGAGGGGTACAAGGTGAAATGGCTCCCCATTTACTGTCCACAAAAGGGGCAGCTTTCACTTGCTGTGTTCCAGGAAAAGTGCTGATACCAGGCCGACAACACTCTGTAATCAAGCATAGATTGTGGTTGTGCATGACAAGGATGGAACACCAAAGAGTAGGCGGCAGTTTGTAATTTCACCAACATCACAAGCTTGTCTGCTTTGCTGCAGTGTCAAAGTCATCTGCCAGGCATATGGGCCAGCTGCATCCTTTTCTGCACTGGTAAAGGTTGTCTATAATATGTAATCATGTGAAATGCAGAGGCGTGAGAAATGGCAGGGCAAATGTAAAGAAAGTAAATATGTTAAAATCTGTGTGTAATACACATTAGCCACACCAATCCCTCGTTAAAAATCAGCAATAACATGCTAAATAAATTTCCCTGGAAACAAAAATGCACCTCCAACGATTTTCGTTCTTTGCTGTAGGAGGCTGCTTCCACTATTCTCCATTGTTACATGGTTGAACCTCCCTCGGAGTCAGACAGCCAGGCAGGGCCTCTGCTGTTGGACCCGCTGGGCCCTGGGAGGCTGCCTGCCAGGGAGGCTCCCTAATGGAGGTTAAATGATGCTAGAGGACTAGCCATTTGGCTTTCATTCCATTGTTGATGGGAGACTGAAAAACATTTGCCTGCTTATTTTGGAGGAAAACAAGTTCTATATAGGCGACCACAAAAAACAATTAAGTGCGGCATTGAATTTCCATGGTTTGACCATCTGAAACACGAGGTAACGATGTATGCAATCTGGTTATAATCTTACACCATTTGCTTGCCTGATCACAGCATTTCCTGATGTAGCGAATCCCATATGGCCACACGCTGAGAGGCCTCAAGTGTTAGTGTGTGAGTTTGTGTGTGATCATGCATTGGACATACAACTGTGGTTTTGTTGGCGAGTGAAAAGAGCCGTGGGGAAGACAGATCAGAATGCACACAATACACAGTATGTAACGCATGCTTCAATCAGAATACATCTTGGTCAACATTATGATTTGATTTGTCAGTTTGAAATGCAATGTTACTAAATACATTGCACGAGACCAAAACATATGTTTCTAATGTGCCACTCTACAAATTTGTTTTCATCCGACTAGATTTTAGAGGGGCACTAGCCCCTCCTACAGTATGTCCAGCTTTGAGGGTCTGTGTAAACGCAAACATTGAATACCATTGACAATGAATGGCCAGTTTTGAATGTTTGTCCTAAGACAAACAATGAATGAAATTGTGATTGGCCGGAATGAGATGATGTATGATGATAAGAGCGTGAATTTATTTATTGCTAAATTGCTATCTTCTCTGAGATGTCCGATCGCTATATTTCTGTGTTGTTGTTGTTGTTAGAGAGATTCTCCATTGCCTTAGGCCGGGAGAACTCAAGTATATTAAATAAAGGACTGTAGGTTGCTGGTTTACAACGGGAAGAGATGAGCCATCAATCGCTTGAATCCTAGTATTTCTCGGCAAGCTAGATGGGCGCTTGCAGATGTTATTTCTGTAGGTCTTGATAGTGAATCGGTAGCTTAACTCAGATACATTAGATTCTTACTTCTATGCACTACTACCCTTCTCTTCGAGGAGTGCATTTGATTATTACTTATATGCACTACTACCCTTCTCTTCGGAGAGTGCCAGTTGTAACTGGCGATGTGACATCACGCTGTCATATTGCCAAATTAGGCGCCTTCATACTGAGCCTTGTTTCCGTGGCAACAATTATTGTCGGACCACGCTTATCAAAATTTACATGGGCTTACAGTTATTTTATTCTCTGGAGGGGCGCCAGCCCCTCGTATGCCCAGCTTTGTCTGTCTGTGTGAATTTTAGCGATGATTTGATTGGTTGATCACCCTATAGCGATCATTTGAGCAAAGGACATATTGAGGATAAAAGTGAGGGCAGAAATTTGAAGACGCCAATTGTGATTGGTCGGAATGACAATGGAAATTATTTGATTAGCTGAGCACGGAATGTGATGTATGATGACAAGAGGTCAGATATTGACCAACAAACTTCAAAATGGCATATGGCTCAGAACAGAAATACACAAAAGTAAACAACTCTTGGGACTATCATAACAAAACTTGCAGGATATGGCTACATAGTGCATACTCGTCTGCAGTGTGTAGCTGATGTGTAGAGTCTACACATACTCAACAACTAGGGGGTGCTACAAATGCAAAACATGGACATGCATAACACAAATCACACTATGTGTGAAAGTTTATTTTGAAATCGCCCCAATAGGGACACCACTAGTTCCAAACACATGTATGGGCCTGGAACATATATTTGTTCATAAATCAATGACAGTTTGTCCAAACATTTCCAAACCTGTTCAGCATGTTAAACCTATTCAACACTTGTTTGATTGGCCAAGTCTGAACATTTTGCAGAAGTCTACAGTTTCTTGTGTCCATTCTGCTTTGGATGGGGACTAATATGTTCCATCTGCCCCGAAAGATGAAACCTTGTCTCCCCCAGAAATAAAAAAGATCCCCTGCTGGCTAGAACCAGGACATTTCCTCAAAGATCTAATCCAGCACCTTAATCAGGTATTTAATCCTGACTGAATATCTATCTGAACTGCAGCTGATTGTCTGTCTGTCTGTCTGACTCACTAATCATTGACTGGGAAACATGCGATTCATTCCCTCCACTGAATGCACGGCGAGGTTACATGCAAAGAATTGCAGACCTACAAGTCCACAACATGTTGCGTGGTGCAGCCGCTCCAATGCACAGCTTTGTGTGTATGTCTGTTTGAGCACGGAATCGATGACTTTGATTGGCTGATGTATGACGGCGTTCACACATCATTATCACATCATGATAAAAAAAGGCACTGCTCATTTCGCACGAGTGTGATTTGTGAGGGGCGCTAGGTCCTCCCATGTCCAGCTTTTGGTGTAACCCAATGTTTGTGTAAACACAAACATTAAATGCCATTGACAATGAATGAATGGACATTTCTTTGTGTTTGTGTAAACACAAACATTGCGTAACACAAACATTGATGACGAAGATGAGTGACAAATTGTGATTGGCCGGAATGAGATGATGTATGATGATGATGTATAAGAGTGCCCCTCACTTCACACAGGTGTGATTTTTTTAACATTTCGCCTATTTGACTACAGTGACCAGACGTTCCGGTTTGTCCAGGATTGTCCCGATTTCAAATTGGGATTCGGACAAATGTCTCAGTGAATTGTTATTCTGAATGTGAAAATAATGGAAAAAAAACATTCAGATTTTGTAGAGTAGAGTAAGCTCTAATAGGGATGCCATGTTAACATGGGCCAAGTGTTTCTCCAAATGAACTGCTGGTAACAGTGAAGGTCAAGACAATGAATGACTCATCGGCTCCAACTCACGTGTCCATACCAGCCATCCCGAAACACGTAAAGAGAGAGATATCCATCAGCACATAGACGTTTTTGTGGCAGAAAAGGCCCACCTGGCAATGGTTTCTGCTTCGGTCACTGGGGGTCACAGGCAATAAGATCAGAACACTATTCTGTACAATGCAATATAGGGGGCTTCCTTTGCAGGGTGCTTTGGAAAGTGAAAACATATGCGGGAGTTTACCTTCCAAGGTTAAAGAGGAGTCGAAGAGCGTTCTGCGTAAATTCAATAACGCTTATTTTACAGCTCATTATTTTGCACACATATGCATAACATAGCAGTATTATGGGTTTTGTCCATACAAGGACTAAGGAGAAAAGGTGTGTGTGTGTGTGTGTGTGTGGGCGGGCGTGCGTGTTTCCGTCATAACACGCCTTGCATGTACGCCTGGGGTTGAACGGACCTTGTGTCATGTGCGTGTTCACAAATTCATGAGTGAAACTGCGGTGTGCTCAGTCTGCTCACTGTGTTCCAATCCCTCCCAGTTAGAGTTTTTAGGACGGCTAATTGAGAGAGGGGAAATAATACTGAGCACTGACCCACCCCCACACAGGGCCACAGATACTCTAAATATACTAATATTTGGAAATTCTCCCATCTCAAATGTCTCTCAGTCTGCCTCCTCAGCAATGCACTGAGATAGAGAAACAGGGAGGGAGGGAGGGAGGCAGCAGACAAGACAAGACAATGAAGAAAGCGGGCAGGCAAGGAAGACAGACGTGAAGACAGGGCGTCATAGGGAAGGGAGGGACAGACATCCTGTGTTACATTAGCTGATCTAAGTGTGCGTGGAAGGGGTGGATCATCCTATGCCACACCATTCCCTTGATTGCGGCAGTGGCTCAGGGGTAGAGTGCCTGGATGGTAACCGTAAGGTTGCCAGTTCGAACCCGGGCTCCCCCAGAGTTACTGTCGAAGTGTCCTTGAGCAAGACACTGAACCCCTAATTGCTCCCGATGTACTAGTTGGTGCCTTGCATGGTTTCCGCTGCCATCGGTGTATGAATGTGTGTGTGAATGGGTGAATGTAATGCACAATCTCTGTAAAGCGCCTTGGATAAAGGCGCTATATAAATGCACCATTTACCATTTACCATTTATTGTCTTGTAGGTTACCAGTGTTTTGAATTGGATGTGGGCAGCAACCGCTCTACTGCCTAACAGCACACAACAACAAACTGCCTGAGAGGCTCAGATTCTTCAAGAATCCCAAAAATGCCAACCCTGGCAGCTGTCTCCGCTGCTCGACACATAAAGAGTATTTTTGAGACTGTGACTTTTTCACAAGAGACAGTTACCATTACCATTTAAAATGGTTACCAGTGTGACTCTAGGGACTTATAACTATTTCAGAGCATTCACTGGATGAATGTCATGTGTGACTGAGACTGAGCCCTATTATACGATTCTACATGAGGTGAAGTGGTTTGGCAGTACCGGACAAACTGGATGTGAAATGAGACATCTGTTCATTATAAAATGTCTTCTACTCCTTTTTTTTGGATAGACTGAATTCTGGTTGTGGCTGCCGAAATGTGGTTAAATGAAAACACCCAACATTTGTTAACGTTTCTCAACGAAGCATTTGTCCTAAAGACGGAAGTACCAAAGAATCTGCATGCTGTATAACTTCCAACAAACACATACTGGTTTGTCTGAATAGGGCAGCTGGTGAATGTCCCAAAATATTTATGAACACCTGTTCCAGAAGTAATGAATAAACAAACAACACTCTGTGCAATCCAGACTTTGATGTTTCACCAACTTGTCTACCAAGCTGTCAACGCAGTAAGGAAAGTTGTAGCTTTAAGCAGTAGCACCATGAGAAAACAGCTCAAGGTCATTTAAATTCACAGATGAAAAGTAATTTAATTATGCTTTTCGATTTGACAGACTGTGAAGTGTAAAATAGTTCTAAAAGAAAAACTGTAATTCCTGCGTAGGTCCTGGAAAGGGTCCTGGAAATTTTTGGTATATTATGCTTGCCAGCTCTATTTAATGTCAAGTCAGAGTGCAGTCTCATGCCAGCACCATAGGCGTGAGCAGCACTGATCAAAGACTTGCTTTCACTGCTAATAGCCAGCACTTTCAAAAGCTGTTTAGTTGCAGGAGTGATCCCCGTTCATCATTTAGGACCCGGTTATTGCGCCTCAGGCCATCGAGGCACTTAAGATCACGATACCCTTCAAATCACTTTGGTTCATGGCTCCTGATATGAACTCAGTGAACTGGGACCTACGGTAATTATTACAAGCTCTGAATCCGGTAGTTTGAGTTCAGGTCACACAATCTCATTGGCTAACCACAGACTTAAATCCTTACCTTGATCTTATCTATACCAAACTCAACCATTTTAACGTTATACTGTACCTGAAATTAGACCAGCTATGCAAGTCTCCGGCGGGTATGATATTGCCGATTCAGGAACGACTACAGTTATTAATTATTTTATATTTTTTCATTTTTTACACGTTGTGAATTGTATTTGAAGATGCATCACACACATTGATATAGAATTCTTTGTGAGTAAGTGAACGTGTTTAAAGAAAACAGTCAGCATGGGCAAGCTCTCATCCTCTTGAAACAGTTTGTCATAAAGCCTGAAACTCATTTGGATCCCTCAGATAATATCATTACGTCCTAACCTCACTTCCTTAGCTGCTACTGTGATCTCATGTGCATCTGGCTAGATTTGGTCCAGTCCAACCACAAGCGCTTACAACCACAAACAATCACTAACACATGTCTGCACTTCTCATAAACAGATATTGGTTCATAAGCTGATCAAGACCTGAGAATGCTCTCATCCGCATGCAACATGCAACTTACTTACTAGAAAGAATGCAAGAGGCCGAGTGTGACAGAACTCTCTCTCTCTTACACCCACTCTGTCTCGGTCAGACTCAGTGAAAGGCCAAAAGGAAACGGCGACGGAGACGATGGAAAATAAAAAGTCTGCTCTCCCCAGACTGATATTAAACTTGGAAGCATCTCAGACATTGAGTCAGCAACTCAACAGTCCAGCCATAAAGTGAGGGTTTTAGGACACACCTGGGTCAGCCTCGGGGAACAAGGTGTGGAAAGAACTTTTGTGCATGGGAAATACAATTCTGAAAGACATGTCTAACAGTACACTGATGATGATAACGATGACGACAATGATGTGTTAATGTTTTGCTTTGCCAGTTCAATAACAACGTAAAGGTATTTTACTGTTATTGAGGGCAGGAACACTTTTGCTTGTTATGGTGAAACAAAAATACTTGAGTAATAAACATTCAGACTACGATATAAAGTAAACAGCTTTATCTTGAATTAATTCAGCTCATGACGACTACACCCCACAATGAGCTTCCTATAAAAGTATGCTTATTAGGGAGTGAGCATACAAGAGTAGAATTCAAAATATATATATATATATTTTCTATGCAAATCTCAGACTGACCCTGCATGAGTCAGGGAGCATAGGCAGGGAACAGCTTTGCCATAAATAAGTCGAGTTTAGAACATAAGCCTACCTGGTATTGGCACTGGTAAACAAGGCAGGGAAATGTGTATAAACTGTTATTTCTCCTTGGGAAATGCCAGACTGACAGTATTGACACTGACTTTCAGTAAACTGACAATAATTCAACAAATACATTGATTTACACACAGCATAAGTTCATCATTGAGGTCATCCTGCCTCACTAGGAGTCCACACCCAGTGAGCGCCCTATAAAAGCATGTTTAAAGAGTGAAGCTACAGGAATGACATTATGAATCCTTTTAGGAAAAGGAGAAAAACAAGACAATCTGACTGAGATGCTAACTAAAATACAGGCCAGGGAAGATCAGAGGTCACCCCACCCAGCTGTTTAATAAGAGGCCCTCATTGCACTACTGACCCCGCTCTCGATCTTTCTCCCTCTCTCCTCTTCACTGCCCATCGTAACAATAATTGAAGCAGGCCAGGCCAAACCGTTGCCACAAGGTCTAATTAATCAGACCCAATTAAGTTAGTAGGCTAGTAGCCAAAGGTCAACATGGATTTACACCCAGGCTTAGGTCAGGTTTCACAGTAGTGTGTGCGCGCGTGTGTGTACCATAAGTGGAAAGGGCCTAGGGATAGGTTTTCTGAGGAATGGCCATGAGATCATTCAGCACGGGTCATATACACAGTGAAATCTGGAGTGTTCATTTTACTTTGAGAGCGTAAATAAATTGACCATTACAGAACTTAAGAGTTAAATCAACACTCTGGAGTTTAATGTGCAATTTAAGGGCTGCAAATGGCCACCTGGAAACTAATTAAGGGCTTGTATTGTGGCAGCTGACCGAACAAGGCCGGTCAAGTAGTCCACTGAATTTCACAGGGGGCTCAACGCTGGGGAAGGTTCCGACTATGAACAGTTTGAACACAGTGCCAGGATACATCATGTCATAGTTTAGTTTGGTAATTATAGGCATTTTTACTTTAACGCGGCTGTTTCCACAAGGTTTTCCTCATCAGTAGACCGCCTATTGCGCCCATGGCTGGAAACCATTGACTTCAGTCGTGGCCTTACGAAGGATGATAACATAAAAGTGATAAATCATCATCCAGTTTAATGCGACGTGATACAGAAGGCACTCATTCCGTGCAAATTGCACTTCCTCCTTTACTGACGAGGGCCTCCTCCATTTTTGCATTCAACCAAAGAGGGAATTCTAGATTATGTGGTCGGTTCTGGCAGAAACATCAACTACCAGTGAAATATTATGAATGATTTATGACCTTAATCCAAAGAAAGCAGAGATTCTGTATGAAAAATAAATCACTTTCTTAACTACTACATTTTTTTCAACCGATTATTTGTGCTTTCATATTATGTTTGGACAGTACGTGGCTTGTTGAATGTTCAGAGGATCAGAGTCAATTTGTTCAAAACGCTCTCCTTTTTTTTGCTTAGTCCGTATATATATGGACCCGCCACTAGAGGATGCTAGCGGACCTTATAAGCCAGGTCTGTATAAATACGGACCCCAACAGATACCCCTCGTAAATAATGGTTGAGGGCAGCTTTTAACAATGGTCCGGTTGCCCCTCCAGCTATGGGACGGAAAATATAATCACCGTTTAAAGCAGTTGAAAGGAGGATTTTCAAACGTCCATAAGTCGGAATCCAGGAGAGCTTCTGCCATCCAAATTTTGGATTTAATGTGTGCCTTTGTACCGTGTCGCTACCGCCATGTAAACGTTTCTGACGAAAGGTAAACAGTGTGTGCTTGTGCCAATGATAAAGTGTGTGTAGTGAGTGTGTGTGTGGGGCGGGCAAACTCCGACTCTTAAAGTTAACGCGTATGGTGGCATTGGGAACTTCATAAATGCCAACTGCTAGCCAGCAATAAAATAAACTTAAAAAGTGTGTTTGTCCAAACAAATATACATTTTGATGTTTTTTTAAGGAGCCTCTGTAACTTTTCATTTGAGGCTAGATGAAATCCTTTTGGTACAGGTACATTCATGTCTATTATCAGGCACAATTAGAATTCCGTGCCAAACTCAGGATTCTATGCACAGCACAGTAACAGCTCATATTACGTTTAACAAAGACTTGCTTGCTGCTTGCTGCTGACTTTGGGTCTTGTTCAATTAAAACTCTGCTAGATCCGAGTTCCGCATTTGATACGGTCAAACATGACATCCTCTTAAACTGCCTGGAAAACTGAGTTGATTTTGAATGCCTGGTTTCACTCCTACCTCATCCTCCTCCCTTGATTCGTTTTAAAGCTCTACATAGCCTTGTTCCTACCTAGATGTACTTGGACTCTATGAGCCAGCTGCATTCACTACTCAGGTAGGGCCCTTCTCTAACTGTTCCCACAGCCAGCCTTGTTACAAAAGGTAACCGGACGTTTTCAGTTAAGAGCCCTGCAGCTGTGGAACTCCCTACTTGAGGAACTTAAATGTCTTGCCCTGCAAAGCCAAATTAGGTTAGCAAGCTCACGTGTCTTCTTTTAAAATTGCTTCTCAAAAATACTTTTTTATAGTAAATCTGTTTTTAAGTTCCACTTCCTCTTTTAAATCACATTTATTTCACTGGTTTATTCTACACTTTGTTTTAGCACGTCTTGCATAATTACGTTCTTTGATGTTTTACTGTGTTTTTATCTACTGTGTACTATTTTATATTGTTCTGTAAAGCACTTTCTAACTGGGTTTGGAGAAGTGCTATACAAATAATGTCCATTATTAATGTGCATTGTCCCACTGTCCGGCAGCATCAAATAAACCAAATAATGTCCATTATTAATGTGCATTGTCCCACTGTCAGGCAGCATCAAATAAACCAAATAATGTCCATTATTATTAATGTGCATTGTCCCACTGTCAGGCACTATCAAATAAACCAAATAATGTTCATTATTAATGTGCATTGTCCCACTGTCAGGCACTATTAAATAAATCAAATAGGCGGAAATGGCCGTGGCCCAGAGCCATAAGAAGAGTTGCATCACCTCCGTTGACGTGTCCGTTGAACCGTTCAACGGACACATCAACGGAGGTGGTGCAACTCTCCTTATGGCCAATAGTTCAACTTGAACACTCTATTGGCGAATAGTGACAAAGTCCTCAACCGGAAGTTTACGGAATGCGAATGTGTCAGAGATTAGCTGTCACACAGATGAATGGATAGACGGACAGACAGAGGTGAAAACATAGGCTGTCCAGCCTGGCGTTAATCTCCCAAGAACAGATTCTGTGCTGCGCTACCGAATCTGTCAGCAAGGCCATTCAGAACATACATACATTGTTGATAGTGGGAATGAAAACACAGGCACACCACAGGAAGTGGAGGGCTGAGGGCGGGCCAAACAGGCCAACATCCTGTTAAACACATTAGCTATTGAGGCCTGCCCCCAGAGGCAAATTCAAATGAAACAAACAGCAGAGTGTGCCGTTTAAAAAAATAAATTGCCAATGGGTTCCCAGATTGGTCTGGCACAGACAATAAAGCTTCTACCTTCTTGAAGGATAAGAGATCTCACAGAAACAAATGGAATATTCCATTCATGAGTCAGCCCACACACAGCTGTTATAGTAGGACATGACTGAGCAGTGTCTGGCCCAATATAGTGACATACAGTCTCTTTACCATATGAAATATCCCACATTCCTAACAGGGTGAGACACCTTATGAGTGAGGTCACTGTGCATTGTAGATCTAGAACACAGCAGAAGTTGTTTCAATCAAAGGAGGTTATTCAGTCTGGGAGACAAAACTGACCCGTTTCCGGTCTGAAATCCTTCCATTGAGTCACTGCTCACAGTGCTCAGATAGGGGGGGTATCCCCCGGGACGAAAGGAAATCCCCAGCAATCTCACGTGGGTGGGAGGAAAAAGGCAAAATTCATCAGGGCTTCCAAAACAAAGCTCTGCAAATCTTGACCACTGTAACCATTGCCATGAGAACCAGCTGGCTTTCATCTTAGGAAGACGGAGGAGGATTGCAAGTGTCCTTGTAGGGATCTCACAATGGGTCCACGTCCACAACACACGTTATCACTGACTGTAAATAGCTTGGCCGCTGGTTCTTCTGATCAACAACAAACCATCAGACTATTTTTCGCTGGATTCTCGTGGTTGAAAGCTGCACATACTTCGGCGTATGCTCTAAAGGTAATAAAACAATCTCGGCAGCGTAGAATATTGGATTAAATAGCGGGGAACGCGGGTTATGCAGTAGAACATTAGCAGCCATGAACAATGATAACAGTGTTCTAGGATGATAGAGCGCCGTCTCTAGGAGGCATCACTGCTGAATCCAGTTCAGAGAGCTGCTGCGGTCCAAACATCATGTGTGGTACCATACCGAATACGGCAACAGCTGGGAGCAGACAGAGAATTAAATTATCACAGTCATAAAACTTTTATTATCCATTCCCCGGCATCACGTCACTGGAAAAAGGTAGTCATCCTCATCCAGGGACATGGTATGCGACAGCCCTGGGGGCTTGTGCTGGGGCTGTGGTGTGTGTGTGTGTGTGTGTGTGTGTGTGTGTGTGTGTGTGTGTGTGTGTGTGTGTGTGTGTGTGTGTGTGTGTGTGTGTGTGTTCGTTCTATGAAAACAGTGCAAGTATTAGAACACAACACACTGCCAAAAGAGGGGTAATTCCAAAGAGTGTCCTTAATTACAGGGCAGGGGGCTGACAGGTAAGTGCTCAACCAGCCTGGCTCAACTTTCACCATGCAGGCATACAGCCGCGGAGTAAAAGCTACAGACACCCTCAAAAACACCTAGGCCTCTTTGCAAGGCCCCCAAGGCAGCGAAGGATTGTTGTTTGTTTTCAACGTGAGTTTCTACAATGGAACCGTGTCAGCTGTAAGTGGCGAGGCTTGACGAGAGCAAACCAGGTTAAAGCCCTTTCAAACATTTACCTTCACCCTCTTAATCCCGAACAGGTGAAAGAAAGCGATATGCGCCTGTGAACAGCTTACAATGGACAATAGACAATTGGACCCAGACGAAGGATTTCCCACAGACCTGTAGCGATGGGTTTGAATTCTCAAATGAAAAAAGCGATGTTCTTGGACATGTATGCGCAGATACTGTAAATGAACCTCCCAAAGCCTCCTCCTCACACAGAAAGCGTATTCCAAGTTTCTTGAATCCGTGCGACCCCACTGAGAGTGTGTATACACGCCTTAGGGCACAGGGGAGAGGGTGAACTGAAGGTGAGAACTATTATCATACTGACGAACATTCCCTATGGACATGGGGGTCTGTGATTGAAAACACACAGGGCAAGGGGTTCGGTTCCCCAACACCTCAGTTGTTTTCCCACGGAGGAGGGGAAGGCTTCACGTTTGTGAAAACTGTTGTTAAAATAACAGCAGGTTTAGGTTGCTTACCTTCATACAGTGACCACTGTCTCACTGTATCCTATACTTTATCTGCTCTGAGTAAGGCCGAGTGCTGAAACACATAAGCGTTCAATAAAATGATAAAACCAGAGCCAGTCTTGCATCTTCGGTTGTATTTGATTTAAGTTGTATTTAGCACTGCCTAAATCAAGGGCAGCATCCAGACAATGCGCACCTGCTTATCTTTCATACCTGTATTGTATAACCTTTGGTGCAGTAGCATCGTGCGTGGGTGTGTGTGTGTGTGTGTGTGCGTGCATGCGTGCGTGCGTGTTAACAAAAGACCCCATAAAATGAAAAAAGACTATGCGCAATACAGCACTAAGACGCAGTGCAGTTATCATTGCTATTGTCCAACCGGGCCGGTGCAGTTGTAAGTTTCGCACCCAGTGCCCAACATACCCATAAGCGTGGTCTTAAAATGAGCCTGATGTGTGGTCACAATGGTTCATCAGTGTGAATGATCTTTTAGTTGTCTGTATAGTTGTGCTTCTGCCCTTGAATTGTGTGATTTCTTTATTTTTCATTCTTCTGATATAAACCCACTTACAGTAAAATATCATTACAAATTCTTTATGAGGTAAGCCTGGCAGTGATATTGCATGAGGCAAACTGTCCTTGCCATTACTGAGCCCCTCAACTAACACACACACACACACACACACACACACACACACACACACACACACACACACACACACACACACACACACACACACACACACACACACACACACAACCAGACTGATCTACTGTAGAAACTGTGACACAGCTCATGGAAAACATGAAACTGAGGGAGACGGACTGTATGCATATGACATGCCTTCACATCGCCGTTGACCACATCTCACTCTGCAATTGAGACGGAAAAGTCCATTATGTTTGGCTGGGAATGAGCTGCTACGCTATGACGACCACACTTGATTTATAGAGTAGAGCGATGGAGAGACAGACAAGCTACATCACTGTTAAAGTTAGTTCAAATTCACTACAATTAATTAAATTAAATGGATCCCTGAATTAAAGGTATATTCAGTGATTTCACTTAATTCAAATATCACTTATTTTTTTGTTTTGTTGTGATAATCCTCCCTACTATAGAGTGTGCTGGCCATATAAGGAGTTCCTCCCTGTCCCCAGTTAACCCCTGGGGGTCAAAAAACCTTAGGTTTCGTTTTTGACTCTCTATCCTGATTGGACGAAAGGCTGGGTCCCACAGCCAAAAACGAAACCTAAGGTTTTTTGAGTGAAATCACTGAATATACCTTTAAGATATCCATACATTTATAATCAGTACCAGAAATGGCTTTATGGAACAGGTGCTGTGAAGACATGATGGCAGGCCAAAACCATCAATAGCTTCCTTCAGATAAATCATAGTGTGTGTGTGTGTGTGTGTGTGTGTGTGTGTGTGTGTGTGTGTGTGTGTGTGGCCTTCTAATGACATTTGGCAAGATTTACCCAGTAAAAAAATATATATATATATATAAAAAGGCTGGCTGTTTATTTTATCCATCATAAATGTGGTACCATTAGCTGAATGCTGAACTATAATACAATGGATATACTGTATTGAAAGTAACCCCTCTCCCCCCAAATCTGAGTCAATATTAGATCCTTTATTACAGAAAGGAAAGGCTAATTTAATCAGAATGACACAATCTGCAGTGTACATTAAGACTTGTGTCATGTGCTTTAAACCAGCACAGGGCCCTGATGAAGAGATCACGGACATCTCCAGACACAGCAGCAAACCTCTCTTTGGCAGTGGTGGGAAAAGTACTCCAGTACTCAAGTAAAAGCCACAATGTAGAAATACTCTGTTACAAGTAAAAGTCCCACATTCTACGAGTAGATGAACAAAAGTATTGAAATCAATATATTACTTAAAGTAACAAAAGCAAAAGTACTTTAAGTACACAAAATAGCCGATCTACAAGCTCACAACGCCGTTCTACAAGCACACAATGTTGTCATTGTTGCGAGCTTGTAGATTGGCTATTTTTGAATATCATAAGTATAAAATAGGGCTTAAGTATTTCATGTACTGTATGTTTTCAATTGTAATAATCTAAATCGGCAAAGTAACTAGTAAACTTTTTTACACAAAAATGTATTTGGCCTTCGTCTAGAGCTGGCAGAAGGCACTGAAAAGCTGCTATTAGGGGTGGCAGTCCAAGTAGAAAATGTGTACAGTACTTGAGTAAATGTATTTAGTTACTTTCCACCACTGCTCATTGTTGACGATATTATTTGTATCTGCGTTGCTCAGCAACCAGCCCACAAGGTGAACTTTTATAAATTAGTAGGTGGTTCAGTGGAGAGATGACACAGCTGAGCTGAGGCCGTAGTTGTGGTATCAGTGAGCACATTCATTGGCACCAACGGCACACAGATGCCATTCAAAGTCAAATTAAAAGTCTTAATAAGCTGTGGTTCAGTTTAGAGTAAACATTGCAGACTGTAAAAGCACACATTAAAGATAATTAAAGCAATACATATATATAAATGTGTATTTGAAGTTTGCCCCAGAATCTTCCAAAACATCTTACTTCCACAAATATGAGTCATAGGCAGAATATTTTTAGGACTGATCACCCATAATTAACTAAAACCACATTAAGCAGAATGCGTAGATCATTAAAAGTGGCCATGTTGGGATTTAAGTTAACAAGAGCTTGGGGTTCACCAGTAAACCCCAATCAAAGGAATCATGTGAATGCTGTGAATTTCTGAGACGTCAGCAGCGCATGAGCACTCTATGGACCCCTCCCCCGCCCCAACCCCCCCTGCACAATGTATAGCCCCCCAAGGAGGCCAGAAAAAGGCTAAAAATAATTTAACCGCAGTAGCTAGGTCTCCACATCCTGGAAAAGAAGCTACTTTTCCAGACTAGTTTGCGGTGTAATTTTGAGATCAATCTGGCTGTGAGAGCTCTGGGGAGTCATTGCCACGTTGAGTGACTTGCTGGGGGCCAGTGAAGAGGATAGCAGCACAGATGATTGTTTCTGCTTCTGAGGAACCTTTCTGGGTGGATTTAAACACTTAAACCCTCTATTCTTAGTAAAACAGACTCCGAGTTGCAAATGTACTTTGTAGACTTTTTTCCCCCCACACAACACCAAATCTCATGCCAAACATAGCCAATCTACAAACTCACAGCGGAGTCACATTGCGACACATTGTGAGCATGTATATCTTCTATTTTTGGCAGACGTCCCCCCCAAACTAGGGATGCTGGGGTTCAACACCCTATTAAAATGTGCAATAAAAGCTCATCTACAAGCTCACAACGCATCACATGGCAACACTGCAATGTGCCATTTCTGAACATTTGTTTTTATGTTTTGCCTAGAATTTCCCCCATGACTTCGTCTGCCAAAATGTATTTACCTCTTGCCGAGAGCACTACTTTGCAGATTAGCATAAAATCTACACCATCCTCACACATTAGATTAGAGCCTAACACTAAAGTGTTAAGAGATACAGCAATAGCAGCACTTCAATTACAGGTGATTGACTTACTGATATTAAATAAAGACCACATGTGGAATTTATATCACTGTGCTTTGATCTACTGATATAGTATAATAGGGGGGAAAGCCTGCAGCATTACAATTGTATAGTAGTATCTTGTAATATTATGCAAATTATGTGATGGCCTTTTCAAGATGCAACAGGTTCCATCAAAGCTTGTCTTGTTTGCCATACTATGTGTTATGGAAATGTGTAGCTTAACATTAAATGTAGGATAATAGGGGTAAAGCCTGGAGCATTACAATTGTAAAGCATAGTTCTGTGATGACCTTTTCCAAGTTGCAACAGGTTCCATCAAAGCTTGTCTACAGTCTGCCAAAGTGTAAGATCTTAATAAAAAGAGAAATTGCAGCTTTTAAATAATAGAAAAATCACACCCGTGTGACTGTGAACTGAGTGGTGCAATTCCCCCCCCCCCCCCCCTCTCTCTCTCTCATTAGCAGGCAGCAGGCACATCACTATCTCTCTGTTTCTGGTGCCCCCTACTGGTACTAATAAGTCACATACTCGTGCTCATGACGGCCACATAGATACGGACGGACATTGCTGGTTGTAGGAGTGGTTGCACCACTCAAAAATCACACTTGTGTGAAATAAGTGGTGCAACTCTGTGTGGGCGTCCCGGGGAGGTCCGCGAAACTTCCAGACCCACAGGAACGCTCCCAGGGTGCTGGCCCGGTTCTGGCGAGCCGCCCCGCGTCCGAAATGGTAGAGAAATGACAGAGTTACCGTGGGGGGTCCCCACAGTACTGTACTGTCATGTACTGTACCGTCACACCAGAAATCATCATATATACAGTTAATATATGTATGTGTGTATGTGTGTGTGTGTGTGTGTGTGTGTATGTGCAACAGTGACACTTGTTTGTGAAAGCCAACTAACCGCTATTTTCGTGCTCGGACAGACCCAGCCAGCCACCCACCCACAGACACACAAAGCTCCTTAATGAAGTGGTTGCACCACTTCAAAAGCGTATTTGATACAAAGACTAAAGGATCTCAAATCCAATAACTAACATTTGTAACATGATAGATATATCCCTTAATTGAACCTCCTACTCCCTTCTTTTTTTGTGAATCACAGTTATGACAGCAAAAGTCAACACATTGGTAGATTGGAAACAGACAGTGAAACCAAAAAGCTTCAGGAACAAAATAAATGAATGTAAACATGCCACTTACTCGCCATTCTATAAGGCAGACATGGTCAAAGAGACATTGGATACTCTTGGTAGAGTTGACAAACGGCTTGTGAAGTTTGTAGAATTCTCTACTCCTCCATATTCAATAGGTTTCCAGACTGGGCTTCATTGGGCTATATGACTGTGTGATAATGATTAGGCTTATGATTTCACCCAGAGAAATCTTAAATATTTGTGTTTAAGTTACCAAAAAGGTTACATTTCCATATGTTACTTACTACGTGTGTAAAATTATTCTCTCTACTTTCTAGAGCAGGGTAATGCATGGTCTTGTGGTGGTGGGTCCCAGTTATTTTTCTCCTAAAGTAAAAAAGAAATACTCATCACTGGAGCCAAACAGTCTAGTCTTTGAGATGAGCTTTAGGAAGTGTCTCTTACTGGGTGAAAGATCACAGACCTCTGAGTGCTTGAACTGAGCTTCCAACTCAGCACTAATGACGCATTATTAACCTGGAGCAGACGCACAGCTAAAAAGGTCCAATAATATCCTGCACAGCTAGGCCCTTTGCAAAAACCCTAAGCAAGGATTCAGGAAAGGTTTGCACAGTTTCAATAGAGCTAAAAATATCAGTGAATCCGTTTTTCAGCAACATCCTTCACCCATCTGTATCTTTTCCACCCAAGAAAAGCCTCAAGCACTAAATCAGACCAGTTCAGCTAACGCAGGCCATTTACCTGGACTGACAGAGGTTATTCTCACCGTGTGTGTACACACCACAGCAGCATCCATTTGGCAGAATCTCCATCTCAAACAGCAATTACCAAACAGACCTGTCCATTCATGTCAAACACTCACAGCACTCTCTATGGGAACAGGAAACTGTATTTTATATTTCTTTTGACCACAGCTAGTGCCTCAGCACCATTAGTTCAGACTTTAAAGAGTCATCTAGGCACAGTGAAGGCCCAGAATCGTTTTCAGATCTGCCATCTGCCCAACAAAAATAGTTATTCTTCTCCTCCACATAATGAGATAATGAGACAATAAGATGTGTAAAGATTATTGATTCATCAATCACACATTTATGTTTTTAGGGATTAGCAACCAAGCAGAGGAAACTGGTGTGGATACAGGCTCTAGTTACACAATCGCAGAGTGAGACACTGGTGACAAAAAAAACATGTGGCATTGGGGGGTTAACTAGAGAGTGCTTTTCAAACAGCTAAGGAAACAACTGGTCAAACATGAGTCATGGCCTCATGGAGGGGGATTAGCCCAACACCTTACTCTAAAACCATCTCACTCAATAAAGCAGAGGATTTGGGCTGAGGGATAAGTCAGTCTTTGTTGCAGTACTGTATGCTGTATATTGGAACAGTTGAAACACATTTACTGTAAGTTAAATTATTGAGTTGATCTGCCAGAGCGTCATCTTGGCAAGGAAATAGTAGTTACTAACAAGCTCGGAGGGCCGCAAATAATGCTTGGACGCTAAGTGAAGCTTCTAGTACACTATCCTGTACGTTCTCTAAATGGTTGCTAATTGAACAAGTCAGATGATAGATTTTGTATCGTGCTTGAAACCTCAAACTCACTTATCCATCACACCCTACCCTGGCCAAAAGACTGTCACCATTTTAAGGACTCTGACCCCTTTACTAGTACATGCCACTTTTCATCAATCTAACTAATCTTCAAGGCATGCTGAGGAAGCCAGTGAGGACTTTTGCGGAACACTGATTCTAACATTATGCAGATGATATCCTTCTGCTATTCAGTGAAGGGTCTGGATTTACAGGCGGGGTTGTTCAAGGATATCCAGCCCAGGACCTCTGACGCAAGCCTTTTTGATTTAACATGCCAACATACACACACTCCCCTCCTCATTCTGTTTAATGTCAACCTCTGGAAGTTGAGCTTCAAACGCTTTGCGAGCACAAACCCAACTAGAAAAGTCAAAGTGTGGTTGCTTGCGATCACATATATAGGCCCCTCCCACTAATCTTTCTAGCCAATTACAATCACCCCTGTGATCATGTGTAAGTAATTTGGAGGGGATTTATTCCCCCCCCCCCCCAAAAAAAAAATTGGTTAATTTTTTTTATTTGCGTCGCCCCCTATGGATGAAAATGGAATTTTGGCTCTTGGTTGATTAAACCACCCGCGAAATCTCATTCAAATTTGTGGTGGATTTGGGTCTAGATTTGTGGCATTTTTTTGGTAAAATAGGTCCCTCCCACTAACTTCGGAAGCCGATTTTGGCCTAACGATACACACTATCAAAAAATTCTCATACTAATAATGGTGAGATGTTGTAGAGACTTTATTTCGTTTAATAGTTTCCGTAAATTTCAATCGTTTTCATACATTTCCCATCAAAATAAACTGGTTGCTTCTTTGTTTTGTGTTAATCTTAATTTTTTTTACAACCCGGAAATCTGAATGGACTTTCAATGTTTAAAGTTTAAACAATGAAAGTCCATTCAGATTTCCCGGTTTAAACTGTAATGGAACTGAATGCTTTGAAACCCGAGTATAATTATTAGGGAAAAGGAATTAACCATGCTCTAGTCGAATACCTCAAGCTCTGTTTGTCATGTTTACATACAGTACAACACATACACTGCCACAGGATGTTGTTAAGAAAAGGCCAGCCTATTTCAAGACAGCTACAGTATAATCAGTGTTGATTTTGACAGCAAATTTACATAGTTTACATGAGCAGTTAAATCCCCTTTTCATTCCGAATAGAATTTCAATCCTATTAAACGTTGTTATGTAAACACCTACAAAAACTTACATTTCCCATGTAAACTCGCGGCAAAAAACATTACATCGGATGTATTTTATTCTGAAGTATTTATTCGGAACGATCACCCTTCATGTAAACGTAGCCAGTGTCTTTGAATAGTTTTAATTTAGTTTCACATTTTAGTCACCTGGAATGTTTTAGTGTTGGTCTAGTTTTAGTCGACTAAATATCATAAGATTTTAGTCGACTAAATCTCCAGTTGATTTAGTCGATGCTGTCGGAATGACTAGAGTTGCTGAAAATAGCCGATCTACAAGCTATCAAACAAGCTATTTTCAGCATGCAACAAGTGTAAAATGACTTGTACTGGATCTGTTGTCCCTAATCCGAAATGTAGTCATCATAGCTTCATTTCCATTTAGTTTATATATTGTAAGATCCTTTTAAAGCCTCCCTCAAGTCGAGAAGGGCTGGGCTTTAACGGCATGTCCCAATGTTATCCCTCTATCTGATTTGATTTGACCAAGATGCTCACATATCCATTTGTGGCAGCTGTCCTTTTTTGACCCAATGTCTGACTTGCTTGGATTGCTTGCTTGAGATCTTCAATTAATCTGCAGTGTCTGTCACCGTTATGTTGGCTTTTCCATGCCCATGACGCCTTTCACAACTTCTTTTAAAGTACAGTCTGTGTCCGTGCCCTGTGTCTGTGCCCTAGTCTGTGTCCGTGCCCTGTGTCTGTGCCCTAGTCTGTGTCTGTGCCCGTGTCTGTGCCAATTTGATCAGTTTCACTGGGTGGGCAAGTGCTAAGAGTGGGCATGCCATTGCCCACACCGCTCACTCCTGGCTCCAGCTAGCACTGACCACAATAGAGTGGAAAGGGCAGTCTGACACTTGCAGCTAACCACTGGTAATCTCTGCCAGGCCAGGCCGAATGCTGGGGAGGGAGATTTTGTTTAACACCGTCTTTAATAGTAATTCACAGAGTTGGGTTGCAATCTGAACCAGATGTGGAGATGCTGAGAGGTCAGTGTTGACTGGAGGTCGAGTCAGTATGGGGAACAGTATGAAAATGTTACGCTCTCTTCTATATTAGGTGTAACACAACCTGTTTCTCTCCATGGAAAAACGCCTATGGAGAGACAAGGTATGACAACATGACAGATCACAGCCTGAAGGGGGTAAATATTTCAAGCTGTCCACTCCTCATGTCCCATGGTGTGGTTTAAATCCTCAGACAAATCATCTCATCTCAGCTCAATAAATGTACCGGTATGTCATATGCCCTAAATTACCTTTATAGTACTTTTTTTCCCCCCAGATATTCGAGACCAAACACTAGAGTATATATTAATAGAGACGGCACCAGGAGGAAACCCTGAGGCGAAATGGACATAGTGGACGAATTTGGTATTGCAGCGCTGGGCCCAACCAGGGGGGCAGTCAGACAGATATTTTGTGAAGCCACTAAGGAAATCGGGACTTGCTGAAAGTTCATATAATGGCCTGTTGTGGCGCTGTCATTGGATTGTGACTGGAAGCAGAAAGTATTCATGACCATGTTTATTAATGTAATACAGTCTAGGTGAAGTTGGGCCCAAATACATGGACCTCTATGGAGATATGGGGTTTTTTGGGCCCAACTTTACCTAGACTGTAGTGGAGACAAGGCAGTAAGTAAGTGCATAGTTGTCTTGATCTTTTCTTCTTTTTTACTATGAAGTCATATGCAGAAACAAACTCTGTCAAGTACAAACACTTACACCACACACATTTACTTCATATGGCTGCCTTGGGACCCTTGCCTTTCAGGGTGATGACAGCTGAGCGGACCTGGATAAACAACCAACATCTCTAATTGAATTTCACAGGAAACAGACCATGGGGTCAAGAAGGCAGAAAACTGCTTTAAAATTATTATGCATTTTATAGACAAAGACACAGGAGACATAATTTAAACTTAATTTTTGTAGATAGCAGATCTACAAGTTTATAAAAATGTCTTGTAATTTCTTTGTATATTTCAGGTATTTATCATGTCTGCCCTGTGCACTTTTTTATTACGAAGCCTAAAAGAAAAAGGCAAACAGAAATGTAATTTCTATTCATATTAAATGTATATTTCAATGCCAAAAACACAATAAAATTGTTAATCACAATTATTTGTCAACTTAAATGTGTACTCGTGACAGCCCTACTCTTTCATCAACACCACATCACTCAAGAGTCACGACGGTCTTGCTCAGGGACCTGGGGTGGTGTTGATTAAATCCCAGTGGGTAATTAGAGACATCTGTCCCTGCTGTGGCCCAGGTCTGACATCTGAAAACCAGACAGACATTGCAGCCACATACTAAATACTATAGCAATGCGGTCAACGATTACTTAAAAGGACTGCATATACATGTGTGACATTAGCTCTGGTCCATAGCTCTAATGCATTGCATTTAGAGTTATGTTACTCTCGACTTCCGCCGCTCGCATGATTGCAGACCAGCCTCTCGTCTTTAGCGTAAATAAAAAGAACGTTTTTGCTACTCACCAAAACAAAGGCAGGTTAATTGTGTCATTAGAAAGCCTACTTTCCTTAGTAGGAGCACTCTGAGCCCCCCACCACACGTATAAACGGTACTTTTTGGCCAAAAGGGGATTTTGTTATACTTCACTGCGCCTTCTACCGATATTGCCCAGAGAATTACCTCAGAGAAGATTTTTCCTCCGGTGAAAAGAAAATCCCTTTCTGCCCAGAAAGTACCGTTTATAACTTTATACGTGTGGTGGGGGGCTCAGAGTGCTTCCACTAAGGAAAGTAGGCTTTCTAATGACACAACCCACCTTTGTTTTGGTGAGTAGCAGCATTTTTGTTCAGGTTAACAATGTTATACATTTTAAGCGTATTAACTGTTTTTTGTCATTTTATAGCTTTCAGAAAACCAAATCAGAAGTGTGAAAAGACAAATCACAACAAATTAGATGCAATTATTTACAGTTAATACAATCATTTTCATACTAAACTTCCCAGAATATTCCAAAATAGATTAGACTTCCTGTACCCCTACCCTACTCTGTAGTTTCCACCCCAAACACCACTTCCTGGAAACGTTTTGCTGAGAGAAGCAACATGATAGTCGAGCACAATTTATAGCACATGGTTTTAAGCTGCCTGGAAAGGACACCTGAGAAAGCCTGAGGAACACGTTACAGTTTCTGTGTCCAAAAAGGTTCCTTGGTGTGAAACTCAGCCAGTGAATTTGTCAAAGCTGGTGAGAAAAACAAAACAGACATTCTAATCTCATTTTCAAGTGCGACCTGGCCAAGACAGCATCAGGACATCACGGTGCAAAACATTACAACATAGTATACAGGATATAAAGACACTGCCATTCAACAGGGATATTGGACTGACCAACTGGGATACTGAACTCTGGTTTTGTGTGAGCAAACAACATCCTGGAAAACAGAAGGGTAGCAAACAGTGACCAACACTGTACTGGTCAGTAGGCTAAGGCCAGCTACCCAGTGTACAAGCACTTTTTTGTGCTACTGACTTTGACAAACTGGATCATGAGACATGGAACCAGGAATAAGTCATAAGCCAAATTCTACCTCATGTCGTCAGTATCCCGCATATCTGAAAGTACCCAATCTCTCATACGTAAAACTCAGTGGGGTTTACAACAAACTGTCATATCCACAGACAAATGGCTCCTTTGCTTTATAGATGTTCTGGACTCAGCAGCACACCCTTCAAACTCGCCAACATTCTCTTTCACGTCTTGCTCCAGAGAATATATCTGTGCTCCGAGTCCGACCCACTGGACACATGAAGAACGCACATACTGCACTACACGCCGTTCTCCTCGGGCTAATCTATCTCAATCTGGGCACAAACCGTATAGGTGACACATGGTTGCTGAGTAAACGTTCTTCCTTATGGACAATCATTTCGTCAGCTGTGTGGGAGATGAAGTGATAGATATGGGTGATGAGGGGTGATGTGGAGCAGTCGACACATATTTCTGCTCATTAGTGAAGCTGAACAGATGCCTGGCAAACTCCAGTTTTTCCATTCAGACACTGGGGAGTCCTTGACTCAAGACACCAATGTGTTCCTCCTTACTTAGTTCGGGCCAAAATCATCATCACCAGAAGGCATACAACATACGATATTCCTACACACTTAAACCAAGGAATCTGTAGTGGCAACAATGACTCCTGTCCTTGCTGCCAACACTTCAATTATGAAATACACACACATACTTTTCACACATTGTCCACCAGCTGGTTGGATCAGGACTCTGAATCACAGTCCAAAGTCTCTCTCTTGTGACGAGGAAGGGGATATTGTGAACCTCCATAAATCAGAAGTATGGTTGGAATGCAGTCACTGTGACAAATCTCTCACTTAATCAACGGTTTGAGGATGTTGGAATAAATATCAAACTAAGCCCTTATCGCAAACATCAACTTCATCAGTAGTAGACAACGTCTGCTTCACTTCAGGGGAATGTCAGACACTTCACACTGGGACTTCTCCTGGCCAACTATATCTTTCCTCTACAATCCGTCGTTTCATCTCGGCACATGAATACTGCAGTGTCCTCCTTGGCAACCCTCCTGCCTCCTTCCAACCACAATGTATCTCATCGTTAATCAGGGGGGGTACGATATCAGTGTGTTGCACCACAGAGTGCCCCTACGCATTCCTGCAGTGCTGTTATGCACTCGGGTCCAGTCATGCAGAAGGCCTTTGGCACCGTCAGTGCCACAATGTCTGAGGCCCATCTGTGGGCATTGCACGGTCGGGAGCATCAACAGTGAAGCTTGGAGAGCTGCCTGTAGCAGTGCAGGTGTGCCCATTCATTCAAGCTTTAATTACATTATTGTATTTAAACTAAATGACAGTGTCGTGAAGTAAATACATTAATCAACATCACAGTGTGCTGACTGTTAGTAAATACAAAATATAAAATAAATATAGAAAAGAGGACTGATGATGAAGTGCAAATTGCATGCATAAACCTTGTATTTGTGGAAGGGAAAAAGTCTCAATAGATAAGTGTTCCCTTTTCTCATCTCAAAACCATTTCCGTCCTCATCGATAAAACGTAGATGAAAAGGAAGAACCTCTCGGTATCTTTATAGCCATATTCCAATCAGTTCTAGAACACTAGAACCCTCTAATCACTCCCCTAACCTGGTTTCTATAGCTCTTTCGTAATGAATACCCAAATCAAATAAATGTAATACATAAATTTGGCAACCTGCTCGACCACCTGCCTTAGACAGATGAGAACATTTGCTTTTGGTTTAAGTAATACAAAGCCAGACCCCACTTATTATAAGCTACAGAGGAAAACATCTGTAGTCTGTACGCTCACACCCTCAAACCCTCACACAAATATACAAACAAACAAGACAGATGCACTCAGTCACTGAAGTAGGGCTGGGAAATTAACCAGAAAATATATTGATACCGATAACCAACTTAATCTTTCTCATGCATGTAGCTTAATCGAATAATCGTGAAGCAGGGCACTTTATTATTTATTTTCTTATATCACCAGGTATGACACCAAAGTTATAATTGAATAAATTGATTAGTCTGATTAATCACTTAATCCTGTATTATACTTCATTGTACAATGGTGGCATACGAAAATAGCGACACGTAGTGAGCTTGTATATCTGCTATTTTTCCCCGCAATGGTGCAATTCCAGCACAGATGGAGTGTGGACGGGTAGAAGGAGAAAGGCGACAGTTTAACTTCTGGGCACTGAACACCTAAACTTGTTCCTGGGTGGCACTATGTGCAGCCCATCATTCATCTTTCTGGAGTGTATGTCTGTCTTTGGGGTTCTAAAAGAACAGAGTGAACACAGAATTTCCCTGCGGGAATTAATAAAAGGTACAATTATTATTATTATTCACACTGGAAAGGGAATGTTGAATGCGTCTGGATTTGATGAAATAATTGCATAGAGAGCGTGAGAGAGACAAATAAAGAGTTAGTCTTCTTAAGGCCATGCATCAGATAGTAGTGTAGTGACTTGCATCATGCCAGGAGGCATGGAAAAGTTCCCAAAACAAAATTGGGATGAGAAAACACTGCCTAGTCTGTTGGGTGGAGAACAAAACATTATCATCCGTCCTCATACACATAACAAAGTTCTCACTTACAAATTATGCCAGTGTTATTCTAAATGAGCTTTAATTCCAAGTTACTATAGGTATCAGAGTTATTCTCAATCCTCCTTTTTGCAAAGTCATTTTTGACCAATCCTTTCAATATCATTGTAGCCTGCAACTGAAGCATATTTCACTGATACATCCTTTAAAATATGGCTCCACAGTCTTTTGTTACAAATTATGTTAATGTTTTAGCTCAGGGACAGAAATGTAATCCAGAGAAGGAGAAGTCCACACACAGACTTTGCTCCAACAGTGTTTATTTTGTTAAAACACCATTTAATTCAGGACATGACGTTTCGGCCGTAAGCGGCCTTCATCAGGTGATCAGAAATGTAATCCCCCCCATGCAGGAGACAGGAGTTTGAATACCGGGAGGGACATCAATGCGTTGTGTTGCAGCTTTAATTTGATTTAGAATTCAAAAGTGTTAGTAATAGTAATAGTAATGAGGTCTGGCTCATCCAAGGACCGAGGCTCAGGCACTAGAGATCATATCTGGGCCGAGAACCAGAAAGTGCTCCGTGCCCCAGGGCAGCCCCCAGGCCTTTGATCCTCCTGTGGTCTGCAGGGCCAGAGCTTTGGCCAATGGGCAGAGACCTCTGAGGGCTACGTGGGGCCAGCCCCGCTGGCAACTACAAGAGTCGCCCTTTTAATTCCCGCATATGGTGCGCAAGTCTCTCTTTTTTAGAAAAGCAAACAGGTCACAACAGGAAAACAAAATATTTGCCAGGGTAAA
This sequence comes from Protomyctophum parallelum, assembly GCF_964188405.1. Lineage (NCBI taxonomy): Eukaryota > Metazoa > Chordata > Actinopteri > Myctophiformes > Myctophidae > Protomyctophum > Protomyctophum parallelum. The sequence goes on along the minus strand of NC_139701.1, from coordinate 16,559,274 downwards.
TGATGGGCGAATCGGGAGACGTATGCACTGGCCCGAACGAGGTGAAAACAGTTAGTGTTTGTAGGTCCTCTAATGCCAGGGCCAATGGAAGCATTATTCCAGAGGCTGTCAGGAGGTGGGCGTGTGTGAGGCTGGAATGTTAAATACTGGAGGAATGCTATTTATTTTCACAAACACCAGCAGCACACACCCCTGGCCCACCGCAATTTATACACACATGCTGATAACATGCATGTGTGCTCCCCACCACACACACACACACACACACACACACACACACACACCCCCTCCCCCTCGGCTCAATTTGTACAGAGTTCAATGAACACTCAAGATTTAGAGTCCAAAATACATTCACATACAAACAAGACTGCTGATGTACTCTTATTGGCAAGCCAATAGGGAAACAGGAGATGCACTCTCTTCCTCCCTCCCCCTCCCTACCTGTGTTAAGGTCAGCAGCAGACCCCGCTCGGCCTTGATGTGCTGCCATCATGCACTCAAGTCAATTAATAAAGACGTCAACATGCTGGAACACATGGAGGAGGGCGAGGGCAGCGCAAGTAGAAACTGATGCGAAAACACTAGCATCAAAAGGGGTTACCACTTTGTTTTGGGTGTAAAACAATCATGTGCCACTCTGCCACTGGACAGATGGTGGTGAAATCATAACTCTCTAATATAATATAATATTTTTCTCTTAGTGCAGAGACTAGCATTTTTGTGCAAGGCCATCTCTGTGACCAACGTCTAGACAGTTGCATTGTTGTGCAATGAGCGCATCACCCTTGTGGACTCTTTCTGCTGTTCCAGGGGTATGGAGGAACACTCATCGCCTAATGCCTGCAGTGATCTGGATGATCAACTTCCTACCACTTCTGAGAGGTGGAACCTGTATGTCATCACCGTGGCATTCAGAGCTCCTCTGGGCACCAGTGGCAGTGGAAATCGGCTGCATCTCGGGTTCATGCGAGGATATAGTGGTGCCAGGTGCCCAGCTGGGCTCTTTGAAGAGCCAAATGCCGGTTCCACAGCCCAGTTCAAAAGGACACTGTCACACTCAGGTGAAGCTAAAAGCATAGAACATTTTTGGAAAGTTTGGGGAACCTGGGTTGCATCATCATTGAAAGCCTGTCACAAGCACTGCCAAAGTTAGGGGTTCAATGACCACTGGAGCAGCTCCTGTTAAAAGCATATGGTCCTCTGGAGAATAACTTCCACCAAATGATATATCTTATGTCAAACTGGTAATCATACAATAAATTCAAGCCCGACTGATGCCAGATTTTTGGCTCCCATGTCGATCCAGATCTTGAAGAATCATAGCCCACCAATTACTTTGTTTTGATCGATGTTTTGTAATGAAAAGAAAAATCTTGAACTTTAAACTTTAATTTGATTAAGAAGAAAATGTTACTTCTAATTAAGCAAACAAATCATTTTCATAGATAGCCAAACTACAGTACAAGCACACACGGTGTGAATCCTTGTGAGCTTATAGATCTGTTATTTTTGCCGAATAGGACCCAGAATTAATCTGTAACTGTTCTTTGATGGAGGAGAACACCACACAGCAGCAGCCTACTGGAGCCATAGCAGTGACTCCACACAGTCAAGTGTGCATGCTTACCGTATAGGCTACGTGCGCTCACAGTCACCGCTCAGGTATAAACAGTTAAAGCTGTTGTTATGCAAAGTAGTATCCATTTGAATTTGGCACGGTAGGCTACTTGACACTAGAGGGAGGTGGGCGCCAGTAAACCTAGACCACTGGGTACTTGGTGTGTCTTGGTGGTGACTTCTCTTGAATCTATAGGGACGCGTTCTAGCGTGCACGCACATGCACCATTCCATTCCGTCCCTGTGCGTGCACATCAAAAAATTACTGGTACCACGGCGTGGTACTGCGTTCTACGAGCATGACACCGATGTCACCTATAATTAAATGACCAATATCTACCATACATACATACAGCACTGTAGAAACAGACATTGAGAAAGGAGAGAGATAGACCTACAGGCTGTGTCTATGGGGGATATAAGGGATATACTGTTCTGAGTCTACTGTATCATCACTCATCAGGATCGTTCCAGCAGCCATATCTCAGCCAAAAGAAAGACCTCAGGGAGTGGGCTGATCTCAAAATCTCTCCTAACTGCTGAGTGAATAACCCTAATATCCATTCTGTCAGTAATACGGGTAATTGAGGGTTTAAAAGATCAAACGAAGTTGCATGCATTGAACAATAGGCTATAACCTCCTTTTATCTACCCAACTATATGCAGTGGTGAAACGTAACTACCGTAAGTACGTTTACTCAAGTAGCCTGCCCTACTGTACTTAATACAATTAGACTACTTGACAACTTTAGATAGGCTACTAGTTTCTAGATTTATACTTTAACCACTTAAGCCCCATTTTATACCGTAGATATTCGAAAATAGCCCATCTACAAGGTCAAAGTTGCGTTGTGAGCTTGTAGATGTGCTATTTTTGATCACTTACTTACTATGGTATAATGGCACTTTTCTTTTCTCCATAATTTTTATCCCACGATTTTGCACCCGACAGGGGGGGGGGTTCCCCAGTTGGACGTAGTGCGTGGAAGGAACACGTTATTCCAACCAGTTCCTTTCCCCTCCATCAGGCGCCCCGGTTGGCCAGGGGGAGGCAGTTTAGAGAACAGGATTACTGCATTTATTGTCTCCACCAGGCCGAAGGCATGTGGGGAGAGTATGTTTTGCACTCCGTCCGTCCGCGTGTCCGTCCGTGTGTCCGTGTGTCCGTGAACAGCTAATCTCGGCCACCGTTAACCCGGTCGATGCCATATTTTGCACACACACTCCCTGGATGCCAACCATGAACCTCTGCCCCAAACTTTCCAGAACGGCCTGTTATAGCGCCACCAGGAGGCCGCTTTGTGCAAAACAGGTTTTTGCACAGTACACCTACAGATTTTGTCCAAACATCACGCAAATTGGTACACAGTCTCTCTAGAGCCATTCAACGAAACGGGTCTTTCAGATTTATCAGACTCCATCCTGATTGGTTAAGATTGGCTTCCAAAGTTCACAGGAGTGCTCAGTTTCAAACAAAATGCTGCAAATCATGAACACATCGCGTGATTTCCGTGAAATTGTGCACCCACATTCCCACTAGGCCAAGGACGAAATGCCACATGAACAATTTCAACTCAGCCTCAAGGTGGCGCTATAACTGGCCGAAAAGTGTTTTTACCTCTAACTGCACGGATCTGTGGATAACCTGGTGGAGACCTGTGCCCGGAAGGGCACTTTTTCTAGTTTACCCTCATTTGTTGTGAGGGTACATGGGGGGAACATGCAAACTCCACACAGAAAGGCCCTTTCGCCAACCTCACCTAGGGTATGGGCACTGATGACGCGGAGGAGAGAACACGCCGCCAGCACCCAGCGGGAATCGAACCCAGAACCTTCTAGCTATGAGGCGACAGCACTACAGACTCTGTAAGTATATTTTGATGCCAATACCTCTCTACTTTTACTCAAAATGTTTAATACAAGACTTCTTGTATTCTGATGTCGTTATTGCCATTGGCGTATTGCCACTTTTAAGTATATAATCTGAGTAGCCTACTTCTTCCACCTCTGACTACATCCCTAGACATAGGCGGGCCTATAAATCACTATATTCTGTGTCATTCTTTTCGAACATGTTCTGTTGTTCGACAAGGTGAAGCAGGGCCACTGTGAATGTGGAAAGAATTAGGAAGGAATTAAGAAAATGACTATACCAAAACATGAAAAACCACAAATATTTGCGGAAGCTTAGCATGGCACACACAGAAGGCCATAAAAGACATGAAATGGAAAACAAGTGAACGGATTCGCTCAATGAAAAACTAGGGGTGCAACTGAAACATACAGTATGAATGAAATATGGATATGGAAGGGTGTACTGTAAATTGTATGTGTGCGTCACAGTGCAGCGTGTCTGAATTTGCCTAATCTAGCAGCTAAAATGTGTAACAGTAACAACCACTTTGTAACAATAGCTACACACTTTTCTGACAACGTTAGACGTGCAGCAGCATGCCCTAGGCCTATTAGGGGCTACTGCAGTTATAACCTTCTGCGCTCTGTTGTGACGAGATGTGCGAGGCGGCGTCGCGTTGCCAAGCAGCAGAGCGGCTACAGCTGAATGCAGCGCGTGGGCAGGTTATTATTATGAGGAACAGTGGAGTGGTTCCCTCAAACTTTTTACATTTCAAAAGGACACAGGAGGCCTGGACCCCCAGAGAGTGTACGCAAAAACAAAATGGAACCATTTGAAACCCCAACCCCCTCTCAAGGAATCCTGAGGGTCTCTGGACCCCACTTGAGAGCCACTGATTTAGACCAGAGCGGCAATAAACATTCCCCGCTGGCCAAAGAAGGCTTGAATGGCTGGTTGATAAATCAATGTCATTTGATTGTAAAGCAGGGTATGGAGGAATTTGTGTATGGAGGAATTTGTGATGTGGGTCTTCTTGCCCTAAAAATACCAATTTCATGAGACTTTAGGCTTTTAGGCCGTTTCCCCTCTAATAGCCTAAACATTCAGTAGCCTAATCCTAATCTATCTTCATGCTTATTTTCAGCCTATACTCAATCAAATTATGTTTGGCCAGTAGCCACTGTCACCTTGCAATTTTGCCGTACCTTTTGATAAGCCTGTTGAAGAAAGTTGTAGGGGATTCGTCTTTGGAAATCCTGAATGACATCCTCGCTGACCCTGTGCACGGACTGCGTCCCGACGCCCAGCGTGTCCTCGATGCATGCGCCCATGCAGGCGGACCTCTGCAGGACCACGTCGAAGAACTGCAGGTCCGAGACGGTGCCATCGAAGGGATGCTGGTCCTGGCACCGAAGCCGACATCGCACTTTGGTCTGGCGGACTTCTGCGTAACTGCTGAGCGCTCCCTCCATGTAGCGCACCACGCTTTCATAGTCGTTGTTGTAAAAGGACTGGACCGCGTTGTCATATAAAAGGTCGTATGGTTCGAGGACATCAGCTGAACAACAGCAGGACAATAAGACAGCCAGGACCGTTGCCACCAGGGCTCCACATTGTGAAAAGTTTACATCCATGTTTCCCTGCTTGGCGCACCAGCGCTCGCTATATTCCAAGTAGTCGTCGTTATTACCTTGGAGCGACTTGTAGAGTCCAGACAGACAGAGCGACTGCCTGTCAGTCAGTCAGTCACCGAAGCAATGCAGCGAGCATGTGATTGTCCATTTAAAAACGCACCGGAGGATCACTCATAATAATGAGGCTACAGTGTTCAGGGCGGCGGAGGTCGGAGCGTAGTCGTACTGGCGGAGGCGGACATTGGCTTGTGTTTGTCGGGTACAAACATTTTGTAAATGACCCCACTCTCTCTCTCTCTCTCCGCGAACTCCTCCCCCTTGAAGACGTGAATGTCCAATAAAGCCTAATTATACTCCGTAGTACCACGGTGTGTCGCTTGCCAAAATGTGTCTTCTTCTTCTGTTTGCGAAGGACCAAGGTCAAGGTGTAAGGTCATGGGAAACAATCTAACTGGGCAAAATAGTTACATTGACGCATTGATTTAACAGGAGGAAGAGATATCTTTATTCACCTGGCTGTGAATAAATGTGTAGGCTGAATATGTGGCGTTAATTCATCCGGCAGTCACATTTAGCCTATGCAAATAAATAAATGCAGGTCACTGAGTCAGTGACCTTATGAACTTAATAGTTATTAGGCCTATAGGCTATTCATGCAATCCAGCAACAGCAACTTTTTTTGTAATTATTAAAAGTTTGATCACCCTTCCTTGACTTGTGCTAATATGTGCGTGCTGTACTGTAGTATTTATTTGCCAACCAGTGAACCACATTGAATGAAAAAAAGTCTATTCGTTATTTTATATAAACCAATCAACAAGCTTGTAGAACCGAATTAATGGGTTAAACATCTTCAATACTTTAATTGACATTTTATATAGCCTACAAACTAGATTTACAGTAGGAATTCTGTAACTTTTCAAAATAAGTCTTTCTGGAAGGTTGAGTCGAGAATGCTTCTCTTTCCTAAACTTGATTTCTGGAGTGAATGAACATTCAGGGTAGACTAGAATACTAGCTGTAGACCTAGTCCACCCCTCCACTTACATGGGCACTGTCTCCCTCTTGAGGCTGTCAAAAAACAAGGAATCTGGTAGGGCCTATAATACCTTATTCTCTCAGCACTGAACACCTTTATTTGGTAAAATCAATAATAGGCCTACTTATTAATAATAAACAGAGCGGAAACCTATTGTATTAATAAACAAAAGTCTAACAAGATTTGTATATTGTCATTTAATCTCAGACATACCTATAGTCTAAGGTTTCGATAAGGATAACTGATATACTTCGGACATTAAAGCCAATAGCCAATATTCATTTTGAGAAAACTCAACTCAGAACTGCTGAAACCCTTGATAAACAGACATTGCAAATACAAGAAACACTGTTAATCACAAAAACATGCTTTTAATGAATGATTTTAGAAAATAATGAATGATTTACATTTACAACATTAAACAAGTATTTACAAAATTGAAATGGATATATTTACAAAATTAAACGAGTATTTACAAAATTGAAATGATATTTACACATTTGAAATGAACTTTATTTATAACTTTATTTCTCAACTTTAATAATACCAATAATAATTAATACCAATTGATTAGACACCTTTACAACGATATATAGCATGTAGGGATCAGACATTCCTGGGAGTAACACTGCTAAACGTGTGTATTGCACCCCCCAAAATATGCCAAAATGGCAAATGGCTGGTATTCAACCCTTGCTTTGAGTTGCATAGTGGATTGGATGATTGCACACTCCCACAGTAATAAGGAAAAAACAACACATATTGACCATTTTTACTCTTTGTCATAAAAAGCCGATCTGCAAGCTAGGCTACCATGCAACGCCTCGCAAGTGCAAGACTTTGTGAACTTGTAGATAATATTTCAGCTCAAAGTTCCTATCCTAACACTTTACTTAAAGGAATCATAATCACATTCATAATGCACTTCATATTAATAACACTTGTACAAATAAATGTATATGATTATAAACATTTATTTAAGTCTTATAATCATATAAATGTATATGATTATAAACATTTATTTAAGTCTTATGAAGTGCATCTACATGTGATTATGATGTATTGTAGACCTGAAGTCAAGCGTTACCCTCAGGCAAAACTGGAAGGGGGGAGGGGTTCACCCAGGCTAGTTTCCTGTAGGCCTAAGGGTGCTGGAGAGACAGGTTACTAGAGCACACCTTTGCTCTTATGACCTGCTGCAAAGAGGGTGCATAGTTAGAAACCTGCTTCTAGCATGGCTCCTGCAGAATCTTGAAGACGCCAAAACCTAAAAGTGACCTTTGTGATGATTGATTGGCTGAGCACGGAATGTGATGCATGATGATGTATTATAAGAGCGCCACTCACTTCACACAAGTGTGATCTTTTAGGGGCGCTAGCCTGTCCTATATTCAGCTATAGTGTAGATTTTTGTCCTAACACAAACATTAAATGCCATTGACAATGTCAATAAAAGTTACGTCATATGTAGACGAGAGAATCAGTATCTTTTCCTATATACAGCTTTTGTCCCCACACGTCTCAATATTTGCTGTTGACAAGGAGAAATTAGGTCAAATGTCCGCCAAATATTACGTACATTTGTGGCAACACAAACATTAAATGCCATTGACAATGAAGGGAAAATGTACGTCATATGTAGACGAGCAAATCTGCTAACCAATCACATATACAGCTTTTGTCCCCTCATTTGCCATTGACAATGAAACAAGAAATTAGGTCATATGTCCGTCAAATATGACGTATGTAGACGAGATCGGCTAACCAATCACATAAATTCAGAATTTTAGATGGATATACATACATGGGACATATGAACAATCACTGTTCTAATCCATGACTCGCATATTAGTTAGGCGCCAACACATACAGTATAAGAAAAGTACTGTATGTTTATCTCTGATACCATAGCAGCCGTGCCGTCTTCACATACACTGTCCACTGTCCAGTCAGCGTGCAGCTGTGATGCAGCAATTTGGGAGAGTTTGGGGGATATAAATAACTGTCAGAGCTGCAAAAGCCCATTAGTACTTACACAGGCAGCCTTCATTCTGTTTAAGGCATCAAACCTTTTCCAAATGACTGATGTCTTGAGTATTCATGTCGTGTTCGCTGTTGGTGTTGTGTCGTCGGCAGCAACACTTGTGTTTGGTAACTTTTATATGCAGAAAAGAGACAAGACCGAAGAAGAGAACATCACCCTTCTGGCTGATTGGGATGAGGAAAAAGACAAACTAATTGAAAGGCTCCTCTTGATAGAAGAGAAGATGAAGGATTTGGAGGAAGAGAGGAAGACCAGAGACATGAGAATGGAAAAGCGGCTGGAGCATGTGGAAGCACAGGAGAAAAAGAACCACCAGGCAATTGCAGCCTTAAAGGAAGAGAGGAAGAAATGGGAGGACAGAATCCAAATGATGAAAAAGAAAAAAGATGCTTTGTCACAAACATTTATCTCGGAGGGGCACAGGAATGAAGACATCAACAACGAAAGAAGATGGAGGATGTTCAAGAAGAGGACAGATACCTCTGCAGAGTAGAAGTCAAGTTGAAGACTTGTCAAACAAGATGAAGACAACAGAGAACAAGGTCCTGGAAATGTTTAACTAGAGAACTAGTGGTCAAATGAGGCGATCACGCTCCATGATGAATATTTAGGAGGGAGGAACAGAACAGGACAAGAGCAAACTGATTCTTGAAAAGGACACTTTGGCACAAACGTTTCTGCAGAAGTAAATGAAGAACATACCTTCTCCTTATCAAATGTGTGTGAACTCACACTGGAAACAAACACGGAAATCAGAACCCTCTCTGACAGGTGACACATGTGAGTGAGAATCAGTACTGACTGGATGCTGTTAGTGGGAAGGTAAAGAGGAGTGGATGGGTTTCTATATAGCAGTGACATACAGTCATTTTGTTTATTTATTTAATTTACTTTAGTCATTTCATGCTTTATTTAGAAGATAGGAGTGTAGAAAGAGGAAATTTAAGAAAGTGAGAGGAGAGACATGCATGAAGTTTGAGGGGAGACATATTCAAACTGTCCTAGCAACTTACACAGAACATTATGGTCAGTGCACTAACTGGCTGAACCATCAGGCCCCATGCAATAGTTTTATTTTTTATACTTCTTTTATTTTTTGTTTATTTTGTGATTTATTTAGGTATAGGAGGTTAGAGAGCTGCAGGAGAACCAAGGGGGGTGAGAGTGGAGACATGCGGGACACTCGTACACAGGGAACATTAATGTCACATGCTGCCTGAAACATGTTTAATTCTACACAGTATATTAATTAATGAATAAATATTCTATATCAAAATTGCCTAATGGGTATGCACTCACTCTGTCTTTTGGACGTTCGGTCAGTGGGCCCATGGCAAAGTGGTCCACTGACCACAGTTCATTATGCCCAAGACAAGTCAGACATATACCATACAGTTCACTATGACTCAGACAACCATATATAGATTTCACTGCACAACCGTGTTAGCCCCAAACAAACCGTGTCAACATCAGACTCAAACAAGAAGTTAATATTATTGAGTTGGTTTCTGAGATTGTGTTAAATTATAAGCTTGCTAACTGTACTGTGCGTTGATTAGTCGTGATGTGTCACAAGGCATGATGTCACAAGGCGTGACCATATACTTGGAGGGAGGCAGATAACTTAAATAAACTTTTACTCAGTTAAAAAAACAAAAGGAAGAAAGAAAAAACATATAAACAACCATATGGAGTTGGTTGACCATTATGTCCGAATATGTTGGTCACTCAACATGCATGTATATCAGTGTAAGCCAGCTACCACTGGTTTACACAAAGTTGATGTTGAAAGCAACTTTGTCTTGTTGGCACTGCCAATGTGAGTACCAACTCATAGGGAGCAGCGTAAATGCTATCTCAACAGCAGAGGGCAGTCAATACTGTCAACTGTATAAGGTGGCTTCATGACTATTATGTAAATAGCCTGAAGATAGCCTGGGAGGCAGTAGCTATAATTAGACTCATACTATATATAAATAAAGATGGCATCTAAGTGACTGTGTTTGTAATTGTGACCATAGGTCACAGATTACTATGAAAACCTGTCCGTCCATCGTTCTGCCCATCACGCCACCATATGGCGTGATGGTCCCTCATGCCTCGTGACATGTCATGCCACCATATGGCTGTCAGTCCGTCACACCTTGTGACACGCTCCATATATGGCCGTCTCCATATATGAAGATCAAGACACTGACCTCATCAAACCCTGGATAGCCAATTAGCCATACATGGAGAAGACTGGATCCATATCCAAGATATGGAGCTGGCCAATAACTCCACATCTGACCTCAAACCCTTAGATCTCCATATATGGAGCTGACTTGTTCTGACATTCATTGATCTGACCTCATCGAATCATGTACACTCAAGACACGCTCCATGATTTGGGGCCCTAAAGATGAATATCGACATCTTAATACTGTCCAAAGTTACGGCAGTTACTGCCGTCAAAATATGACCCCCCAGTTGGACAGTATTAATTTTAAGATGTTGATATTACTTATGTACTCATCTTTAGTGCCCCAAATCACACACATGGAGCATGGAGCTCCAAAGTTATAGTTCAGCCGCGCCCGGCAGCCGGCGAAAACTAGAGTTCTCAATAGGCCCAAAGATTAAGGCCCGGCCCTCATCAAACCCTGTACACTCAAGACACTGCCCCCGCTGCAACCCTTAGATCTCCATATATGGAACTGACCTGTTCTGACATTCCATATGTTGATCTGACCTCATCACAACCTGTACACTCAAGACACGCTCCATATATGGCCAGTACATAATTCATTCCATATGTTGATCTGACCCCCCATGCCAAAGCACCAGCGTTCGCCCAGGAGTCTGCCGGCGGCCCTTTAGGTTGAGGTATAACCTTAAAAGTGTTTGCTTTATAATATTATATGCATCAGGACTATGTTTCCCTGGGCTGATCTGCACTGCCCGGAACTTTAAATAGAACATTAACCTGAAGGATGCCGTTTTACATTTATTACATTCTGTGCCCGGTATGTAAGACATCACACAAGTGTCTATGTAGACTACACATGTGGGTTTGTCTGCATGTGTAGATGTCTTTGCCATGTGATTTTGTAGTATGTCTCACACAGTAACAGTACTTACTCTTATGACAGTGTTCCTGGGCAAAATATAACTAGGGCTTTACACCTGCCACATTTACCCACTTAATTTCCCCAAAGGAACGGCAGGGATAATGAGGTTAATTGGAAAATAATCCAAACATATACCTCTGACAGATAAACAGTACAGAGTATGTGCAGGTCAGAGATCTAGCCTACTGTATGAAATAGTATTTCTGGTGATTAATTGCCTTGTCATAAAATGAACGTAAAATGGTCAAAACATCCTGGCCAGTTTAAATAGTTCAAATAAATGAACTAAGTGTGTAAGTTCTCCCCATCTACAGTACATGTTTAGAGAAGGTTGCATGATTTGTAAACAGGCTAGCAAGATAATTATTTTCCTCATTTGTGAGAGATGACCTACACTACAGTATGCTGATGTACTCAGATGACTCCCCAGGCCTGCATGTTGATAAGCTTGATGTTGTACATCTTTGTTATTTTTAACCGTAGGTGATATATTGCACTATTTATTTCAGCAAGTGTGTTTGCAGCGCAAATGTATTGTGCCCTTTGCGGTTTTCATCTGGCTTCACAATGTGTGAAGTATTTTCATTTCTTTAATGGGGCTGGGAAGAAGGGAGTGGGTAAGCAACACTTGAGAAGATTTACAACAGTTATCATTCCATCCAGAAAGAACTTGAGAACTTTAGAAAGCAATATAGTAAAGGTATCAATGTGATGACATTTTCAAAGTTCAACGTTCTTTATAGAGACACAAAAAGGTACGCTGAAATTGTCTGGTAGTTTGTGAAAATCTTTAGACCTATCAAAATTATCAGCGGTTCCAAATCCATGCTTGTTTTCTTATCATTTTGCCCACTTTCTGTTTTACTTTCACATTTGAAATGAATATCCAGGAATGGGTGGTGGGAGACAGAGGGAGGGAAGGGTGGATATAGTTCTATTGGCCCACTGGGACCTATTAACAGAAGTTTATCATTCATTTATCATCAGAGGAAAATAAGTCATTCTTAAACTGCTACTTGTTTATACTTACTGTAACTGTAAGTTACGTTTCTCCGGTGTTGTGATGACAAGATTTATTTTACTACTACTAAGACATTTTGGGGGCGAACATAATTACGAAACCATAAACTTTGAAACCATTTGAAAATAAGTAACATAATCTGTTAAAACTTGTTTCAAACATTTGTTTTATCTACTTTTGGAACTGACCTCCTTTCAGGAATAATGCAGAACAGCAAAATACTCCTGTCTCTTCAAAACTAGACAACTCAGCACAGACATGTTGGCTGAGAGACAACAGAGTGTAGACATTCTCACACACCTTCCTCCCTTTTCCCGTGAATTTCTTCTGTGAATGCACTCACAGTTCTGGTAACAGGTGCCAGTGAATATTTATTATGAAGATAAGAAAGGAAGGAAACGTCTCAGCGTTACGGTGGATTCAAGGGAATATGCTGTGGAAGAATGACTAATAACTTCTAATGAAAGATTAACAATTATATTGTGCTATCCTCTATTGAAAGATTGCTGTTCACTGCCATCTCACCAAGTGTTACTATTTATTTAATTAATGTTTATTATCACGGGGTAGACTATTGAAGTGAACGTGACTCTTCTAGAGTGGAAAGTAACTTAGTACATTGATCCCGGCACTGTATTATACCTACCTACAGTATGTGCTTTTACACTGAATGAGTATCTTCTGTCAAATAATATTTAAAATCTGTTAAATATTGTACTTTTTAGTACTCCACTACAATCATTTGACGGCGAAAAAACATACAACTGATACATTATGATGTAATACGAAAAAAGGTCATGGTAGCACATAAAAGTAATTAAAATCGTGAAATTACTAATTACTGAAATCCAATTATTTCATTGTGAAATGGGCCATTCTGCATAATGAGTTCTTTAAAGTTTGGTACTTTAAACCCCATGAATCTACCAGATCACAATGCGTCAAAATACAATGCATTGTGAGCTTGTAGATCAGCTATTTTCCACCAAGCGATTTGGTGTAGAGGGAAAAACGAGGGCACCAAGTAAAGTATAGAACTCTGGGCCTGGGGCACCCGGGTCCCATGCAGGTAAACTAGTAGGCCTACATATAGACTTTAAGTGGTTTTAAGAAGTGGGGGCTGGAGGGGGCTGTAATAATGTTTTGGTAGCCTATAAGGGGTTTTTGATTGATTGATTGATTGAAATCTTTATTAACAGTTTGTGGAATTTACAGTACATTTTAAGCACAAACTCAATACAAAGACTGTCAACTGTGAGTGGACGACCCAATTAAGCATTACACTTGTTTACAACAGGGTCCACATTGTTCAATTCATCATAACATTTAAAGACATACAAACATTTAGAGACATACAAATAGACATTTCTCTGTAGGTAAAGAACAGAACAGGAATTCATCATATGGGAAGCAAAAAAGGGAAAAGATACAATATACAGTGAGGGAAAATGGGGTGGGGGGGTGGGGGGGATTCAGATTTTACAGAGGCCAGTTTCGAATTGCAGCCATCCGTAGGTGCCCTTTGAGAGCGGTTTTGAAGGAGTCAAGGGATTCACATGTCTTAATGACTGTTGGTAGGGCGTTCCACATTTTGGTGGCATAGGAGCGAAAATAATTTAGTCCCTTGTTTGTGCCGAATCTGGGTTGTACATGGTTTGTTGCACTCCCTCTGGTGTTGTGGGTGTGGACTTCGTTTACATTAAGGAAGTATTTAGACAGGTACATGGGTATCTTGGTGGTGTATCGAATCTTGTGGACCAGACCCATTGCAAGATGCTGTACTCTGTCGTCGACCCTAAGCCATCCCAGCCTGTCAAAGTGGGCAGGGGTGAGGTGGGTTCGGGGGGTGAGGCCAAGTAGGAGCCTGACCAGTTTGTTTTGAGAGGTCTGGAGCCTTGTTTTAAGGGCCTTTGAGGTGCTGTGGTACCAAGAGGAGGATGCATAGTCAAAGAAACCTTGTACGAGGGCTCCTGTTAAGGTCTTCAAGGTGTTTTTGCTGACCAGTGAGGAGATCCTGTAAAGGAATCTTGTTCTTTGATTGACTTTTTTGATTACGTTGGTGGCCATTTTATCACCGGAAAGATTGGCCTCCAGGATGGAACCTAGGTAGGTAATTTGATCTTTTCGTGTGATAATATTGTCACCCACTCTAACCAAGAAGCCATCTGCCTTGCTGAGTTTACTATTTGATCCGAAGAGGATGGATTCAGTTTTTCCCAGGTGTAAGGATAATTTGTTATCAGCGAGCCAGGTGCAGATTCTACCGAGTTCAGAGCTGAGGGTCTTTTCAACCTGCAGTTTGTTCCTGTCCGAGACCAGCAGTGCTGAGTCATCTGCGAACAGGAACAAGTTGCAGTCACAAGCTGAAGTCATGTCGTTAACATAAATTAGGAACAGTAAAGGCCCTAGTATGCTTCCTTGTGGGACGCCACAGCTCACTGGGAGGGGAGGGGACAGTGTTCCGTTCACCTCCACCATCTGTTCTCTCCCCTCCAGGTAGGATTGCATCCAGCTCACTGATGTGCTATCAAAACCAATAGCTTTAAGCTTGTTAACCAGTATGGAGTGGTTCACGGTGTCAAAAGCCTTTTGGAGGTCCAGCATGACCATGCCGCAGTATTTTCCAGCATCCACTTCGTGTTTGATGTGGTCGCTCAAATAGAGGAGGCATGTGTCAGTGGAGTGGGATGTTCTGAAACCAGATTGGAACTCGTACAGCAATTTATTAGTGGCAAGATACTTTTCAACCTGTTCATAGACTATTTTTTCCATCACTTTCGAGATGGAGCTTAGAATAGAAATAGGGCGGTAGTTGCCGGGTTCTAATTTACTCCCTTTTTTGTACAAGGGGGTTACTTTGGCCAGTTTAAAATCTT
The DNA here is from genome assembly GCF_964188405.1 of Protomyctophum parallelum. Classification (NCBI taxonomy): domain Eukaryota; kingdom Metazoa; phylum Chordata; class Actinopteri; order Myctophiformes; family Myctophidae; genus Protomyctophum; species Protomyctophum parallelum. Next base: position 16,544,078 of record NC_139701.1, on the reverse strand, counting down.
GGGGGACCTGTCCCTGTTTGATGGAGAGGTTAACTATGTGGGTGATGACTGGAGCTATGGAAAAGGCTGAGTCTCTGAGAAATTTGGAGGGAATATTGTCATGGCCAGTGGCCTTGTGGGGTTGGAGGGCACTCAGTTTTTTAAGTACCTCCTCGGTTGTTACCATTGCCATTTTAAAATCATCTTTACAAACACCAAGGTTTTTGTAGAAGGCTGTGATGTGCTCTACACCAAAACGCCCAGAGTGGGAGGGCAGTTTGCTAACCAGCTTTGTTGCAATGTTTGTAAAGAAGATGTTCAAGTGGTTGGCTACATCGAGTTTGTCAGTGATGAGGGTGTTATTCGATTTGATGTTTATGTTAGTAAACCTGGTTTTTAGTTTCCGACCACAGCCTAGTTGGTTGTTTAGTAACTTCCATAGCTCCCGAGGATTGTTTTAGGTTGTTGTACGTAAGTAGCGTACGTTTAAGTTAAGTTTTTATGCAATTAGGACTGACTTGTAACAAAGTATTTCAAAATTGTGGTATTGCTACTTTTACTTTAGTAAAAGTAAAAGTGGACTTTTTCCTGACTACATAGTATAAAATCCTCAGTGTAAATTTAATTGTCTGCCTAGTTCAGAATTTCTGACCATTTCTAGGTCTGCACTCATGTGCACATGACGAAGTATTTATCATTGCACTGACTGCATGCCGACCAAGTCCTGTTTAAACCAGCCCCAGACACACCCAATCACATTGCTCCATAGCTTCAGTTCCCATCTCTTAATTATCCTCACAAAACATTGCATAAGTGTAAAAAACAACGCAATTTCAAAGAACAAAACAGTTTGGAGTTTGTGTATTGACTTATAGTTGGATAACTGACATATCTAATTAAGAAAAGTACAATACAGTACATGAAGAAATATAATGTCGATAGAACAACAATAACAAGACATTGCACCTTTTCAACGGTCTGATGGAGGGTATATAAACTGATGTTTAATCTGATAATCTGGTATTGCTTGCCAGACTGTGGTCGCAGCAGCAGTGTGAACAGATTATGGCTGTGGTGATGATTGTCCTTGACTGTGGACTCCTGGAGCCATGTCTAAATCGAGTACTAATTCTCGAAATGAGTTCTGTCAAAGTGGTGGAATGGATAGTATTGCGTGCCATGGTGAGACTACATGTGGTTATCGGGTGCTGTTCGACAGATTTGAGAGAACACAGTGCATGAGAGTGGTAGAAAAGGAAATTGGAAGAATTAGAAGCAAGGGGGATTCAAAAAATATTCTGGAAGTATAATTTGTATGTTACCTCTTAACAAATAATGTATTTTTCTGTTGAGAGTAGAACTCTTTCAGCGCCACCTGGTGGTCACCAGTTTAGGCTCTGAGTGCCAATTCTCCCATTATAAAGAAAGAAAGAATTTGTAATTCTATTATGCATGTAATGTGCATGTCATCACCTGTACACCAGATTAGAGGAATTTTCAAAATATGGTTGAAAAAATAATAATAATAAATAAATAAAAAATAACATTTTTTTCTTTTTTTATATATGTTTTTTTTTAATTCCCAAGGGAGAGACGTCTTAACGCCCGTGGCATCCATTACAAAGACGGCAATAAGACGTCTTGTCGTCCATGGCACCTAAAGAGCGATAAGAAAAACAAGGTTGCACAAAACAACAATAAAAACAATGTAAAATTTGAATTTTATTATTGTTTTCAAAAATATATAAAAGCAACTTTTAAACTATGCTGTACAAAGGTCTGCACAAATGATAAAAAACAATCTGACAAATGATAAAACTGAAAATATACAATTATCTAATTAGAACAATATATAAACAAGGCATACTGTAAAATGAGGATCTCAAATCCTTACGGCATAACAGTACAGCATGCTCTTCACTGCTGTACCTAATGAAACCTATCCTTATTTGTACGTCTCTAAATGTTTTGATGAATTGAACATGGTGGACCCTCTTGTAAACAAGTGTAATGCTTAATTGGGTCATCCACTCAGTTAATCACTTAATGCATGGCCCTTACACTGGAAATAAAAAGCAAGGTATAAACCAGCACTTCAAGATTCTCACAATAATACTTTGCTGATGAATCACATGAACAAGCTTACTGTTGATCCATTACGTGGATCAAAGAAAAACATTTATAAAAACTCCACTGATTGAAATTTGAAGTTGCAGTAGCTACATCAGTAATATTATGTATTACTGTATTTGATCCCACAGTGGGAAAAAATGATATTATCACTGAAGAACAATGCAGAACACACACTCTGCGTGCAGCGTGAATGTGGTTGTACTAATGTCTCTCTTGGCTTGGCTGACCACTATTACATCCTAGACATAGTCAGTACTAGAGTTGGGGGTTGGCTGGAACTTGGGCCGGAGGTTGGGGAGGTTCACTAATGGCCTGGAATGAGAGCATCTCCGACAGCTCAGGAAAACACCTCCAGTCAACATGAGGACTGCACCGGCCCAGCTGGTAAACACTGCATTGCCAAACTCATATCTGCAGGAGAATGATGCCACGTCACGTGCACACACACGCACGCACGCACACACAGGCATATACAAACGAGATGTCAGCATTAAACACCAGCAATAGAGGTCAATCAATAAGAAACTTATTAGAACTTATGTGTATGTATAGGCTCCTATGTAGTATGTACATGTGAGATATCATTTTTGAAGTTCACATCCAATCTAAAACAATCATCTAGTAGTGTGTGTTTGTGTGTGTTTGTGTGTGTGCGCAATATACATGTAAGCATGTGTGTTACAGTATATGCATTTGCATATGGATTTGTACTTCACACATTATGTGTATATGTTAATCTGTTATATACAGTAGGCTATACTACAGCATACATATGCAAGTGCAAATGTGTGTATGTTTATGATGTTCTGTACCTATTCTTATGGTGTGCTCCATAGAAGGTCTGGACGATCTTTCTAACATACCAGGAAGTTATGGCCAAAGTCAAGACACCTAGAAGACAACGCAAAGTTAAAAAAGTAAAAAAATGAATAAAAGCGTTACTCTTGTTGGTCGAGTGTGGTTTCTTTATTCAACAGAATCTGTAAAACTACTGCCAGTTACACAAAACATATAATTTTTGACCAGTTGACTGGTTTAAGAAGATCATTGCAAACAGCCCCCTTTGATTCTGGCCAGCATTCCCTTCCTCTTGTAACCCTAACACCCTAACACCCTAACAAACTGCATCTCGGACATCAATGTCTGGATGTCAGAAAACTTTCTCCAGCTAAATAAAGTCAAAACGGAAATCTTAGTTATTGGAGATGGCCCCCACAGGGAACAAATATCTCACAAACTAAAATCCTGCTCATTAAGCACCAAGGATCAGGTAAAAAACCTTGGTGTCATACTTGACTCAAATCTAAATATCAAGGCCCACATCAGCAACATCACCAAAATATCCTTTTATCACCTGAGGAATATTGTCAGAGTCCGTGGGTTTCTCTCACAAGCTGACACAGAAAGACTGATGAACGCATTCATCACTAGCAGGCTAGACTACTGCAATGCTCTCCTATCTGGTGTCCCCAAAAAATAAGTTGCCCGGCTACAACTAGTCCAGAATGCAGCAGCACGCGTACTGACCAAGACCAGACGGAGAGCACACATCACACCCATTTTAAAATCCCTTCACTGGTTGCCTGTTTTTATCTAGAATTGATTTTAAGGTCCTTCTGCTGGTTTTTAAATCTATCCATGGTAATGCACCCACATATTTGTCCGAAATGCTCCCTGGGTACGTACCTGGAAGAGCTCTTAGATCCTCGGGAACTGCTCTCTTAGAGGTTCCTAAGACTAGACCTAAGACTAAAAGGCATGGAGAAGCAGCCTTTAGCCATTATGGTCCTGTAATGTGGAACAGCCTGCCAGTTAACCTGCGGCTCTCTGAATCCACGGACATTTTTAAAAGAAACCTTAAGACATACCTTTTTAACATTGCGTTTAATTAGCTCATATCATTATCCTTGTTTATGTTTATCTTTAATGTTTTTCTTAAATGTTTTCTTTATTTTTCTTCTTTGTTTTCCATCTCCTTTAATGTTTTTATATTTGTAAACTGTGAAGCACATTGAGTTGCACTTGCTGTATGAAATGTGCTATACAAATAAAGTTTTGATTGATTGATTGATTGATTGATTGATTGATTGATTGTACCCAAGTAAAGCAAAAACACTGCCTAATCTTCTAAAACAAGCAAACTAATTTCAACCATTTTTTTTTCATGATGTCTACTACAGTATGTTTATACTTCAATGAACCTACCTGAAAGCATGAACATGATTCCCCCGGCCATGGCCACAGCATTTTTGGTCTTGTCATTCCCATCGAGGAAGCGAGTGCATTTCATCCCCACTGTGGACACCAGCACACCCACAGAGGCCAGGAAGATACTGAATAGCATCACAGCTCTGGTCACCTGGACCTCAACTGCAGGTGAGGGAGAGAGAGTATTTAATTTTGCTTTAGGACATGAGCTTGACATGTTGAATAACTAGCATAAAGTGACACAAATTAATACAAATCGGCTAAACAAGTTTAAATACAGAGGTTCAGTGACAGTGATGCATGAGGACGTTACCACAATTTACCATTAATAGGAATTTCAATTAAAAGACAAATGATCAAACATTTCCTTTTTTTCATTTAAGTGTATATTTGTACATCTTTAAATGTTCTGATGAATGGAAAATGGAGGACCCTGATCTAAACAAGTCTTATTGCTTTTCCTGGTTTTATCCCCAGTTGTAGGCCTACAACTGTGAATAAAATTTTCAATCAATCAATCAATCACTCTCACTCACTCAGCCTATACTTACTTGGCAGGTCAAAGAGTGATTCGTGTAATTCGCAGCTCGTCTCTCTGTTGTTAAAACCTGAGCAGGTCATCCATAAGCCCTGGTAGGTCTGTCTCACAGAGGTATTGCTCTCTAACCTTTTCCATGTCACCATGCAAGTAGCGGCAATAGTTGCGCCCAGACCTCCCAGTGACAGCACGAAGCCCAGAAGTTGCAGTGCTGAGCTTGCCATGGTATCCACGCAAGGTAGATGAAAACGTAAATTAATTAATTAGGCTAAAATGACAAAAATCATGTAGAAGGAAAAAGGAGCGACCCCACTTAACCAGTTACCAGCATATATCGTCGCAGACTGACTGAGGTGGGTTAAATGTTGAAGTTGAATCTCGCTTCTGGGCTGGCTAAACAGTAGGCTGCTAAACACCGTTATCTTCCAGCTGTTGCGTTGCGCTCTCACTTTTAAGTCCAAGACTAGGCGAAGGGGAGGTTCCGACGTCACACACATCTCCAGGATTTGATGACACATATATTGTTGTAGTAGCTAGTCTATTATGGCTAAATGTCGCTGACAAATTCTGCAGAAGCACAGAGTTATGATCATGTGCAGAAGCCATGTCAGGTGATTTCCCTGTGTTTTTAAGTGCGCACAATATTCATAATTAAATTCACCATTCATTATTGAAATGTATTTTAGAATGTATACTATATAGACTATAGCCTGTATACATTTGGATAAAGGAGATGGATACTATGTCTTACTCTGTCATAATTTTAATAATAATTATTATTATTAGAATTATAATAATAGCCTTATAGCCTATCTATACAGCATATAGGCCTACGCGTTCAAATGAGGATCTAGAATACAAGGCAAGGGGGAAAATAAAACAAAACAGGAAGTTTTTCATCTAAACAAGGGAAGAGCAATCTTAAATTATCATTCCATTGCCCAAAAAGCACAATTTTGTTTGTGATTATATTAATCCAATAAGAAAAATAAGAAGTCAGAGGAGAGCTGCTCAAAATGTCACATCATTGCATTAAAAGTCCTTTCATGCGAGTTATTTCGTGTGCTGATCTTTCTGCTCTAATCGACAGTACAATGTTTTATTTGAATCCACACACATATCAAATCATACCATATTTGGTCCTGGGTTTTGTAAACATTTTTGCCTGTTGGTAACATCCCCCACCCTTTCCTGAAATTAGCCTCAATTCAAAACACTTACTGGAAATTTGTCCTACTTGGCACTTCACTGCACGATTTTGTATTGTTCTTTACAGTAGAGACTACGGTTAGGTCTTAAATCATATGTCAAATGAACATAAGTGCAGTTGAGGTGATCTTTAGCAATGGTGATGGGCAGCTCTGCATCATGGCCACTCAAAGGACCGGTTGTTTAACCCTTTTCAACCTGGCCTCCCTAGCATGCTATAGAGTCCAAGAATTTGAAAGAATTTGTAAAAAATCAAAAAAATAGCAAAAAGTAATAAATAAATAAAAAAGCAGACATACACCAATCGCACCACAGCCTATTTTGAGCTTTTATAGATTGGTTATTTTTTCTAGGGATTAACCCATTAAAACCAGAAAAGCTGTGTAATTCTATATTTTAGCTATACGATATTCATAAAACTCAAACAGTAGTTCTCAAAAATAGCAGCTCCAAATCTCCACTGATATACAAGCACTTTGTGCCGTGCTGCAAGCATTTTGAAGAATCTTGAAAGTGTTGAATTATTTTGCACAATACTGTATGTTGAACTACTGATTTAGAAGGAATTTGTAGAATCGGTCTCAGGTCTTATTTTGATCTTCCCGATAGCCTACGATCCTTATGATGACATCATGCCTGAATACCAGTGGGTCACACATAAGGTTGGAGAGCTACATTCTCCTTATTGTGGTTAGAAGCTGCTGAAAACAGCTCTCGGTTCTTCTATTAGATTGTGAAAAGTCAGCATAAATTGTACAAAAAATAAAATAAAGGAAACAAAACAAAACAGCCTTTCCCTGTTTGTGAGTGTTATAGGGTTAGGCCTGATTCATATCTCCATGTCTACAGGCAGATCATTGCTTTAAATTGTAAGAAAGAGGTGCATGGTTTGTTTAAGTATAGACAACATGGGGTTATTCAACTCAAACAAAACCTTACACAAACTTTGAGAATGATTGTAATTATGCAAAGCAGCAGAAGAAATTCCTTAAATAAAAGGGGGTGGTACTAGACAAGAGTAAAAGCTACAAGGTCCAGCATGAATGTGCTCAGCAAGTTTCACAGTATTCCATACGATTTTGAGATATATAGGCCTAATGGAAATACTGGCCGAAGAGAGAAGAGGTCAAATCGGTATGGGCCACTCTCTCATATAAATGTGTGCAACAAATTCCATGGCATTATTATTCTCATTTTTTATGATATTGGAAAGTGGAGACAGACAGGAAACGAGGGGAGAGAGACAGAGAATGACATACAGCAGTTTGTCAGGAACCTAGGTGGCAGGACTGCTAGGCCGCCTCGGGCCCATAATTCTTTTTAAATTAAATTTAGAGTAGCCAATACATTTTACACCCTTTTTCTCCCCAATTTAGTCTTTATGCCAATGAATTCCTCCCCACACACACCACTGTGTTGTCACTGCTGCTGTATGATATCCTACTGCAGTACTGCCTTCATGGTACTCCTCCCGCCCAACACTCCCTGCTGACAGGTGCCGTCCCAGTTCTATAGGAGTACGTGCAGGTGCAGTGACCATTATCACCCTCCACCGCCGGCTTAAGATATTTCTTTGTTTGTCTTTATTTGATTTGTCTTTGACAGTAGACTGATAGGATGTATAACATGCAGCAAAGGTCGTTTGGATCGGGATTCGAACCCGTGACACGCTGTCGGGCTGGATTAGCAGCCTAGGTGGCCGGAGGTCTATATACGCCAGCCGTCCAGGACCAGCCAGTGTTTTTTTCAAGACCTGGTCAGCAGACACACCCATCCATTCTTTAACAACACCCTGTAGTCATTACCATCTGTCTGAGATGAGATGAAGAGGAACAAGAAAGAACAGCAACTCTTTAACTCATACTATAGCAGAGATAGTAACTTAGTAAAAGTAGGCTACTATAGTATTACGGTATCTAGTATTATACTGTATAATACACATTATTATATGAAAGCAGCAGTGATAAGCATAAATTCACTTACAAGCCGAAAATCATTGTGGTTTACATAAGAGTTGGTAAAAATTATGTATAAGAATGGATTATGTCCAAGTCCTCCGTAAACTGGTATTTCCAGGAAAATTATATGACATTTTGCTAATTGAACACACGCACACGCACGCACGCACGCACGCACGCACGCACACACGCACACGCACACACAAACGAGAACAGCATCATGTCATTGATGGAAAGTGTCAAAGCCTTATCACACACAAGAACATTCTCTACATACTGTATAGCTGTTAACCTGACGCTGCCAGATGAGGGCGGTATTGGGTAACCCTGTGAAACAAATTTGTGTAGCAAGCTTCTTGGATCTGGCAGCGTCAGGTTATATAGCTGTAGCACACCAGAGACTCTGGAGCATTGCCCAGTTCTATGAGACGTCTCCTGAGTGTTAATTTAACTCTAGAGTGTACAAACAGAACCAAATGGACCTGTGAAGGTCCATTTCATTTCATATGTACGCTCTCAGTAAGATACACTCAGGATTATTACTGTGTAAAACTTGTGTCTATTGTCACATTGTTGATAAGGACCAGTTATTTTCAACAAAATTGGGAAACAGAAAGCAATGTCACCACGAAATCCCAGGAGAATTACAATTAGTGCTTACTCATGGAGAGAATCCTGAGTAGGTTTCAGTATTATTACCTCCGGAATTTTTTATGGTATGCTGACATATAAGTGAAAGCACACAGCACAGTAACCAGTAGTACATTATTAGGTTATGTTATCCATGTTGGTCTGTCTATTTAGATAGATGTAGCCTGCATAGTTTTACTCATGCTTGATGTTGTCTTGCCACTCTGCTTGGCTGCTGTTGGTTGATATAGGCTTTAGCATTATTTTAGGCCTAAACCTCTGTACTATTGTGCAAAGTTGCACACTGTTAATAAAGTATTCAATCAAAAGTGTGTGTGTGTGTGTGTGTGTGTGTGTGTGTGTGTGTGTGGTAATACAAGGATAATTGTGGTCATTATTTGTCACATTATTTGTCTCACCCTTATCCTCTTCTTAGTTCAATAATTTCCATGCCACACAAAAGGCGGAAGCTGCACAGTGGAAGAAGTATTTCACTTCTGGGGGAAATATTGAGGCATGCTTGTCTCTCTGTAAATTCTCAGGAAGACATTCAGAAAGGCAAGCCTTTCTGGCAAGCCTTTCTGAATGACACTGCAGCGCCTGTATCGGATACAGGAGGAGTGGGCACCTCAGTGGGACAGGTCTGTGACCTCCAAATTCACATCTCGAAGGACCTCAAGGGGCCCTTGATTGAATACTGTATTAACAGTTTGCAGATTGTACAGAGGTAGCCTACGGTTTACAAAGACTGTTAAAAGGATAACACACAAATGTTTTGTGTTTCCATTCTCAGGTGCCCATCATAAGATCACCCTGAATCAAATGCCCCCCCCCCCGTGTTTACCCTACTATTATACCAATATGCCAATGAAAGACGTCCACAAACACAACACCAGAGGGAGCTCCACAAATCATGTTCAACCTAGATTTTAAACTCAAACAAGGGGTACATTCCTTCTACTGCTATGCCACCAAATGTGGAATGCCCTACCAAAAGTCCTACAAATTGTGAATCCTTACTCTCCTTCAAAACTGCTCAAAAAGAGCACTTACAGGTGCTGCCCCACCACACCACAAACACGCCTACAGTACACATTATCAATCAATCAATCAATCATGGCTGCCTGGTCTGGTCTATTCTACAACCTATGATGCCGTGGCTATTGGATATGAGGAGGGTGCCATCTTGTGGATCTTCTGAGCAAGACATCCAATGCCTCCAGATAAAGCAATGCTAAATGCTTTCAGTATTAATAGACTGAATGAATTACAGTTTATCAGAAGAATATACAGTCTATCAGCCATCTGTCAACAATGGGTATCAGCATGTAGGCCTGCAGTCTATGAAAAACTCACTTTGCAGTGTCCGGTGACTTGAGGTGGGATGAGTCTGGCTGAATGCTCCTCATCCTCGGTTGCTCAGAGGGCATAATTATGGGTGGGATTCTCCAGTATTAGGATATCTTCCAATTTCTTCTCCTCATCCTCCACAACCACCTCCAGATTGTCTAGTTCAACTCCAGCTGTAGAGATAGCCTTCCTCTTGTTGACTTCCCTTTGTTTTGATGTCACTAGTAGTAGTACTCCAGTACAGCATGCCACAGTAAAGAGGACACTAGAGATTGGTAGAACATCTGTATCAGCCTACACATTGAAGGACCTGAGGAGCCTCTCCAAGAAGAGCATCCTAGGTCAGTCCCTTCAGGCCTCAGTGTTGTCAGTCCATATGATTGAATACTATATATTAGACAAGGTACTGTCAGACATTTGAGCTAAAACAATGTCCTGGGGACTTGTTTCCATTGTGCTCCTATGTCCCCAACAACTCCCCTCATCTGGTGATGGGAGGTTGGGGTCCTCTTCTTGCTCTTTCCTATTATGTTGAAATGGAGGTGATAGCTATGAAGCTCTCCGACCACCAGGGCACTGTATTCCAGTGACTGCCAGGTTCCTTGGTATTCTGCACCAGTACCAGTGCTGCCCTGTAGTCTGACATACTGCGGCCTGTTGGTGAGGTAATCTCCACTCCAGGCCACCAGGTTGTAGCCCACCCACATCACAGAGAGGAGAAGCTGGGTGCATGGTGTTGAAGGCAAGCAAACCAATTCATTGTTTTGATGTTGGGAACTGCTTCAAAGTATAATTGAGGAATGGACATTCCTGAAATTTCAGATTCTGTAATTGCTTTTCTATGGTTACAAATAAATAAATACATACAATGAGAGCATTTCAGTAATGACAGGGTAATTAGACATTAAGGAAATGTGACATGGAAATTTACGAGTTACATAATAGAATTCTGATTAGTTTTCTATTTATCAATTTACAAAGTTCTATTTTATCTGATGTAACAAGTCAAAGAAGACATGGGAGAGATAAACATATAGCTATACATTTGAGGTAGCAAATGTCATTTTCTTCCTCTGTATCCTACTGTAACTTTGTTATGTTTTAAAAATGTAACTATACTCATGTTGAGGCATAATCTCATGACATCATCTGGCAATCCTTTCTAGTTTCTACTATAGTTGACAGGCATGATCACATGATCACTGGGCCTTATAATCAGGTCAATTGCATTAATAAATAACAAATAAAAATCATATAATAGGCCTATGGCTCAGTTATCATGACACTTTTGTGCAAGCTGAGACTAAGCACCAGCGGATTGTCAGAAAAAGGGTGACTCCCCGCAGAGATAGGTCTGCAAACCAGTCCGGTGTCATTCCTGCATCAGGCAGAGCACACAGCGCCCTGGGCCAAACGGCCTGCCTATTTTGACACCAGACGATGGGAATGTTTGCTTTCTATCTGAATCTTACCCGCATGGCCAGCATCATGGGCTCCGTGCAGTTCAGCCCCAAACTATGTCCTATATGGTTGCGGTAGTGAGATTCTGTGAGTCTTCAGTATAGTGTCTAATGATTTAGGCACTCACATTGAGTTATATCCTATAGGCCTATATGAGATAAATCATTCTAGGCCTGACTGAGATAAAGACTTCTGCAAATCAACTATATCTTAATTAGTAGGCTACCTGTTGAGACTAAATAAAACATACAAGCTTATACAGTATAGTCAGTTTATTATTATATGCTATATATATATATATATATATATATATTCTACAATAATTGTTTTAAACAAATCCAATGATGGCCATATGGGTTTGTAAAAGTTGGTCTGTGACTTTGAAGACATGGGTTAATTGTCATCGTGCTACCTCTACTACCGGTTTTACCTGAAGATGTGCCTTGGGCTGATCAGGTCAAAAGCAAAAATGTAAATGCATGGATTAAAACTGCGCGTGCGTGTGTTTTGTGTTATCAGTGTATGACTGGTGCAGCCAGGCAAGCTAGCGTTTTTTTTAATTATTATTAGGCTATTTTAACTTTCATGTCAGAGTCAGACTTTAAGTGTATTTGTATAGGACTATTACCAAAACAGAGAATATTGAAGTTGGCGTGCGTGCACCGTGTGTGTGTGTGTGTGCGCGCGCCTGCGCGCGTGCACACTATTCTCACAGTTGCAGCGTGTATGATGGGCGTGTTTCTTTACCATGTCTCAACACGGCGTGGAAGGAACGGCACGGCAGTTCACTCAATTTGACAACTAGGTGAGGCACAGAATGACATGTGTCGTGTTATTTTAACTTAAACTTCTATTGCCAATTCACTTTCTATAGCGCAACTTTACGTTAATAACCAGCACTAGCCGCGTTCTTACGGACAGACCATGTAACCATGCAGGTGAGTTGAATTTTGTTCTTTAATTCCTTGAGCGTGGGTTTGCCCTTGACTCCTAACATGTATATTTGTTTAGGCCTACAGTTTTCCTCAACATCATTTTAAAAAAGAGCGCATAATGTAAGCCTATCATTGGTGATCATGACACAAACAGTTCAGTTAGTCAGCCTTACCTGCGCACACCTGTTATACCTAGCTGTACGTGTTTCAGTCTGCTCCACCTTTAATAAAAACGAAACAAAACATTGTTTGAAATTATTCCAGGCCTATACATTTCGAGAGATAGGCCTATAGAGAATAACCATTCTGTTCTATTCCTCATTACACAGTAGCAGAGCCAGGACCACAAAATGCATGATGTAACATGTGGCACACATCTCCAACCCGCACTCAACGCTGACATGCAGCAGGCCTGGCTATAGCCTACAACAGTTATCATCGCATGATAGCAGTTTGTCCTGCACTGGTGTCACCCGCACCGCTGGAAACTTTGGCTGGGAATGTACTTGCTCAAGAATTTCAGTCATTGTTTCTGGTAGTGTGTGTAACATCATTTATGCAACAGGATGGAATCTCAAGTTGGACTGATAGCTATACATTGGGCAGCTCCTCAGACGCTGAAGATAAAATGCCCACTGGCTGTCCCTGGATTGAGAAAGACCTGAAATCAGTCAAATGCTCCAGACAACTGGTTGTGAGTAGGGTTAGCCTTCTTCCATCTCATGATTCTAGAAGACTTCATACAAACTTTTGTTTTATTAACTCTGAGTCTCCACAATATATAGGAGACACACACACACACACACACACACACACACACACACACACAATGACAGACAAATATATCCCACTTTAAAAATGGCTGTATGATTATTATTTTTTTATGCGCCAGCTGCTGCTGTAGCCAATAGATGCTTAAATTAGCTTCCCACCCTCAGTGCAAGACTATTTCATTGTGCCAGCCACCATGGTTGGGTGGGTGTAACTTGACATAAGCAGCTGTGGGCAGCTGCTTCAGTGTTGCCACATGCAGAGGAGGAGCCTTCAATATGTCAGGTATGTTGGTGAACCAGCTCTGCTCAGGCACTCACAACCAGCTGAAGTTGGATTTCTATGATCATGAAAGGGTGGGAACCTGTACTTTGACTGAGTGCCACAAAGTGTGGATGATTATACATGTAGTACAATATATGCCATCAATCACTCATTATGCTGTATGCATTATGTAATAAAGTCACCAGGTTCTTACATGGAGTATATTGTGCAATGAATAAATCCAAGGTTTTACATACAGACCACACCACAGCACATGTAAATTCCTATTATGTCTGCAAGATTTTCTGCATTTACAGTTGCTTTTTGCCAACGATTGCACAAACCAGCAAGCTCTGCTGTTTTGAATTAACTGTTCTTCGCCACTTATACTTTAGGGATGATTCAAAGCCGAATAGTTCAGTTTCTCTACGCACACAGCTAGAGGCATCGGTTTCTTGAAACAGGTTTGTCTCTCATTCGGTGGGGCTGACCTAAGTTGAGGAAGTTTCAGTATTGACAAGGATTATGCATGGCAATAGTAGGTAACTGGTTAACAATGCAACAGCAAATTAAAAAAACAATTGTGATGTAATCGACATGTTCAACATTCTTATACACATTTACCAGACCCCATCCTGACTGGATAAGAACATTTTGATCACTACCGTCTATAAACTAAAATATTAAGCATTATCAGAAATATCACATCAAGAAATGGTTATCGTCAAAATTTTGTACTGAACGGTGCTAAAAAGCTGTGACTACAAGGGCCATGGACATTTTGTATGATGTAACCATTTCTGATTTATTGTGCTAATTAGGTGACAATTGCAGCTTAACTCAGGACAAAAGTTGTAAATGAGTATATCATGTACCAAGTGCAGTGTGCCTTGAGCCTTAAACCTGGAAAGATCCTTGTCAACATTTGAAGAGAACACCCAGTGTAATTTTCCTGCAACCAAATTATGCCCTTATTGGGGATGGTTTAAACCTGTTCTCCAGGAAGACTTGTCATTTTTTGTTTACTGTGATACTGGCAATAGGAGTGGCACAACAGTGACATGGTGCTGTCAAAAATAACACCTTATTTGAGTTCAAATGAGGCTACAAACTTCCTTTAATGCTACACAATCCACAAACTAAATTAATGAATACAATACCATTTTAACTAATCTCTATGACAGAGTATGTTAATAAAACTAGGACACCTACAGTACTTGAGAAATAGTACAGCTTGAAGCTCATATCACAATATCTCTCCTGACCAAACAGGGAGTGATATAAATTTGGTCTGCGGGTCCTAAGATGGAAACCTCCCCACAAACTTGAGGTCTCACAATTAATCCTTTAATGGACATGTTCTCTCTGGAACTCTATAGCTATAGCTCGATCCAATGGGGCACAAGAAAACACACTTGACATCTTATCCACAGCATTTGGCATCAACTTAAATGATGCCATTAACACTATATCCACTTATGGTCTCGATTAGTTATTTTTTCTCTTTTACTTTTCTTTCTCTTGTGGAAGAAGGGACATCCGCACACTGCCACTTGCTAGTTCAGAGCAATTTTATTAATTGAGCAACGTTTCGGTCTTGCGACTTTTCTTTCTCTTCCAATGGTAAAGTACCTGCCTTGCTTCAGCTTTTAGCCGTATTGTATTTTTTTTTATCCGTTTGCTTACTTATCCTTCCTGTCTATGCTGTTCAACCTGTGGGGTGGGGGAAACCTTTTAACAAAAAAAATCACACCTGTGTGAACTGAGTGGTGCAACTCTCCCCCTGCCTCTCTCTCTCTGTAATTAGCAGGCAACAGTATCTCTCTCTCTCCGTTTCTGGCACAACAGCGCCACTACTGGTAATCTAAACATCGGGACATAGTCACAGTCACATTGCTGTTCCTTGGAGTGGTTGCACCACTCAAACTAAATAGAAACTTTATCACAAAAAAATAAAAATAATTAAAATGGGAAGAGATGAAATAATCGAGCAGACAAAATTGTAACTATTATGTTTGTGGGCTTCTCTCTGAAATGTATAACCCACCTGAACATGGTTGTTTTGTTAGACTGGCTTATTAGCCATGCTATCAATACAAGACTGCAAAAATAAATTAAACCATATTCATGAAAACGGGAAATGTTGATAGTTTATTACAGTTTGAGATGATAACGGTAAGAGTGATTCTTTTAGGCTATTGGTTTCACTTAATTAAAAGAAAAATACCCTATACCTTTTACCATATCATTTTCTCTGTTACAGTAAGTGCCAACACATACATGTGTTGGTTCTTGATTGATAAGATTGCATACAAGCCCTGGATTAAAGAAAAGTTAAAACTCAACGTTCAAATTTCCTTCTGGATTGCACTCAAAGCCAAGCACCCATCAAATACTCACTCAGGATCAAGGCATCCTCCTCAAGCTACTTTTGTTCTTCCCTTCAATCATCAATATGTCCACAAGGTGGGGCTATTATCAAAGAAAGTATGAACACCAGCTCAGAGGAGTGGTAGTTTAGCTACAACCTGCACAGCAACATCCTGACTGTTAATTTAACTCCGTGTGTACAATCTTTACACTCTCAAGGCTACATTAACACATTTTACTGTGCATAGATCAACTTCTTAAGAGCTGATAATTACATCTTCAACAAAGTCCCTGAAAGAAAAATCACATGTACTATATGGCACCAATACCCATTCCATCACTTACAATCAGCAAATACAACAAATGTAGAAACAATTCCATTCCATCAGAACAATCAGCACATACAACAAATGCAGAAACTCCACCTATAAATGTCTCTACATCTTGGCCTTTTGTCAATACAAACATTAACACACTTCCTTCTAGACAATGCAGATCAATGGGGAGAGGATAATATGACGGAATATGAATCAAACTTTCTCCATCTGAATTGCAAAGGACTTACTGGTGGAAGCATGTGCTATAAATGTTTCATTACAAAACGAATGTAGAAGAGGTTACTGCAGTACAATATTTATGAAGATTCCTCTGAAATATACCTATGATTTGTTTAGAGTGAGTCCCTCTGTTAGCAAAATGGCATGGTATAAAATACAATACATGGTACAAAATCCAACAGTTGGCTAATAAAGTTTGAATGTTACTTTCCATTTCCACTGCCCACTCCTATTCAATATGAACATAAAATTACTGGCCACAGAGCAGTGGAAACAAGACGTAAAATAAGTCCCTTTGAGTGGAGTTATTTCATTAAAATGTTTTTCTTTCTCTCTGGTTTAATTTCAGTCTTTCCCTGTGTCCAATCCAGATGCAGTTCTATTACGGGAATGTTTGCTTTTACTGCAAGCAGGAAACGATGGTAGACTTGCAGGACAAGAAAGAAAGAAGGAAATTAATGGTTGGGGGGGCGACAGAGGGACAGCGTGATTGGTGAGCGAAATGAATGAAAGAGGACATAACTACAATGTATTTATAAAATAAATAAAATAAAACTAAACAGAGGATGAAATCATGTACTTAAAACATTGGGGGGGGTGGGGGAGAACGCTAATCACTTTTATACGTTGTACAAGAAAAATAGCCGATCTACAAGCTCACAACGTGAAGCATTGTGAGCTTGCCCTGTGGATCTGCCATTATCTATTATTCTGCCATTTTCAAAGACCTGCCCAAAATAGGGACCCCACCCCAGGATAAAAGTGGTTAAAACCATTAAGGAGCATGTGTACAAATTCAGACATTTACATTTAAATAAATCAACAACAGCAACCTTTCAATCACACCATGTCGATGCCATCAGCACAAGCATGAATTTAGGTTTTGGCACAGACCCGTGACGTACATGCATCTCATGTCACTGCTCCATATTCTGACAGGGCTTAGCACGTATAGCTGACTTACTTCGGTTCGTAAACGACCAAGCTGATATCAAATACTGTTGGGAAAAAATATATATTTCAAAGCAGTATATTGGTTTAGCATATATTTTGTTCAGTCACAAAGAGTAGATTATTGGCTTTTTGTTGTGGCTTCGTCAATAGTTGACAGGCAGCCAGATAGACTGATAGAGCAACAGAAATGCATGTACACAGGTGTACACTTTCAGTAAGCATGCACATAGAAACACTTTAGAGTCACACACAGAATGTCCTCCATTCCTCCACCTGTACCCTTTCTCACCAGGGTAGATAATTTGAAATCTAATCCGCCTCAGAAGCAGAGGATGACAGTCTATACAGCCAGCTATAAATGCACGGACGAACACGAAGTACCACCTCCTCTGGAGCAGAAAAACCAGCAAACACGTCAGCCAAAAGGCCCAGCATCTTGATATGATATAGGTATTGTTCGTTTTGTGCATTATATTATGATAGAAACATGTCCCTTGGAAAGGATATGCAGTGTGGCACGTGGACAAGATACCCATGGAGCCTTGTTGCACAGCATGGCACGTAGACAGATGGTTAAGAGCTGCAGCCTGGGAGAATGACGACCCATGCAGCTGCCATGTTGGATCTAAGACACTGCAGCAGCCATGTTGGATTGAGCATCAGGCACACGTCCCACAGAGAGGAAGATGCGTGTACCGAGTTGTAAATCCAGCAGAGGCCCTAAAGCCCATGTGACGGAAAGGTGCGCAGATGAAGGACGGAACATCGGCACATGTACGACCACAACAAGAGAGGAATGGCTCCTCGACTTCAAACAGCTAAGAACCATTGGAGTTCATCTCACAAGGCAGCAGCTCCTTTAGCTCGACTTTGTGTCGAGCCAGTTAAAAAGGAAAGAAATATATAATAATGATAAAAAGATAATTAAAAAAAGGAAAAGATTAACTTGGTCCAGCACTCGAAAACATGCTTTCTCAACTCTGGTCCAACTTTGGAAGGAAAAAAAAGAAATCCCATTTCCAATGCATTTTCTGTCCCATGGCTCTTGGACAAAGTCCAGAGAGGATTCGGTAAAAACAAAACAAAAATCCAACTTTAAAAAAATTGTAACAAAGGAGAACAGATATAATTGATGGACACTACAGCACAGGGATCCTCAGTCATTGCCTATAATAGGCACCTGGAAAAGAGCGAAAAATAAGAGTTGACACAAGCTTTTTGACTCCTCATGCTACCAGTTGTGTCACACTAAATAAAATATGAGAAAACACCACTTGCCACTAAGTTCACTGCAAACATAGGAAATTGGAGATGCTTTATTTATTTTTTGCCAAATGTCAATAAAAACTAAATCAATGAATCATTTGAACAGATGAGACGAGAAAGTAAATATTGTTAAAGGTATATTCAGTGATTTCACTTAATTAAAATATCACTTATTTTTTTGTTTTGTTGTGATAATCCTCCCTACTATAGAGTGTGCTGGCCATATAAGGAGTTCCTCCCTGTCCCCAGTTAACCCCCTGGGGGTCAAAAAACCTTAGGTTTCGTTTTTGACTCTCTATCCTGATTGGACGAAAGGCTGGGTCCCACAGCCAAAAACGAAACCTAAGGTTTTTTGAGTGAAATCACTGAATATACCTTTAATTGAAGATTAGAAAATAGAAATGTATTTCATGTCTGTTTTAATTTGTTAAAAAAAAAAAAAAAAAAAAAGTGTCAACTTCCTAATATTTCAACATCTTTATATATATATTTGTCCAAATATGTCCATTTTGTTCATTCGTATTTAGACTACAATCCTTTGTGTGGATGTGTGCAAATAGATTGAGGCCGTCATAAATTGGAAAACATGTCTTACTCATGGTGTTTGTGTTTTTAAAACATATTGTAGTGGTAGGTCTTAGCTTACACATTGGAATAAAAAGTGCTCATGGTCTTGAAAAGGTTGGTTAACACTGCTGTGTTACACTAAAGTGATGCCTTGCTCTCTAGTAGATGGACAAACCTTTGTAAGCAGCCTCAGGTCTGGAGGGAGCACGGGGGGTGAAGGGGTTCTCTGAGTAGCCGTAGGGAGAGCTGTTCACATTCTCATAGTCATGTGTACGAGGCTGAGGAGGCCTGGCAGGAAATGGAACAAACGACAACGTGAGCGATACCACAATAGAAGTTTCACATCTTCTTCTAGTGGCGGTTCAGCGGGCGGTATTTTGCATTATAGCCCGATCCATGGGGTTGACACCAACGGTTGCACGACTGCCCATGGAAGGTAAATAAAATAGTCGGGCGGAGGCGTTTGCTTTCAGGCAAGTGTGTTTTCCAACAGTCTTTAATTCGCTATGTATACAACAAGAGATATCAATCTATAAACAATTGAAAGTGCGTGCACACACACACACACACACACACACACACACACACACACACACACACACACACACACACACACACACCTTTGTTTTATGTACTGTATGTGATCTTTATTCTTCAGCAAGGGTAACAAAATCACCCTACATTTTATATATAACAACAGGAGATTGAAAGAAGCAACATGAGCAGTTTGTGTACCTGGAAGGCTTGTTGTGGTTCCTCTGTCTCTGGCTCTGGTGTTCCTGCTCCTCCCGGGTTCTGGGTCGGACCACCTCCTCTGAGCTTGGCTGGAAACGCACAGTGGAAAAAAGTGACACGTTTTAAAATAAATTCTGGTCTGCTGCTCTCTGTTACAGCAGCCAACAGCAAGCCACAGTGTGTGTGGAAAGACTGTTCAGATTCTTTGTCTTCCCGTTTCCGAGAGCATTATTTGACATATAGAGTGTGACTATAAATCGCTCCAGACTGCAAAATTCTATGTTAAAACCAGAAGGAATGATATAGAAAAAAAGAATCACCCTGTATTCTCCCTCATGCCGCCTCCTCTCCATCGCCATTCTCTCCATCGCTAACCTCTCTCTGTCCTTCTCTTTCTCCCGCTCCTTCTCTTTGTTCTTCTTGTATTCCTTGATTTCCTTCTTTTCCTGCTCCATCAGAAGCCGGGCAATTTCCTGCAAAAAACCCAAGTTAGTTTAATGGTACACACCAGTCCCAAAACATCACCGTCCTTCCGAATCCTGCCACATTGATGCAGCATTGTACATTGTCTAAAACATACACAGCTTTGAGGTGAAGAGAGTGATAAAATAACAGAGAGAGGGTGATAACTAACTATCACCCTTTCGCTTCGAAGTGCCACCACGTCCAGAAGGAACTCAGCACGTCAATCATGGCTGCTGTGGTTGTTATGTTGATCAAATGCTTGATTCCAATCATCATAGTAAACAAATCATCACCAGGCAATGATGAATACCTGGGTCATAAGCAGAGGTGGACATTTACTTTTGTAAATCTAACCCAAGTACAAATTTTGTCCCCAAGTCAGTACTTAAGTACAAATGTTGTACTTAAGTACGGTACACATTTTGTACTTAAGTACAGTACTTGGGTTTTGCGTATATTACATTAGTTATTTATTATTTACTTTGATTGTCCCTACTTCTATGTTATCTTGCTTTTATTAGATTCTATTAGTATTAGTTTATCATTAGGAGTATTTGACAAAGATCTTCAATGGGGTTTGAGGACCTACTTATTATTTTGGGGTACAAACGGTTAAAAACATAATGGGTGTGTGTGCACTGCATGTGTATTACACGTCTACAAAACAACAAAAAGTTGTATAGTTGACTGAACAGCGGAAAAGAATAGATAAAGAATGGAGGATGAAAAAGAAGATTGTGTGAAAATAAATTCAAAATACGTTTCCAGACTTGGTTTGGCACCGGCGGCTACTAACCTCATCCTGAGCCACTTGGGCTGCGCGCTTGTCGATCTTGCTTGCCTAA
This sequence comes from Protomyctophum parallelum, assembly GCF_964188405.1. Classification (NCBI taxonomy): domain Eukaryota; kingdom Metazoa; phylum Chordata; class Actinopteri; order Myctophiformes; family Myctophidae; genus Protomyctophum; species Protomyctophum parallelum. Next base: position 16,522,883 of record NC_139701.1, on the reverse strand, counting down.
AACAAACAAAAAAGAAAAACAATCAAACTTCTCCCCAGACACCGTTCCCATGACTGTCATTATATAACATGGGAAGTGACAACCTTTTTTTAACAGACATCTAAAGTCACAAATGGCTTCAAAGACATTCAAAGCTCTGAAGTTATATCCACACAGCAAATTAAGCTGAGCCATTGTTTTATTCCTAATGGTTCCAGATGTTGAAGTTGGCAGAAAATGGCTTAAGACATTAAATACCCATTGTGTAATTTATTTAAAAGGTGGTCTGGTTAGGAACACAAGCTTTGTATTACAGACTATAAAAAAATCACTTGCACTAGAAAAGCAATATTTCAAGAGTTATGTCCTTTCACACCAGCAGTGGCACTAATAATCAATATAAAATATAAAATGTCACGATCATTTCACAAAATCTTTATTTCGGTGACACCACATTCATACAGGTTTATGATTTTATTCACGCAAAAAAAGAGACCTTATTTCGAAAAAGAATAACGTCCCATCATAAAAAGCTGTTTAAATTCATGCAAATTAATCACAAAATATATGGCTGTAGTAGTGGAGTAGTGATTTTAATCAGCTTGTAGCGCTTGCATTGGTTAACATAATTTATATAGCATGTAATTTAGACGGATACCAGCCAGGTTCATTTGTTGACCTGGCATTTGTATAGATTCAATGTACATCATGTTGTTTATTATTTTTGACATTATATTGTTTAGACTGATGCTATGTTCTTGGTTTACCTATGATCCTATACTGAGGCACTACACCTTGTGTTTACCTACTGTAAATAGCTCTGAATTAAGAGCGTCTACTAAATGACTAAATTGAAAATCGTTAGATCACCAATTTTGGGCGGGAACCCTTTTTGGTGTTAGCATTAGGCTTTATGCTTTAGCTATTGAAAAATAGCAGATCTACAAGCTCATAGCGCGCCACCGAGTGGTGCGCTACGAGCTTGTAGGTCTGCTATATTTTTTTAAATCGAAGAACGACTGACATAGAAACATAGCTTGTTCAGAAAACTGTCAGGATGTAGAAGACATTTTAGAATCTGATCTCAGGTTAGAATGGGTTAATAAAATCTACTACTGCCCCCTTCCTCACCTTGAGCTCCTCGTCCTGTAGCTTCCTGGCGACCTCCATGTCTATGATCTCCTGCTCTCTGATGTCCAGCCGTGTGAGGCCCTGGGTGGCCTCCTTCAGCGCTGCTACCACTGGCCCACCTCCTCGGTGGACAAGGCGACCTGCATACGGAATGGCGTCCATTAAAAGATGGACGCAACAGGAGTACATGTTTGTCTCCCAACATACCCAAAATAGCTGCTGTGTCTGTTGGTTTTGCACCTTGTAGTTTTGGTTTTTATGCATTTATGTGCCTGGGAATATGAACCCCCCCCCCCTAAAACTGGAGGTCTAGAACTTGGGGTCATGTGATCAGTGACATCACAACAGTGTACTATTTGGCCTCGTTGTGATGTCACTGATCACATGACCCCAAGTTCTAGACCTCCAGTTCTAGGCTAAACAGAAGGGGGGAAATTAAGTATATTAATGTCATAGTTCAATGTTGAAAATGAGTGGTATTCTTCTTTAAACTCTACTTTAGAAATGAACAGTACAACCAGCCCACTGACATGGCAGCTCTTGAGTAATATTGCATTTGGGAATCAAACGTGAGAGTACTGGCATGACATTAATGATGAAGCATACTGTAGCAACCAGATATTGACAAATTCAAAATATTTCTATCTAAGCATAGTTAGGGTTGATGTTATTAGCCCGACAATGGCAGATTAAGCAAGCCACCACACACACAGCACTGGTTCAACCCCATCAAAGATCAGTTTAGGATCATTGGAATAGTAATCATTAGCCTCAAATTGAATCATCATCTTCCTTGTCATCATCATCATCATCCAACTTTAACACCATTAAAGATTAGGACAATAGCAATGTAGAGGAAGGTAAATTCAGAGAGAATGCTGATTGTAGTGAATGTTGTCATCAGGGGTTTACAGCACCACCACCCAAAGCCCCAAGATGTCCCCCCAGTGGGAAAGCAGCCCCAACCTTTACACACCAACAAACCACACAGACACCCAAGATGGACCCGGGTGCCGGATGTGGGCTCAGCCGGGCTTGTACCTGTCTCCCGGGAAGAGTCAGTATCACTTCGCTCCCTGCTGGGACCCTCCCCGTCTCGAGGGTCCCAAGGCTCCCTCCTCTCCCCTCTCCCATCGTTGCTCCTGTGCTCCTCAAAGACCTCCCCGGGTCCAGGGTAGACGCAATGCCGGCCCCTGGCCCTCCTTTCCCTTTCACCATCACCAAGGTCATCCACCATCTCCACCTCCTCCCTCAACAAGTCTCTGCTGTGGCCAGGCACTGGTTCCTCCTCAAGGACCCTTTCCCTGCTCCTTGTTCTCCCTCCGTGTCCTTCTCTGTCCTTTTGCCTCTGCCTGTCCCTTTCCCTCGCTTTGTCCCCCTTCTGACCTCTGCCTATATCTCTCTCTTTGTCTCGCCTGGCGGGATCATCTCTATCTCTCCTCTGGTCTCTTCCCATGTCCCTTTCTACATTCCTGCCTTTCTCTCTGTCTCGAGTTTTGTCCCTTTCTCTGTCTCCAAGTCTGTTGCCTTCTCTGTCATAGTCTCTCTCCCGCCGATCCCTGTCTCTCTCTACGGGGCTATGTGGCGCCGGCGGTCGGGCAGGCCTGTCCTTCCTCCTCACTACCCTCTCCACTTCATCCCCCCTCTGACCCCTGACTCTGCCAGTCTCTGTAGGCTGGTAGTCTGGGTACCTATCCTTGTGTTTGCCTCTTGGGGAGAGTAGATGTTCGGGATATGGATCTGCGTGCCTACTACGTCCACCATCAGCCGGTGGGTAGTGTTCCGGGTATCTGGAACGGCTATGAGGCGCCACAGGGTCCTGTTTTGGGTCCCTGCTCCTTTTGGGCTCGACAGAGTTGTACTCTGGTGAGTGTTCGCGATGGGAACCGATTGGTTCATCGTGCCGGCTCGGGGAATGTCTATCAGAGGAGCCAGAGCCATGACGGCTGGGTTTGTCCAGGTCATGGGGCAGCACTCGTGCTGCTAGGCAAGGTGGAGATGATGGACATGGTAGAGGGGATGATGGTTGATGAGAGCATAGAGACGGGAACAACAACACAGACACAATGTGAGCTAAAAGCTAAGGGTTAGGGTTAGTATGCACAGAGTTAGTACCTGTTGAGCAGAGGGTTTGTAAGTAATGACAAATACAAAACACCAGGCTACCCTGAGAATAGAAGAACAGCAGAGGAATGGAAATGGGGTCAGGATTTGGACAAGATGGAAGACAGGTTTAGCAGGACTGAGGTCTATGGTGCAGGCCTCATTATGACAACAATGGAAACGTCACTGGTATAGGCGAAGGCATTTCGTATTAAATATGAAACACACAATATGCCCTGTCGTAATGTGTGGCATTTGATATCTTAGCCTAAAATCAATACATGACAAAGCAAGTCTTGGCATCAAGCCAGCTACTGTAATAAGGCTGTTGCAACTAAGAATGAAAACAAAATGACAAACTAGTCGCGCTAATAGTTATTAAAGTTAATTGTAGAATAAATCACATTTCAGAGTAAACCACCCTCCTGTGAACTCACATATGATTGGCCAACATTAAGTGAAAGGAATAGCATGAGGAGGAAGCACACAGCGAACAAGCCTGTAAGCGGAATGGAATGATAGTCATCTCCTGCCTGGTTCACTTCTACCGTTTACTTTTAAATGTTTGAAATGAGTAGCTAGCTACTGTAGGGCATGACAGACAACCTACCAACTACCTGCAAAGTGGACAGGGTTCCCCTAAAGGACGTTGATCTCTGCTGCTGACTGTGCCATTCTCCATTTCAAAATTGCATACAATTCAGACTTTCCATTAGTGACAGGACTTGGAAGAATATTTTTGATCAAAGTCAACAAGGAAATTAAGACCGTCAATGGGTTCATATTCTTTGTTAGATTGTTATACACAACTGTACGACACCATCGACGACTTTAAGTGTTGCATTATAAATCTAAGTGGCACTTCCTTGAATCCTTTCTGCCATCTTCCTTTTACATGTTGTCTCATATTTCTCTGGCTTCTGGTACCTTTCAACCAATGCATCTTTTCTGCTGTCGGTTTATCATGCTGCTTTATGAGTGTCTGCAAGCATCACCTAATTTCCTGTGTGAAGTAGCCGATCGCTACAGATAGATACATCACTGATACATGATTGAGAATACATCCATATTGTATGTACGGTAAGTGTGTCTCAGCACCCATATATACACTATATTTGCAATTATGCATGCATCATGCATATGTATGCGTGTGTGTTTTACTGTGTGTTCACAATTGTATTATCGTCCTCCAAAAGAGGATAATGAAAGTGACACAGGTTTGATTACCGGTATATATTTTAACCCATTCTGAACGGGCACCCATTTTGGTGTCAGCATCATGTTATGCTTTAGCTATTGAAAAATAGCAGATCTACAAGCTCATATCGCGCCACCGAGTGGCGCGATACGAGCTTGTAGGTCTGCTATTTTTGAAAAATCGAAGAGCGACTGACATTTCTAGAATCTGATCTCAGGTCAGAATGGGTTAATCAGACCAGTGTGTGTCCAGTGGAAACCTCGTATGAATCTGATCTCAGGTCAGAATGGGTTAAATGACAGCGTCAGTAATTCAAAACAGATCATCCCTTCATAGGAAGTTGAACAAACATAAGACTGCTTTGAGCAAAAGCTCAGTATATTGACCCTACACAAGCGCCTCAGCTGAACTCAACAGCTTTGGTTTGACAAAAACAAATAGAAGCAGCTGAATCAGAGTCTTTGTTATGCTGTGTACACGTTCACGGCACGCCACCCTGCTGCCAGTTACTGTACACAGGTGTTATGTGCACATGGAAGCACATAGCTAGGGTGTTAAGACGGGAGAGGTTGCATAAGTTGCAGCGTTATGCCTGATCTATACATAGTCATAAAATGGTGTTGCACACTGCAAATAGCCAAAAGCTACATACACAGAGAGAAAGTGGAAGATGGGTAATGTCATCATACGCATGTGCAGTACACAGGAGTCGTTCATAATCACCCAATTTTGGCCAAGGATGTCAACAGACTTCAAACACTGACACTGTACTGTATGCCATACAGTACAAAGGTTGGGAAACACTGCTGTATGGATAACAAAGTACATGTACAACTCTTAAGCCCCATGTCATACTGCACTTTGCAAAATGTGAAAATAGCTGATCTATAAGCTCATCACAATACATTGCGATGCAATGTGAGCTTGTAGTTCTGTTTTTTATTTAATAATTTTTACATTTTGAAAAATGTTTGCTAATAATGTAATGCCCAAATTAGGGATGGCATGGTTTAAGTGATTAAGGCCATTGTGTGTGTGTGTGTGTGTGTGTGTAGGCCTACCCTACGTGAACTTTCTGCGCCTGAATTCTGTTACCGTTTCCCTTCACATTACATTATCATTCAGCTGAACAAAACTGTCTTACATTACCGACACGACATTCATTCAACTGCCATTAACATTAAGATTGCCCTGTGCATGGAAAATAAATATTTGCATGGAAAATAAATATTTGGGCAAATGAAGTTTGCTTTCTGGTTGTGCTAATAAGCAAGTTCTTTTCCCAAGACTGTACAAGTACAACCTTCTTTTGTTAGCCATTTACACAAAATCAGATCGATCAATCTTGTCAGCAATATCTCAGTCTTCAGTGATGCACACAGAGTGCATCGCTGAAGAGATAGAGATAGAAGAGATAGTGCTGACAAGATTGTGTGTCACACACACACACACAGTTGCACGCGCACGGACACACGCACGCTGTTGGCCACATGTAGCACCCTCAAATCACTCAGTGCCGCACTCAGCCCTACAGTACATTACTCAAATTGTGTTTGCTGCACTTAAAATGCTCTGTCACAGTATTATAGTTTGTGGGTGTTAGTGTTACCTTGCTAAAGATAACAAAATGTGCAGACCGCAGAGCAAAACAAAAGGCAACTGACAACACATCCTCTTTCCATTAGTTTTGTTGTTTCAGAAAAGCCAGAAAACATCTCTCTCTCTCTCTGATCTGTATACGCAACAGTACAGCACAATGAGAACTCTGGCAACCATATCAGTGAATTTCTGTCTCGGGCCAAAATGTGATTGCCAAGTGATGTGTGATGGAACCAAACCAAACAAGCAGCGCCGAAATATGGCTGCAGCTGTGTAACTCTGATTGTTAATTGCAATGAGTGCCTGCACAACCAGAATTTCACCCATGTTACTTGTAATGTGTTGTGACAATAAAGTGATTGATTGATTGATATAGCTGCACACAGCTTCAATCACAGTCACCATCAGACAATGTGTCACTGATTCCTGGACAGGATTTATACATCCATTCTTTATGTGTGCATATTAAGGAATGGACAAGAACACCACATTTTATCATCTTGCATGCTTTAGACACCGCTGGTGTGACATAGATGACCATGTATACATCTATCAATTAAATCAATCAATCAATCAATATATCCATCCATGCATTTATCTCCTGACTTCATTGTTGGTGCAAATCTGAAAGTGTTAGAGGGCATCTTAAACCAGCTAATCCTAATCTAATCGTTCAGAACACATGAGAGATGAGACACAAACCTCTGCAGTCAACGCTAAGCATTCCAAAACTAATGTAGTGTTTGTACTTGAAAGGGGAAGATAAGATTGAGATAACAAATGATGTGCTTTCCCTGTAGGTTAACTACAGTATAATTCTTAGAACAGAAAATCATCAAGTCATGAAAATCTCAGTCCCAGGTCAGCAACCAACCAAGTACCCAGCTTTGTACAGTGTCAAAGTCGCACAATCATACACCAACACATGCCTGGAAAACAGACTGTGGCACAACAGGCGCGCACACGCACACACACACACACACACACACACACACACACACACACACACACACACACACACACACACACACTCACCTCCTTGATCCTCAAAGTACTCCTCCTCAAAGTTGGCCTCCAGCTGTTTCTGTCTCTTTCGCTCTTCCTTCATCAACTTCTCCTGCATCTTACGAGCGATGGCCTACATGAGGCAAATAAAAAGGATAACAGAATAAACAAGTCTTCCACAAAATAGGTTCCATTCCTGCTGGAGAACTGGGTCGCATTTCTTTATCTACGCTCTCCTGTCTATGGTATATACACAGTTACACACAATTCACAGCAGTTGTACTGAAATGTTAGCTTGCATTGTGGACATTAACAATTACAGCAAGACATTTTTTGAGTAAAAAAAGTCAATAAACTAATCAATTTCATCTATCAGAAAATGAACATACAGTTTCTGCACACTTCGTATATTCCAAAGACATTTATTTAGAAGGATGGATGTTATTGCGACAGCACGTCGTGCATTTCCCGTCAGTCCGTCCGTCACCCCACACCTCCATATATGGTCATGCCTCCATATTTGGTCATGCCTCACGTGTGTGTGTGTGTGTGTGTGTGTGTGTATGTGTGTGTGTGTGTGTGTGTGTGTTTCTTACCGCATCCTTCTCCTCCTGCTGTCGTTGTTGCTCCGCCTGTCGGACCAGTTCTCCTTGAATCTCCTGGGCAATCTCATTATCTTGGCGCTCGCTGAGGTGTGTGTGTGTGTGTGTGTGTGTGTGTGAGAGTTTGCATGTTTGCGTTTTGTGTGTGTGCGTGAGTTTGCATGTTTGCGTTTTGTGTGTGTGTGTGTGAGTTTGCATGTTTGCGTTTTGTGTGTGTGCATACGAGTTTGTATGCATGTGTACAGGGAGGAGGAGAACAGTCAACTATTAATACTAGATACACATTACATTAAATAATCTTTCTGTTGCATCAATTTACCTTGAGGCTGATGTAAAGGGGGGGATAACATTCACAACACTATTTCATTTCATAATGATGTAAGTATAGAAAGAGGTGGAAGTTTGAGGCTGGGAAACAGCAATCTGTCTTGGAAGATTCAACACATGGCGGAGGAGCATTGCTCTTGTTTTCAGATCAGATATCAATCGGATCAAGTTATCAGGGTCAGGGATGACATGCCTAAGGCCTGGGCCGACCTAGCGGGCCAGGCACCTTGGCTGGTAATCCAGCATGAGAGTGTGTTGTGTGTTCCGAGTCTCAATCCCGACGAACTTTACTGTCTGTCTGTCTGTCTCCCCACCCCCCACATCTCTCTCCCCATTTCCTGTCTACCTACTATACCTCTATCAATAAAGGCAGAAAGCCCCAAAAATCTTTAAAAAATTAAAATAAATCCTGATACTATCAGCTCATCAATGTCGTTGAGAAGTGAGCACTGAAACATTGACACCAACTGGAAGACTGGTAACCACTGAGGTAGGTACAGTACAAGTGTGTGGGTGTGTGGGTGTGTGTGTGTGCATGTGTACCTTTGCACGCAAGTGACGGAGAACTAGAGAGAAAGATTGAAATAGAGTGCGTGTGTATGAGTAAGACCCAACAAAGAATCAAGAAAGATTGTGTACCTATGCACCTAGTACATGTGAGATACAGCACCAGATAGACTACACTGTACTCAAATTACACTGCTGTAGGTGTGATATGGCTTATGGCGTAGGTGTTTGACTTTGAAGTAGAGGTCTTCGGGTAAGCCCGATATGCGAATCGACCCAAAGCGGGTCCGGTTCCGTTTTAGAACAGGTAACTCCCGGGTACTTTCAGAGCGGCTCCCGTATGTCTCGGTGCTCGGGTAACGACTACAACCCGAGTGGACCCAGCGATTGGCTGTCCCAGCTGTCAATGACCCCCCCCCCCCATTTCCCTCCTCAGGTAATGTTTTGGTTAAATGGTTCAAATTTGGTAAAACAATCGAGTTGTCATAGCATGTCTTAACTTATGCTCTACAAAGCACAATGGAAACTCCAAGCCGAAGATAATTATAAACAACTGCTGTGACATGAATGAACGGTGGATTATCAATGGCTAAGAAGAAAGATTACACACACTAGTACCTACACATCTAAAGAAAACGTGGATTTATTCTTTTATTTACAAACTGTCCGCACTTCACAATGATTGACTGGTCTAAAACTCTGGGATTATACATTCACACGTTAATAGCCATGCAGCGGCGCTGCAGCACCACCAACAGCAGACTACGTTTAGGTAAGAAAGAAAGAAGTCTTATTTAATAACATAACTTTAATAATAGCGTCGGCATTCGTTCAAATTCGGTTCCTCAGGCTTTGTATTGGTACGGTCCTCATATTTATTATAATAGGCGGGTCCTTTCGGCTCCGGTTCCGACAGCTCTCTGTTTTTCGGTGAGGAGCTAGAATTCTAATAATAGCAGCGGGTCCATTCGGTGCCGGGTCCATTTTTTGCGGGTCTATTTGGGTTGGTCAAATTGGGCCTGTGAAGACCTCTAGTTTGAAGGTGTGTGTGTGTGTGTGTCTGAGTGTGTGTGTAGTGGCATTTGCAAGGGCAGGAGCTTCCAGCATGCCAAGTGGTACTGGCCGCTTGTATCAACAGTAGAGCATCTGCATGTGAAGCACTGAAATTGAGGCATTATTAAATAAAGTGATAGTTTATTAGTTGATTGAAATTGAAAATTATGTAATGGTTGCATCTACTTCTACATGCCAATTATCTTTAAGAGAGAGCGAGTGTGTGTGTGTGTGTGTGTGTGTGTGTGTGTGTGTGTGTGTGTGTGTGTGTGTGTGTGTACACGCACAGACACACGAGAGAAAATTACTTTTGGCTAACTGAAACTGTGAGTCAGCACATTTTTACAAACTTGGAGAGCAGAGTGGAGCCTCTTTGTGGCTTGTATGTAGCACATGATGGACAACAGGGTGCTGGGCGCTAGCAGTAGTGGTGGATACTAGCAGACGTGATGGCTGTGGGTTACATACCTCGGTACGGACCTCCATTACATAATGCCAATTTGTATCTAATGTACTGAGCATACTGATGCAGCTGAACACTCTCTGGAAGTTGGCAATAGCAACACTTGCAAAGAGAGACATAAATATGGACAACGAGAGACAGAGATAAAGAGACAATCAGTGGTTTACAAAGACGGCCACCAGGAGGGCCAATTGGTAAGAGGAGGAAAAATATATATAATAGAAAATATTTTTTATTTTAAATTGAATTAGTTAAGATTGTTGACGTTGCCATTTTGAGCATGTCATTACTGCATTACTGTCAAAAGGTATAAGAAAACGGATGATCTTCATTCAGTGTGCAAGCTTGTAATTATGAAGATCGTCTATTTTATTTTTTTATCCCACGATTTTGCAACCCATTTTTTTCACCCAGTAAATCAATTATCTAATGTAATCCTGGTCGGGTTAGTGTTCGAGGTAGGTTGTCGGTCTGATGACAGTCGGACTAACAGTATGTCTAAACTAAAGCCTGTACCCATCCTGGGCGCTAGACTCTCTCTGCCAACTTGGGGAGAGCAACGGACTGACCTCTATGCATGACGAATCCAAGCCATTTCTTTTCACCTGATAGGGGGGAGTTTCCCCGGTTGGACGTGGTGCGTGGAAGGAACACGTTATTCCAACCAGTTCCTTTCCCCTCCATCAGGCGCCCTGGCTGACCAGGGGGTTAGAGACAAGGATTACTGCATGTTTTTGTGAGGTACCTACTACCCTAGGGGACACAGGGAGAACATGCAAACTCAACCACACACAGGCTATGGGCCGTTGAGTCCCCAGTGGGAATCAAACCCAGGACCTTCCAGCGAGGTGACAGCACTACCAACTGCGCCACCGTGCCCCCCTGTCTATTTTCTTTTTAAAAGTTATTTCGCAATAAGGGGCCGCAGCCAGAGGCCATGCCTCTTCAGGGGGTCCTTGACATTCAATGGGTTAGGAACCACACCGACCTAGGATGTCAAATAATATGAGCGTGAGTGTGACAGAGAGGTGGGGAGGCAATGAGAAGTGAGGACATAGCCTGGAAAGCAGACATATGGGGCGGGTTAGGGGTGTAACGATAATAGTAACTATTATATTGTATAATTGTGTACATTTGTACGTCTCTAAATGTTCTGATGAATTGAAAAGTGTGGACCCTATTGTAAACAAGTGTAATGCTTTATGGTGTCGACCACAGTTAACAGTCTTTGTATCAAGTTGTGCTTGAAATGTACTGTAATTCTCCAAACTATTAATAAATACTTCAAACTGCATCGAAAAATCGATATATATATATGAATTCATTGAATCATAGTCATAATGAGCCAATATCGTCCATGTAACGTGAGAAGTATCGTTAAGACTCTTAGGGCGGGTTTATCACCAGAGGCATTTTATTAATTTGCCCCTTGGAAATGCAGGTTCCACACACAGATTCCAAAACGAATATCTCGAAAGTGATATCTGGCCATGCCAGCCAATGAGGACAGAGAGATGGACACTCACATGTCTCTGAACTGCCTCTGGTTCTGAACTTTGGCCTGTTTATCCTCTTCCTCCTGGAGCTTCTTGGCCACCTGCAGGTCCTGCTGCACCAGGCGACTCTTATGGACGTTGGACGCCAAGTGGCTCTCGACTGCAGACACAAACACACAAACAACATCCTCAAGCTCGGCACGCATAAATACACACCAGTAACGAGCACAAGTGCACACTCTTCAAGACTGCATGTATACACAACCCGAAGCACAGCAAGTCAGGCTCGCCAGGCTGCACTGCTTGCTGCTACTGAGGAATGAGAGGGCAGGGGTGGCGATAATTACACTTTGAGAAAACCTGCATGCGTCAAGTTTGTTTTTGTGGTTGGACTCCATGTACTTGAGCTAGGATGAATATGAGGATTCCACTCCGTCTCTTAGTGCAGGTTTATTTACACACGCACGCACACACACACACACACACACACACACGCACGCACGCACGCACATGCACACACTTTGAAGTTTAAAGAAAAGGGCAGCTGTGCTGTTGAGATCTGCTTTGGTAGAAGAAAGAGATAAACCAACAAAGTGCCGCTTTGGCCTTTGAAGATACACAGAGCATGCACTATGTAACAGATCATACATTTAGCTGTGTGCACTGTGCAGTCATATGGCACATTTTTCGCTTCCATAATTGGCCACATTATATTAGGCATATCAACTTCAATCAATTTAATTTAAATTAGAAAGCCTGCTAAAATATAATGACCTCATTGAGCTCCTACAAATAAGGCTAAATAACTGGTAAAATGGCTAAGCAAAAATTGTATTTTATCCATCAACTGATTGACTGAAAAGTGATTTGTTAAAGCCGAGGTGCCAGTCCAAGGCTGTTTCGGCATAACTGGTGATAAATCCTGTCTGCTGACGCACTACGGCGTCTCGGTACGTACAGGACGCATCACTCACTCATTCACACAGCTCCCCCTTACTTGCAGATCGATCGACTCACACCTCTCTTGTGACAAAGGGGCCAAATTACATCCCACAATTTCCCCCGAGAAGGGCTTCATAAAAGTTTCCCTCTTCATCGTTGAAGGAAGGGAAGAGGAAGATATGTGTCACAGCCACGACGGTTGATAAAAAGCCAAGGGGCGAGCATCGATTTTATTTGGATGATGCTGATCAATCGTGTAGGTTTATGACACTTCGAGATGAAAAAAAAAACCCCCCAAAAAAAGCTGTTTGATGTTGAGACTGACGTCAAACGTCAGTTTGACGTCACAGGAGGTTTTGCCAAAAATAAAAAAGAATGAACGACAGTATGGGGCATTATGACACTAGATTTTTCAACTTTGAAAATGTCTGACATCACTCCACACAGGGGAAGAAAAGGTGACTGTCAAAAGTGCTGTTCACAACAAGCACTATAACTAACTATATCGTTCACTATTCTTTGTTATAGTTGTGGTGTGGACTCTGTGAGCTACTTGAGATTTTGAAAACAATATCTTTAATGTTATAGTTGTTATTGTTAAGTAATAACCCCTTTCAACATGGCATTATAGGCAAAAGCTTTCTAAATCTTTCAAATTTACCAAACATCTACAAGCTTGTAGGTCAACTATTTTTGCTATTTGTTGTACAACAAAGTATATAGTGATTAAGTGGCATTCTGGACTAGACCTGTCTGGCTGGAAACATTGTGGTTGCAAGGACTGCACTTCTGACCTTTCAGCTACAGGACTGTGTCACAGTCATTACCAGGTGACTGAGAGATTATTTATTCTTTACTTACTCTGTATAAAAGTAAACATACTATTTTAACTAGTAATCCACCGAATATTCTGCCGCAGAAAATGTTCGGCAGAAAATGGCTAAAAATTCATTTTCGGCCTTTTCGGTTTCGGCCTGAATAGGCAGAAAATATATCACCGAATAGTGTATGCAATTAAAGGCATTCAAAGGGGCTGAATAAATGTTTTATGGACCCATAATAGTGATTATTATTTAAGTTAAGTTTTGCCATAACCATTTGTTTTGCCATAAATCAGGTAGCTTTAAGGTACGGCCATGACAGCAATGGTAGGAAAAAAGGTGTATAATATTAATCATATTCAGATATTCGGTATTCGGCCAACTGTTTCCTATATTCGGTATTCGGTTTCGGCCAAGAATTTCCCTTTCGGTGCATCCCTAGTTGTTAGTTATAGTTAGGGGTTTGGTGTGAATGAAAGGAGAAGAAGGTCTTCTTTACAGTGGTTAATCTGAACCTGGGTTCAATGGGCCCTTACATTTGTTCACTCAAGATTTAAATGAACACAGAGGGTTTTCCATTGCCGATCAGGGTCAGAGATGAAAATTTGATCAAATGGGGTCTGTGTGGACTAATGCATATCAAACGGGGGATTCATGACATTAAAAACGTTGAGAACAACTGGTTTACACAACCTTGGCAAGATGACTTTTCATGCAGCCTCAGGAAAACTTACCAAATCAAAAATCAAACAATACCAGTTCTTTCTTGCTCTGATTAAGACCTTAACTTAACTGGTCGAAACATGTTTTTTCGATCATGCAATTTTCTCTCTTTACTTCCTCTCTTCCACGTTTTGGGTGCTCGTATCTCCTCTTCCTTTTTAAGTCTATATTACCGCTGATCCTAGAAGCACCTTTAATACACTTCGTTTTATACATTTTTATCTCCTGCGAGCACCCGGTTGGCCTCTGTGTTTTTTATCTACAAAACAATACCGACTGGACACTCAAGACAATGTGCTTAATGTTTTCTTTGCTTGACAGAGTGGGTCGCCATCTGTTGATGTGAGGCAGTGAAAAAACAAGACAGCTGGGCTGTGAAAATCAACAATGCATCCTGTGTTGTGTGACCTCTGGGGTCAAAAAGGAGGCACAAATGGGTTTGCCAGCTCAAAACCAGATCAGTTAACCTGGCGGCAGAAGGCTTCAGGGATTTTTATGGATTTTTAAACAAACCTCAAAAAGTGTTAACGATGATCACAAGGACAGTCCTTGGCCAACACCAAGAGTTTAATTAACAGTCCAGATTTTGCGGTGTAGGGAAATCACAGGGTGACATCTGGTTTCTCACTCAGGTTTCCCTCCATATTTCAAAAACAAACATTAAAACAAGTTCTAGAGCCACCGATTCTCATTTCAAGGACACCCAGCTTGATATGCATTTAATACATTAGGCCACGGACCTCCATTTGATACAGTTTTCATCTCACCATAAAATCATCAATCTTAATTTTACAGACCTGTAAGGGTCCATTTGGTTCCAATCAATCAATAAATCATTTAGCTGGGGACCACCCTATGAACTCACTTAAGGACCCCTGGGAGTCCCTGGACCCCACGTTGACCATCAGTAGTCTGGAGAAGTCATTAAGGCTGCTTTCTAAAGAAAACATGTGCATGTCACATGTCAGGGGAATCAGACAAATTCCACAGGTGCTTGTGGGTTGAAGAAAGCATAATTGAATGACACATTACATTTCCTCCCATATTAGACATATAAGTCTAAGCCCAACTGTTGGCTGTGTAAATAAAAGGGGTACAAGCTAGAGGCTAAAAAAAGTCAACAGATTCTAGCTCCTAGTCTTAGAATTAGTCATATGAATCATTTAGACCTTTCGTTCTTGAACAAGCCTATTGAATTTAGTTCATTTTCAAGCGAGCAACCTTGAAAATCATGTTATTTTGTGTGAATTTTAGGCCTACGGTTACGTATTTTTCCGATTGTTTGCCTGCCCTTTCATTTGTTTCATGAAGATAAAACAAAAATAATAATAATAAGTATCTTTCTAAAATCAGTTTTACTTTATCTTTATCTCAGTTCCTGTCATTTTCATGTAAAAGGTGAGGGACATGAGCAGTGATGCTGTGGACACACTGGCCATCTGGGTTTATTCGGGTTTAGTCCTGCTTATGTCTTTCTCAGAGCCTGCAATCAAATTTGAGCAGAAGGGTGTGCATTTTGACCTAAAGGAGTAGGATGGGTCTTACCATCTTAGTTCACCATGATGGAAACAGACCATACATACATCATGTTTAGCCTATGCGACTGATGGTATACTTGACCATTTTCCAAAGCATACCATGGTTGATTTGAATCGAGGAAGCCATTGGATTCTATTCATTCCAGTACAATATGAAAATCAACTTCAGCAGGAACTTGAAACATTGCATTTGAATGCATTTTAAAGCATGGATTGCTTTTAAAAGTATAGCTGAAAAAGATTGATTTACGAATTAAATCCCAATATAACTTGTTATAATAATCATGAGTTGCCCATGTCTGTGTACTTGAACTTGAGATACAGTGTACTTGATATGTATTGTGTACTGCCTGAACTGTAGCATACTTTATAGATAGGCTACGAGAGACATCTCAGCGGCAGCAAGGTCAGCCTTGCTGCAGTAGGCACGTTATTTAGTCTCATATCTTGTTGTCACGTCATTATGATCCAGCACTATATATGTTCCCGTTTGTGTAATAAACAGACAGTAAAATGCTCATCTTCTCTTAATTTATCCATTTAATACTAAGAGTTGGAGAGTTGAGACACATTTCACTGTGTGCACAATACATACAGTATGTATGCATGCGTGTGTGTGCAGACACTAGTGGGCTAGCTAGGACTAGTGTCTCAGTGGGCGTTTCCTGCTGATGTAGAAGAGTGCTTGCTAAGCTGATTTTTGAGTGGTGCAACGACTCCTACAACCAGCAATGTCCGTGTACCTGTATCATGAGCACGAGTATGTGACTTAAAAATACCAGTAGGGGCGCCAGAAACAGAGAGGGGTATTGCTGTGCCTGCTAATATATGTGTGTGTGCGTGTGAGTGAGTGAGTGAGTGAGTGAGTGAGTGAGTGAGTGAGTGAGTGAGTGAGTGAGTGAGTGAGTGAGAGAGAGAGAGAGAGAGAGAGAGAGCGAGAGGTGTGTGTGGGGGGGGGGGGGGGGGGGGAATTGCACCACTCAGTTAATACACAGGTGTGATTTTTAATTTCAATCAAGATTCTAGCCATGGCTGCTGTGCACTGCTGCTACAGTAGTCACACAGACAGGCATTCATGTGATCCAGACAAAGCAGATGGTAATAGTACAGTACCCTCCTAGTCCACCATAGCGCTCCACAACATTACTCTTCCATTGTTATGGCATTCTGCAGTACTGGCATAAATGCACACACAGTAGCAAAGCGGGGTTTTATACAGGCATAATCAGCCACACTGCGGTTTGCACTGTCAGAGTTTTGATATTGTTGCATGTAGAAGAAACTGGATTGTTGGTGTAGTTTTCGGTTTTATGCTACTCTCACTGACGTGTTAAGAAAATGCACAATATTTTGTCTTCCTGTTGAGTAAGAGAGATGTGCCCCAGTGGCAGGAATGCAGTAGGCTTGGTTGTTATTTCTGTGACACGGAAGAACAACAATAAGGTACCCAAACTGTCTGTGAAGCAGACTTTCCGGAAATACAGTAGGTAATGGGTCTAAATCAATTTGTAAGCTAAACCAGTCACGCCAGAGCACTCAGCACATTCATAGTAAACAGCTGTCCACTCATTAACTATAACGTAATTTATTTATTTACACAGAAGGTTGAAGCGGATTCTAAATCTAGATTATAGTTTGGACTAAGATATCAAGGACACAATGAGGAACACAAAATACAGGAGTGGAACAACAACAATCCATCAGAAATGAATATCAATTCCATAAAAAACTAAACATCATTCATAACCACAGAAAGCCATTTCCACCATTCCAGAAGTTATGATACCGGTATCAAGACTGGAAGCATAATTGTCACATGATCAAAGCGAAATCAGTGGCTATCAACATGGAAGTAGGGCACTTATAACTCATTTATAGTATACAATCCTATAACAAACTACTACTATAGTCATCCATCAATACGAATTAACAATTTAGTGGGATGTGTTTTGGTCTTTGGGTGCTACATTGTGAGATTTCGGCACTCATCAGAATGACTCTCAGACAGTAAGGTTCAACAAACTGTTGGTGTATACCGGTAATTAAAAATGCATCCCTCAGTCTATCAAGTGTGTCCAATAGTAGAAGACATTGTTGACATGCAGTCAAAGCTGTCAGAGATGAGTGAGGAGGAGTGTGAGGAGGACAGATAGAGGCATGCATTTCAACCAAATCCAACAGACAGAGGTGGTCATTATTATTGCAGTGCAGCTGCAAAACATTCCGTTTTTGTAATGTCTTAAGCCCTGGGGTTATTGGTCAGCACCACAAAAAGGAAAATGAACACCATCCGACAGAGTATTGCGTTACTTACACTCTTGTTCCTGAAGACTGTGGGCCAGGCAGTGGTCCTCCAGCACAGCAAAATCTCGACATACTGCGGAAAAACAGAGAGCTGTTCAGAAACACTGCTTTCACTTAATATTAGACTAGGACAGGATACAACATCCAGAATCAACTTAAGCATTAGCCTAGACATTTGCTGATAGATCTGAGAGTGTTAGATTTTTGAGTCTAGGCTTTTCTTGTATGTTATTGAATGATATCCATTGTTTCAGACTTTCTAAACTCATCGCCCATATATAAGCCTACACAGCACACTACAGCAACAGTGGCAAACAAAGCAACACAATCACCCAGCCAACAATCAGGGACAGGAAGCCAGTCTGAGCAGGACAACCAAGATTAGAACAACTACTGTAACCCAACAGTCGACCACCAAAACTATTCGGCTACCGAAACTACTTTGGCCGAATAGTGGCAAAGAAAATGCATATTCGGCATTTGGTTCGGTTGATTTTAGAGCCGAAACCGAATAGTCAAAGAACCGGGGTTACCTTTCTTAACCCTACTGTTTTGTTGTGACGACGTGATCAAAATGTAATCATGGCTTTTTCCATCATCATGTAGCTCTGCTCTACAACAAAGGTACATGACAGCAATGGTACAAATTATATATAATATTAATCATATTTTGCTATTCGGCCAACAGTTTCCTATAGTCGGTATTCGGCCAAGAATTTCCCCATTCAGCAACAATACAGGCCAGACTTCATTTCTAATGCACAGGAAGGAAGTCACCACCACCAAGAGTGTTTGTCACCACTCAGAGGTTAAAGGGCAGTCTCGCTACGAGACGAGTCTACAATAGGCTATTTTCATCTTCATAAAACACGAAGTGAAACTCTGGTTGAGCAAGCTGACCCTCAGACTAGTTTGGGCTAATCACTGGGACGACTTCGCTGATTATTTTGCTTTTGAGAGTTAGATCTGGATACACAGAACACATTGAAAATCGTTCATGTGCTCTTTTTATGATATTTTATAGTCTGTTCACAGGAAGCAGCGGCAGCCTTCATATTAAGAGTGACAGGGTGACAATGGTCAACATTAAATAATTCCTAGAAAAGAAAGATGTACAGTAGGTTCACAATAAAATCCTCAGGGTTACCTTGAGTGTAAAATTTGATGATTTTGCCAGTAGTGTTAATGTGCACTTAGCAACATGCAATGAATGCTCAGTAACCAGCAGTAGAAGACAGTGCTTCTACTAGTGGGCAGAATAATGCTAGACAGGGAGTTGCTGAGAAGTAGCCTCCAGCCTTCCCTGGAGATATAACACTTTAATTAAAACAAGCATACATAGTAGAACTCAACTTTCTCACAAAAATACACTAAATCTGAGACATAATTATTTATGAACTGATTTGACATGATTATTCAAATACTATGGTTGGATCTGCCTTAGTGCCTTTAGGCATTCAACTTCAATGGGCCCCAGAATAGCTTAATTGACTTCTATGGAGGGAATGCAGAGGCCTAAGGGTGTATTTTAGATTTAGAACATTCTCACAGGCTCATAATCATCTCATAATGGATGTGAGCTACCGGTGAATTTACCATATCCGTGTCATGCACATAGAAACCCAAAAATGCTAAAGTTAAATGATAACTTTACTATTTTATTTTCACTCACTATTTACCACTGTGACTAAAGATATGCCCAACTCAATATAATCATGTATATTTTATTCTTCGCTTGGAAGGAGCCAGCTTTGGTTCGGGCATCTGGTTAGGGTTAGCCTTTTTTAATAGATCCTGTAGATGTGGAATTGTAATAGTTTTAAGAAAGATACATTTCTGAACTTTGCTTAAGTTACAGAACCATTCACTGTGGTCTGAAAACGATGCTGAATTTTCTGACCAGTACCTGTCTAGCTATCAAATTATACTTTCAAAATAAAAATAATTATGCTTATTGCTTTTTGCCTTTGAGCAAAGCAGTCTTAGGTTTATATTTGTATTTACTACTTTTCTCCAAGCTTTCATTAAACATATATAAACCCAGTGGCATCACTCAACAACTTCACACCACAAGGCCTCAGAACCCATTCTCTACTCTCACAGAGATTACCTCATCCACATGCATATTTAATAAGCATGAGGACAAGACAACTGTGGGTTACTTCAAGTTCAAAGTATCACCAGCGTTCACCATTTGCGTATGATTTTTTTTTCAAAAGAAACTGAAAGCACATTTGCCAATATAATTGATGTCCAGAAAAACAGCTTGGAATCATTTCTGGCTCATGTGAGTTCCGTTCTTAAAATGGAGAACACATTAGTCAACTCAGATGCTGAACCAGTATTAAATAGTATGCCAATATACCCAATAGTAGATGGCTGGGATAGACAGACTGGATGACGTGGCTGACTGGGTGAGTGAGTTGTTGAACAGATGAGGAGGAGAGGGGTTCATATAAAAGTTTCAGCACTTGGTGCGTGTCTTTGTCGACTTACATACTTGGACCAAACATTTCATTCAAAAGAAGTCAAGACAGAGCATCAGGCGACACAAGGCAAAGAAACCTGAAACCAAATTATTGGTTTCATCTCTATATATGGCCAGTACAGAATTCATTCCATATGTTAATCTGACCCCCCATGCCAAAGCACCAGTGCTCGACCCAGCAGTCTGCCGTCACCCAGACGGATACGTGCACACAACCTCGCCTTGGCGTCTTACTGGTTATTTGCTCTTGATTCCACGTCACTTGATGTGGAACAAAGCTTGAAAAAAAAAAGTAACCCGAAAATGTGAGGCAGGAAAACACTTTCTGAGTCAACTCTCTGGAGCCCAACTAAGTAGTGGAAAAGCCCATCCATTCCAGCATCCCAAACATTCCAGGGAGCAGCTGTTTCCCACTCAAGGATCTTCTTTCCATCAGCATAAACAAGCCATAAATTCAGCATAAATCTCTGCTTTTCTATCATGTCTTTGCAGAGAAATGGAAACAATAGGCTCAGTAAACCATGGCAAGGGGAGGGAGGATGCAGGGGGCAGTCTGTGGATGTAATGGACTATTGGCCACATGCTTTAATCTGTTTGTTGCAACTTGCAGCTCTCGAATCCTAATACTCACTGTGAGGCCTATCAGCTGACATGCATGTCCCACATCGTGTAATGTTCGCAGAGATCAAAACATACCAGTCCCTCGTGTGATTCACACAAAGTCTGGTAAATTATCTCTTTAAAAATATAATGCACATTTAAAAGGTCGGCGACACCTTCACTGAATGTGATACATTACAGAGACAAGGTGTCATTTGAGAGAGCAAATCCCTTGGAATTTAAACATGAAACGTGATGAGCATGAAGACGATTACGCTTAAAGCACATAACTGCAACAACACTCAGTACGGCCATGAGATCATGACGAAAAAACGATTTTGTTGTTATCAAATCACCTTTAACAGGACTGCTGTGCTAGCGGCTTTAGCTATTAGCTAAACACCCACACCTGCGTCCATTACATTTCCTCCCGATAACATTAGCTATAGCTAACGTCAGAGGTAAATAAACATAGATTATATATAGCTTTACTCGGGTTCAGCAAACATGTCGTTATTGTTATTACCCTCTTTCACTCCCGGCAGTTTATTCTGGTCGATGGTAAATTCAGCCATGTTGTCACAGACAGTGACAATATTATGTCAAACCCCGTTTCACGTTGAATTACGCCTCCTTCCTTCCTTCTGCGTTATTCCTCCCTTCCTTCCAAAGGTGACCGGTGGGCCGCGGGGGTGTCGGTCTGATTGATTGATCGACTTTAATCACACAAACCCCGATTGATTCAGGTCACTGCACGGACAGACGGCCCTCCTTTGATTGGTTTCGGTGACCGTCGCGGGTCGCAGCAGCAGCTGTCCTACTCCTCCAGCTAGCATGTCAGATTTTCCGCGAGCATCCCTCGATCCCTCCTTCCCTGCTTCCTTTCCCCCTGACCCGCCTCCTACTGGCAAAAAAAAAAACAGATATACAAACTAGCAACGGGTCGCGGTGCGCCGCGTTGCTAGTTTGTAGATCTGTTCTTTGTGGCCAGCTGACAGCTGCGATAGCTTACTACGGAGTGCCAGGCTGGTCACCCCGACGCGTCGTCCCTTGGTAAACCTGTGCTGTTGTCACTGGTGGTCATCAGTAGTACAGCTACTGTAACCTACAGTGCATTAAATGGATTGGATTCAGTACAGTCTGTCGGTCTGTACTGTACTACAGTCTGTACTGTACTACAGTCTGTACTGAATCCAACCAATTTAAATTATTCTCTGATATGGGAAAACATTGGTTTAAATTAAAAGAGACTGACTGACAGTAGGTATTTTATTTTATTTGATAGAAGACTAAGAGGCATTATTTCAGACATTTAGGGCGCGTTCGGAAATACCGCAGCCACCCGTCGCCTAGTTTGCAAACTTTGCATTGCACTAGTGCGCTCAGTGCGCTATTTCCGAACGCGCTCCCAGTTTTGTTATTGTGACTAAGTGAAATTGATCCTACAAGGAAAACCACTGCATCAGATAAAAAATGGTTTGTAAATAGTGGGGCATTTTTAAAAACGCGCACGCGCACACACACACACACACACACACACGCGCGCGCGCACACACACACACACACACACACACACACACACACACACACACACACACACACACACACACACAGTGACAGTCACACACACACACACACACACACACACACACACACACACACACACACACACACACACACACACACACACACACACACACACACACACATACACAGGACATGCCCTGGCTCAGCTGACAATATTCGTTTAGCCTACTGCATGGGCTAATTGCTCCCTCTAGTGTAAAACATTTCCAAATGCAGCCATCTTCCACACTAGTGTAAAACATTTCCAAATGCAGCCATCTTCCACAGCCAGACAGACACAGGATCGCTTTGCAGGATGTGGATTGTATTGTGGAGTCGACAGCGGTGGAAAGTAATTATGAAAGTAGGCGGTGGCTAGTCAAGTTGGCTATACTTGTGTCCTATATTGGTTCAGAGGTTGCTATATACTATAGGCCTACAACATTTTTCAATAGGCTACAGGCTACTTCTATTGCCCTACATTTCAGAAGCAAATAGGCCTTTTGCACTTTTTAGTCTTTGTAGATTTAGATCATAATTACAAAACATACATTATACCAATTATGTTCAATTTTATACTTACACATACAAAACAGCACATTTTGTGGTCTTAAAGGACCACTTCACCACTTTTCAACCTACCTTCATATAATTGGTCCTCACTAATGTTCATGATAAAATATCAATGATAAGGAAAAAGATACGCCCGCACACTGATTATCTGCTCTGCTCGGCTATGGGCAGTTCAGAAACCCGTCCACCAGTGACATCCTCGGTGGGGAATCCAAGCTAATAAAAACTGCAGGCTTTCTATTTTGAAAAGTTGCAATGCGAAAATGTAAGCCATTGTTCTCACGTTAATAACGTATTTGAAAAAAACATTGTTAATAAACAAATCTGCCTAACGATGATGACACTGGTGGGCGGGTTTCTGACCTGCCCCACAGCCCTCCTAATCCTATGACTCTGAGACACAGAGCGAGTCGAAAAAATGTGTGGTATTTTATCATGAACATTAGTGATGACCAATTATATGAAGGTAAGTTAAAATGTGGTGAAGTGGTCCTTTAACCTCTAGGCCTGACCATTCTAAAAATGATCTGTCCTGGTGAGCATGTTCTTAAATGTACTCTCTTCCCTAGGGACTAATATCTCAACCGTGTGCATAGCCCTGTACTGGGTTGGGAGAGACCATGGGGGGCACACTGACACATCCACTTTATCCATTGGTTAGTGCCAATTATACTTCCATGGGAAGTATGGATGTATTTGATTGTCTTCTGATCCATGAAGTTAATCAATGGAATAGTTGCAGTCACACATTACCTAACTATAGCCACCACAAGCTGCTGTTAGGAATTATCTGCACCATGGCAACATTATATTGCCATGTTGGATGATAAAATTATCATCACACTAGACACTTTATACCATGCCTTTATAAATCCATTGCTCTCGAGATCTTGCTTTTTTCACTTATATTTGACGATGTGACAACCGGATATAGTCTCGACCACCGGAGAGACGGATGACAGGAGGGCCCGGACAGGAATCAACCAGCAGAGCCTAGTCCTTCCACGCGCCAGACCTCCCAGTCCCGGCAGTGCAGTTCGGGAGCGGCGGACTGTGTGGCCCTGGTCTTTCCCTAATGGGACTGATCGTGGGTAGCTACTGGGACGTAAGTCGGGACTTGAATTGATCACCCCGGCTGGGTCACCTGAGTGAGGGGTATGATGTTGCGACCCGAAACCCCGATGACCTTGGAAATGGGATACATCACTGAGGATACGTCCCAGGTGCATCCACGCAATGTTTTTTCATTCTTAGTGGCCAGTGAGTGACCATGGCTCTAACATCATCAACACATTTTATTTTGAATATTCTATTAACTTGCAATAGGTCTGATAACATGCTATGTGTTCATGTTTAACAGACAATACTGGCATCTCACAGCTTTGTTGTTGTACATGAACATTAATGGTTTTATTTTTATATATTGTGCTTGTTTAAACTTTTTATTCAAAGTCACAAAAACATTACAAGATGTATCTGAATAACTGAGTCAATCATTGGCAAACTGAATTTCACAGTCAGGTCATGGAACTCTAAATTTGCCTAAAATCTCTAACACATTGATAATTGGCCTCCCCACTCCCACCTCTCAGCCCTCATTGACACTGCCACAATTCATTGAGCACTGAACATAGCACACAGCCCCTGCTACACCCCCTCAACCCATGCTTCACCATCCTCCTCTCTGGCCGCAGTGCATACTAAATGCACACTGTAGCAAATTTGTGTTGTGATCGTGTCTATGCCGGTCTATCTATGGTCTTAAGCCTTACCTATTTTGAGTGTTACAGACTGTGAATGTCCTCTGTGGAAGACAATAAGAATGAATCAGAATCTGACTTTAAATCAAAATGCAAATCAACACTGAAAAATAACCACAAGATTTGTAGTGTGCAGAATTACCTACTGTATCGCAGCACTTTTCAAGTCCCTACAAGTTGATTTTCATGCTATACTGAAATGAATCGAATCCATGCTATGCATTTACCTTCCCAAACCTATGGGAAGCCGTTTAGGCCATAAATGCATAGTCAACTCGCACATACATGTATACTTCTCTTGCACATACATATATAGGTACTTCACTTGCACATACATGCATATCTCACATACACATACATACATACTGCATTCGCACATATATAAATACTTCACTTGCACATACATACATACTTCACTTGTACATACATACATACTTCATTCACACATATATAAATACTTCATTCGTGTATACATACTTCATTTGCACATACATACATACATACTTCACTTGCACATACATACATACTTCACTTGCACAATTATGTGTGTGTGTGTGTGTGTGTGTGTGTGTGTGTGTGTGTGTGTGTGTGTGTGTGTGTGTGTGTGTGTGTGTGTGTGTGTGTGTGTGTGTGTGTGCGCGCGCGCGTGTATGCGTGTGTGTGAGAGAGTATGAATGTATACATTTGTTATGGCGCTGGTGTTGTGTTTATGCTACTTTAGTTTGCAAACTCTGGCTTTGTCTTAAGAATTGCACTACACTTACAATCTGAATCAGTGTTTGAGCTTCTGACAACAATGTCATGGTTTGATAACTGAGCCAATTATATAAAGACGGATATTCTTCATCATCATCATCGTCACAGCAGCATTTTTTTTCAATGGCAATAATAAAGTTACAAATATTTAATCACATAGCGCTAAACAGCCAACGGCTTGAGTGTAGTCATTTAGAAGTCTGACATTTCTCTCACGGCTAGCTGTATCTAGCCCTGGTCCAGGGCTTACAGCGAGTCTCTCTAGAGAGAGACTCGCTGTAAGCCCTGGACCAGGGCTAGCTGTATCTAGCTGTATACAGCGAGTCTCTCTCTGTCAGAGAGAGAGACTCGCTAGTATCTAGCCCTGGTCCAGGGCTTACAGCGAGTCTGTCAGAGATAGACTCGCTGTAAGCCCTGGACCAGGGCTAGCTGTATCTAGCCCTGGTCCAGGGCTTACAGCGACTCGCTGTAAGCCCTGGTCCAGGGCCCTGGACCAGGGCTGTATCATTCTCTGTAGTGCACTCGATGCATCTCAATAAACCTTGGAAAAAATTAATAACAAAGTCTATTGCCATTTAAGACATTGATTTGCAAAAAAAGAAAAAAATCAAGTGGACAGTCTTCATTTTTGCACTACCTCCAGTTCAGCAATTACAGGCCTCAGGCTGTTCCTGACTGTTGCATTTCCATTAGCTTTTAATTTGAAATTAATTTGTTATGGCAAAAATGGTGTCGTGGCGAATTATGTGACCATCTTGCGAGCTTCCTGTTCCAGGAATTGCCTTCCTGTTATATACATACTTTTGTGCATATACATTCATACTCTCACACACACACACACACACACACACACACGCACACACACACACACACACACACACACACACACATACACACACACACACACACACACACACACACACACACACACACACACACACACACACACACACACACACACACACACACACACACACACACACACACACACACACACACACACACACACACACACACACACACACATACACGCACAAGTATGTGCAAGTGAAGTATTTATATATGTGCGAATGCAGTATGTATGTATGTATGTGCAAGTGAAGTAACAAAATGTATGTATGTGCAAGTGAAGTATGCATGTATGTGTATGTGAGATATGCATGTATGTGCAAGTGAAGTACCAATATATATGTATGTGCAAGAGAAGTATACTTGTATGTGCGAGTTGACTATGCATTTATGGCCTAAACGGCTTGCATCTCCACACTGTTTAGGATTCAATCATACGGTGGGTCACTCCAGCAAGACCTTGAGATCCTTTACTTTTGAAAGCTGAATGGCAAGGGGTTGAACGGTTTTGGGATGAGAGATGTGTAGCTGTCAACTGGCTCCGGAGATGCTGTGAAGAATAATGGAGCTGCAGCCAATAACATTTATGTGGGGCTAAAAGTCAAACAAAGTGCCAGACACCCCATTTCCCTTAAAGTGCATCTCCGTAAGTGTCACAAAATATGTGAAACTTTAATTAATTAATTCATTCATTCCCTAGACCCATGACTCAGACAGAAATGTGACATGTGATCTCCTTGATGCACAAACATACACTGCCGTACTCAAGGTGGGGTTGGGTGGTGGAGCTGGTCTCTGTGATTGATGACCTGACAGCTCCAAATCAAAGCTACAGACAAGACTGAAAGACATAGCCCTGTCTCGTGCTATGGACTCAGGGATTGAATCAATCCACTTTGCTCCTTCTTCCCCGTCTAAGACTTGTACCTATTTATGGAACTAATTAATGTAAACGAAATGCAGTCACAAGTGCCAAGAACATCTGACTGTGGCTTCTCATGAATAACTGGCTGATTGAATGCCCTCATACTTCTTCTGACCCCCACCTCATCCCCCCCTGTCACCATGATTTAGGGTTACTGGCCCCGGATGCAACATTAGAATTGTCATATTTCACAAAGACACAACATGGTCGACCAAAATAGGTGGCCTATTGACAATGGTGACTGACTATTGATTAAGTGTGTCAGAGGGCTGGTCAGCGCCTCCTGCCTCAACTCCTCCCAGTTGCCCTGAAGGGATAAATGTCATGTCTCGCTCTCACCCAAAGGCAGTGGATCGCTTACCTTGCTTGAGGGAGAGTTCATCGAGAAGCACTTGTTCAACTAGTAGTACCATGGATAGGTTTGCATCTGTGAATTGCGGCTTAGGACTCTTGGTCTTGTTGCTGTTGCAGGGAGCTCTCATCGCAGAGGGGAGGAGCATATTCAACTCTGGTGGGTACAGTACATGATGGAACTGTACGTTCCTGCGTTAGTTTAACTTTGAGAGTGTAACAATTCGATCTGTTTACTAGTGTCAATTTTAAAATGTATTTATTCTCCATTTGCAGGAAACCACATTTTTAATCTGAAAGATGACACAGACGCAGAGAGTAAAATTCTAGCGCTCTTATTACATAAAGGCTTTGCCTCTAACCAAAGGAATGACGCTCTAGGTAAGATATGAAAAAAGAACGAGTGAAAGTGTTTAAATTACACATTTAATGGTGGATTGATGGTAGCTGTTTTTCTTCTCTGCAGGTCTTGAGCTGTCCAATAAAATAGCAGAGTTAGAAGAGGTAAGGCTATTATCACCTTGCCTTAGACCCCTGAAGGTCATTTATTTTTACCTATTCAATTAGCATATAGTTGCTGGTTATACTGAGAGGGAAGGGAACAAAATCTTACTTCACTATTCACTATTCATTATATGCATAGCCTTTAGTAATTAGTGGAATGTGGGCATCATGATTCATTACCGTTTCCCTCCTCAACTTCCATTATAGAATACGGATAGTGGGCACTGGATTATAACTAGACACTACAGCACACGCAGTCACGCACATACGCACACATGCATGCACGCACGCACGCGGGATAGGATTTCATTGTTGCTTCAGGGATAATTACTTGTTTGTTACATATCTTTAAAGCATATTTATATATTTTTGAGCTATATCAGTTTAGCATTTTTTATTATTATTATTTTTGTCTGATCCTGTTTTTCCTTGGCAATGCATTTCTCATCCTCTCATATTTTTATTTCACCGGTTTATTTGCATGTACATTAATATTAATTTATTTATTCATGTATTTATTCTGGTTTGTTTCTTTCATATTAATTTGTTTGTAATCTTCTTGTGTGTGTGTTTGCGTGTGTGTGTGTGTGTGTGTGTGTGTGTGTGTGTGTGTGTGTGTGTGTGTGTGTGTGTGTGTGTGTGTGTGTGTGTGTGTTTTATTTTTTGGATTTGTACTTTTATCACTTTTGCTAACCAGTGTGCACTGTAAGATGCAGAGAGAATAGCTCAATCCTTGTGATCTTTGTATTTAGCTGCAGGCTCTAAGAGAGGATTTGGCGCTGGACAGTGACATCACAGCCAATGTCTTGTCAGACAAATCATTGCCCAAAAAGAGAGGTGAACGTAAGTTTCCTCATGGTCATGGAGGTAAAGAGAAGTCCAGCGCTCTTCAGCCAGTAGATGGTAGAAGTTGCTCAACCGGAACAACTTGCATCAGAGAAAATAATACTTGGGCATTTCAGGAGAGACTAGTACCCCAAAATAATATATACCCAAATATACTGGAGCACTCGACTGGACTGGACATCTAAACATTTAGACACTGAGGAAGACGAAAAGTGGAAACGTCACCCCTGCAAAACAATAAAACACGTGCAGACCAGTCGAGTGTCCCAGTATATTCAATTTGGATAGTCTCTCCTGGAGTGCCCATGGTATTATTATTTTTTCTTTATGTGTTAAATGAATAGTAGATCAATAAAATAGGAAATGTAAAATATGCCAAACAGAAAGTACTACAACACAATTAACATCTTTCATGTTCATCTAACCAAAGGGAGTAAATACAGATAGATGTAATCTTTTTGTTTACTAAAAATACATTTTGTACCGGTAATTCATCATAAATAACAGTAAAACAGAAAATTGGTTTCATTTAGAATTTCTTCCACGTTACATTACAATCTTGCTAATGGTAATGTTGAATGATCTTTGACTTTTGGATATGGTTCTGGGCTATCATTGTTCATGATAAGACAATATGTTCTTACGGTAGTTTTGGTTTATATATAATGTCAATTGGCATTTCCATTAAATTTCATGTCTTGTGTCTGTTCTACAGCTTGTTTCTGGAAGTACTGTGTCTGAACCCTGGGGGGAGAGACAAAGAGGACAGCGGTGAAGTCAAGCTGCAGAATCCAACATAGCCTTAAGACTCACACCACATGACATAAAACACCACTTGTAAACACCCACTGCATCTATTCCAACAAGTTATGCCATTATGTCAATATTGGTTATTTTATTAATTCTACATTGTGGTGCTTGCCTGGGCAGTCTAAGGATTGTTGGTTCAAGAACATTCTTTTGTAAAATTTGATTATAAACTGGGAATACTTGAGTTTCAGTTGTGACTTCTATACTTGACTACTGAGACAACTACAGGAAATTATCCTTTACCATATAAGACAATGTACATAGACCAGAGACCAAGATCTCTCATCATCTCTGCCTAATTTAGTTTTTTAGAAATTTTGCTAAAGGATTAGTAATTTGGCACTGAGCATGTGCTATTATGTCACCCTCTAGTGTTTATTTTGCTTTCCTTTTTTTTATTTTACCACTTCATACTTACAAAACATGTAATTGCTTTGAGGAATGAATTGCCCTTTATTTTATAAAGAAAATAAAGTTACGTTGTGAATATGTACAGTAAATGGAATTTCACATGTTATTTCTTTATTTTTTTTCGTTTGCCTTCTAAGCAATTTTAATAGTTATACAGTATGTTATGATTCGTTGCTGTCGGGAGGAAACCACCTAACTCCATTTTTAGGTAAATAGAACCAATGGAAAGTAGTAAAACGCTTAGGACAAAAATATCTTAACGCCATTGGACCCTCAAACTGTCTGCTAAAGCAATTAACTCCACATCTCCCCCTCTCATGGAAGTACACCAACTTTGATGAGGCAGTATTGCTTTATTTAAAAAATATAAGGTTTTCTTAATTTCCTGAAAGAATTACATTTTGGAGTTAGGTGGTTTCTTCCCAACAGCAGAGATATGTTCAACTGTAGCCTAGTTGAGAAAAATAACATTGGGAAAACAACACACGCACGCACGCACAGACACAAACACACACGCACACACGCACACACACACACACACACACACACACACACACACACACACACACACACACACACACACACATAATTATGGGGAAAAAGTGTTACTGGAAGTCAGGAAACTGCACTACAATGACACATATATGCAGCTAACTGTGCATTTTGGAAGCTTCGTGAGCTGAGTCATAGTCTGGGTCTTATATCACAATGGGACAGCTGTTGTGATGAGGCTATCTGAATGATACAGGAGGAGGAGAATGGCTTCAGCATGTGACGTTGACATGACATGCATTCACTGCCAAAACGGCAGCGGGAAAGAAAGTGTCCACTTTTGCTTTTAAATAAGTGACTCACCAGCTATACGAACTACATCCATTTATTTAGAAAACAATAGAAACATATTATAGACGAGAGAAAAATAGATAGAGAGGGTCACTCTAAACAAAAGTACAGCTGTAATCGGGCTATAAATCATACAGGAGGAAAACAGCAGCATGTGACATTCACATGTATTCACTGCTCAAAAACTGAGGAGGTACTTAAAAAACTGAGTGCCCTCCAACCCCACAAGGCCACTGGCCATGACAACAATCCCTCCAAATTTCTCAGAGACTCAGCCATTTCCATAGCTCCAGTCATCACCCACATAGTAAACCTCTCCATCAAACAGGGACAGGTCCCCCAAGATTTTAAACTGGCCAAAGTAACCCCCCTGTACAAAAAAGGGAGTAAATTAGAACCCGGCAACTACCGCCCTATTTCTATTCTAAGCTCCATCTCGAAAGTGATGGAAAAAATAGTCTATGAACAGGTTGAAAAGTATCTTGCCACTAATAAATTGCTGTACGAGTTCCAATCTGGTTTCAGAACATCCCACTCCACTGACACATGCCTCCTCTATTTGAGCGACCACATCAAACACGAGGTGGATGCTGGAAAATACTGCGGCATGGTCATGCTGGACCTCCAAAAGGCTTTTGACACCGTGAACCACTCCATACTGGTTAACAAGCTTAAAGCTATTGGTTTTGATAGCACATCAGTGAGCTGGATGCAATCCTACCTGGAGGGGAGAGAACAGATGGTGGAGGTGAACGGAACACTGTCCCCCCCCCTCCCAGTGAGCTGTGGCGTCCCACAAGGAAGCATACTAGGGCCTTTACTGTTCCTAATATATGTTAACGACATGACATCAGCTTGTGACTGCAACTTGTTCCTGTTCGCAGATGACTCAGCACTGCTGGTCTCGGACAGGAACAAACTGCAGGTTGAAAAGACCCTCAGCTCTGAACTCGGTAGAATCTGCACCTGGCTCGCTGATAACAAACTATCCTTACACCTTGGAAAAACTGAATCCATTCTCTTCGGATCAAATAATAATCTCAGCAAGGCAGATGGCTTCTTGGTTAGAGTGGGTGACAATATTATCACACGAAAAGATCAAATTACCTACCTAGGTTCCATCCTGGAGGCCAATCTTTCCGGTGATAAAATGGCCACCAACGTAATCAAAAAAGTCAATCAAAGAACAAGATTCCTTTACAGGATCTCCTCACTGGTCAACAAAAACACCTTGAAGACCTTAACAGGAGCCCTCGTACAAGGTTTCTTTGACTATGCATCCACCTCTTGGTACCACAGCACCTCAAAGGCCCTTAAAACAAGGCTCCAGACCTCCCAAAACAAACTGGTCAGGCTCCTACTTGGCCTCACCCCCCGAACTCACCTCACCCCTGCCCACTTTGACAGGCTGGGATGGCTTAGGGTCGACAACAGAGTACAGCATCTTGCAATGGGTCTGGTCCACAAGATTCGATACACCACCAAGATACCCATGTACCTGTCTAAATACTTCCTTAATGTAAACGAAGTCCACACCCACAACACCAGAGGGAGTGCAACTAACCATGTACAACCCAGATTCGGCACAAACAAGGGTCTAAATTATTTTCGCTCCTATGCCACCAAAATGTGGAACGCCCTACCAACAGTCATTAAGACATGTGAATCCCTTGACTCCTTCAAAACCGCTCTCAAAGGGCACCTACGGATGGCTGCAATTCGAAACTGGCCTCTGTAAAATCTGAGTAATTGTGTATGTTTCATTTAGTTTAGTACCATAACCAGAGACAATTCCTACATGGTAACAAGAGAATAATGTACATTATCCCAGTGAATTGTTGCATGACCAAGAGAGCCTTCCACAAAACCTCATGAATGTCTGACTATGGTATTATCTCACTAAGAGCAGATCAAACCACAGACCTCAGACCGGAGCATTGTGCACTCAGATAAATGAAAGGAAATGATGCGTGCATCCTCTGTGCCACTTATTGTCGTAGAGAAAGACATAACAATATCATACAATGCAGCCAGTGATGGATCCTTACTTAAGAGGCAAGTAGTATGTTTTGTTTCTTTTCCAAAGAATTATCTAAAGATTTGGACTTTGTTCTTTAACGTATATTTAACGTTCTTATGTATCACACGTTCATATTGAAATAGTGTGTAGGTTGCATTTTTAGCAGAAATAAATAGTATCTGAACAGTCACAAGGATGTTTGATTTTGTATTAAATGTATTTATTGATTCCACAAATAGACAGCAACCAAATCAAATTACATTTGTATGGGCAAGGGAAACCATCAAACAATGCATAAAGAGAAAAACAACTTTTGTATGATTAAATATCTGTATCCGTTTTGATTCAACAGGAACCATGTGGCTGGTACTCCTCCTTTTTACACTGCCATATCTGACTCACAGCATGCTCTGTCCCAGTAGCTGCAGGTGTACGCCAGCTGGTGCTGTCCTGTGTGTTGGCTCCAGCATCACAGATGTACCCAAACCAATGGATGTCCACACATACCTATTGCTTCTCAACTCCACAAGCATGAACGTCATAAATGAGGAGAGTCTAGCAAACCTGGATCTCATGTTGCGTTTTGGCCTAATCCACAGCCACCTGCACACAATCCACCCTCAAGCCTTCCATG
This sequence comes from Protomyctophum parallelum, assembly GCF_964188405.1. Lineage (NCBI taxonomy): Eukaryota > Metazoa > Chordata > Actinopteri > Myctophiformes > Myctophidae > Protomyctophum > Protomyctophum parallelum. The sequence goes on along the minus strand of NC_139701.1, from coordinate 16,489,156 downwards.
TTGCTTCACAGCTCAAGTCTGTCAAGCTGTCCTCCAATGATCTCTCCAGCCTTCCAGCTCGGGTGTTCAGCCCATTAGTCATACTGGAGCAGCTCCATTTAGATGGGAACCAATTAGAGACCATTTCACCAGTGATGTTTGAAGGAATTGAGGGTTTGTTGGATCTGGACCTCAACAGCAACAAAATCGTTAGCCTGGCCTCAGATGTTTTCAACAGTCTGACTAACCTCACTTTCTTGAACCTTGGAAGAAATTTCCTGAGGACACTGCCGCCCACCATTTTTCACACCTTGACTCGTCTTAAGAAACTCATGCTCTACCACAACCAGCTGGAGGTGCTGGAAACTAGGGCTTTTAATGAACTTGCCAACCTTGAGGAACTCAAAATCCACAATAATCACATCACCAGCCTTCCACCAGAGCAGTTTTGGTCCCTGGGGAATCTCAAGGTCCTCACTCTGTCCTCCAACCAGCTTACCAGCGTCCCAGAAAAGAGTTTTTACAACATGCCCAAGCTAAATAAGCTCACCCTTTACCAAAACCCATTATTATCTCTCCCAGATGAGCTGATGGGTTACATGCCTGACATGGAAGAATTCTATCTGTTTTTCACCAACCTCACCACTGTTCCTGGCAATCTGTTTGCAAACATGACGGGGCTGTTGAGGCTCAACTTCCATCTCAATGACAAGCTGAGAGAATTGCCTTTAGGCCTGTTCTGTTGCCTTCCAAGACTTGATAAGCTCTCCCTGAAGTCCAATGACCTCCAGAACCTACATCCAGACCTGTTCTCCAAATTGACCACATTGCGAACATTGTTATTGCAAGACAATAAGCTCCAGTCTCTTAATGAAAACACCTTCAAGGACCTGAGAGGATTGTCTACCCTGGACCTGAAGCGCAACAATCTCAGGAATCTTCCAGGGAACATTTTCTCTTCAAATGTAGGACTGCAGGCTCTTACACTGAGTGTCAACCCGTGGGACTGTACCTGCAGCATCAGAGGTATTGCAGCATGGATAAGACACAATCAAAGGGTCGTTCAGGATAAAGATAATGTGCTATGTCATAGTCCAATTTACCACATACTCCGCACACTTGGATCTCTTAATGATGAGGAAATTCTTACATGTGATTTTGAAATGACCTACTTTCCTTCAAGATATCACACGTCGAGACACACTGATCCACCACCTACCACCCCTTCAGTTTCCACACTGAAAAAAGCAACAACAGCTGAATATGTTTCAGCCACTAAACCAATATTGCCAACCACCTCAACAACGCCACCAACCACAAGGTCAGTGGTCACCAAAGCAATGCCATCAACATCTACGTCTCTCGGGAATCTACATACCGGTACTACTGTTCCGGAGTTGCTTATCCCTGATGATACTGAGATCATTACTGACAAGTATCCCACTCACTACTTGTCCCATCCCTTCCATGACAAACTGGTGTTTGAGCAGGGACCTGCATATGTACATAATAACCGTCACCGGGGCTGGGTGTATGTGTGGACTCTGCCTTCAGATGAAGCCTTGACTGGGTTTCTCATGGTTTGCCATGTCCTTTTGTTAGCATTAGGCGTATTTCTCATTCTTGCATCCACATATGCCGTGTATCGCCTTGACAAGGCCATACGAGTGCTTGGTGCACAGAGTGCACAAGCACAAAGGAAACCCATGTTGATATCTGGCCGGATGCAGAAAAGTCAAGATGAACTGTAAACTGCAATATTATGTACAGTAGTCTATGCTTTACAATACAATATTTCCTGGTTGTTTCATTTTTATTTTGTATTATATTGCAAAGAAATTTGAATTGTGCATAGAGTAGAAGTAGATTTTTGAATCAACCTTATACAGTATGTAGCATATTACTATATGCTACAGTATAACTACAGTATTTGCTTCCCTCTAGGGTTCATTCATAGTCTGGATTTTCGGTGGTGAGGTGACCCCCGAACTACAACATGATGTCACGAGCCGCGGTGAAGAGCAAACCTCACCTCACCAATCCAGACTATGAATGAGCCTTAAGTCTTCAACTGCAAGAAGAGTTGCACCGTGAAGCTGCCAGAAATGGTGCAAGAAATGTAATGTATTGATATAACATTTATGATATAGTCTAATTCCTAAATAGTTTTCCATTGTACAATAACGTTCTTAACTGTATTCTACTGTACATGCAAACATTCTGTAGAATAATTAAAGCGTCAGTATATAACTTAATTATTTTTATGAATAAAATATAATGTTGTATGTATCTGTATGGTAGAGTATGTTAATGCAATAACTTATACAATTGAGGTGGTTGTATTTTTGGTCTCCCTGCTCTTCTATTGAGACATTTAGATCGTGTCAAAGGTCATGTCTCACCTATAGACACATGAGAGTTAATTTATCCCCTGAGCAAGCAGGCAGGCTCCATTAGCTCAATGGTAAAAATGTCAGGAGTTGCAGCAAAACCGAGTTCAAATCCGGGGCAGAAGAGGAAAGTTAAGTTAAGTTAAGTTAGCAGTTTAAGTGAACTGAAAAAACCTAATACAGCATAACAGTAAAAGCCTGATTAACTCAGTACTTCCCAAAATAGCCATATATCTGCTATTTTAGGCATATTTGTCGGTGTGTATAGCCTATGTTCAGACATTCAGTAAGTGTATCTATCTTAGTAGTGTCCAGTCAGTAGTGTAGGCTATAGTGTTATTGTTTATCTTTAAATGTTTCGATGAATTGAATACACAGGACCCCAATGGAAACATCAAGCCAGGCTTTCTTGGGTAATAATTTTAGCATCCTTAATGTGAAAGGGGAGGTGACAAACTGACATATTGAGCCTATGACACACATGCCCCCTAGTATCCCCCTATACCAAAAGTATTATATGCAGAATGCCCATTTCACAGGTTGTATGTGTTACACACTTCAATGAATGAGTCCATATCAGTGTGGTTTGATTTTATGACCGTTTTACTGGACATCAAGGAACTGCAACAAGACAGTTAAACACACAAAATGAGTGAGACACATGTTGTCCAGCTTATATGCACAATCACCATATACAGGATGTACTGGTTTCCTCATTGCCTGACTGGCAGAAACATGCTGACTCACTGGACATAACAAAATAATACATAATAACACATTCAGTTTAAACAAAATAACAAAAAGACATGACACCAAATAGTTCTGTTTCCACAATAGCATATTACTATCACAGTGAGTTGGAATTATTATCAATAACATCAGACAGACAGTATAGTAGCTTGGGGCCTCCTGCAGTCACTATCACAGAGTTAGCATTAGCTGCTAGCTATTAGCTAAGCTGCTAAGCTGCTAAGCAAAACCTGACTACAGACAGTACTCTAAAACATTGTGGAGACACACGGCTACCTTTTCCCACTATCACATATCCCCTGTTCAGCTACTTTATACAGTATGTCTAAATTAACCCACTCTCTTATATCTCACCTGCAACAAGACAGTTAAACACACAAAATGAGTGAGACACATGTTGTCCAGCTTATATGCACAATCACCATATACAGGATGTACTGGTTTCCTCATTGCCTGACTGGCAGAAACATGCTGACTCACTGGAGTATATTGCCCCCTTGTGGCTTAGAGGAGCAATCGCTCTGTTTTGTTATTGGCAGGGCAGAAACACAGTGACTATTTGTATTTGAGACTATTAAACATTACATAGAACAATGACAAAATGAAATACACTTATGCATGAACTTGTATCTTTTTAAGTATTTGACTTGTAATGTCATTAACTGCATTAGTAGAATTCTTGAGTAGAATATGAATTATAATTAAATAAACAACCAAAAAATAGGGGGTGGCTTTGGCTTATCCTACACTCTCCCCTCCAAAATGAAATGGCGTCCCGACATTACGATCATCAGTCCACCTGTTGTATTTATGCCTTGCATCTAGGAGGAGTATAACCAAGTAGGAGTCAGAAACAGTCCAAGAACTTGAAGATGCATTACTGTCCATTTCAGTAAACCATATGACATGTAGCTCCTCTTAATGCCTTATGTTTGCAGAAGGTGTCATTGTGCACAATGACATTCCACTGCCACTTCCATCACGAGAATGGGTATATCTGCATCATCTCTGAGTAAAGTACTTTTACATACTGTAGCGAAAACTTCCTATGTAATTCAACATGCAGTAGACTGTAGTCATAGTGGGTCACTTCATTATCAACACAAAAAAAAACTTTCTTATCCTAACTAAAATCACTTAATCCTCAAATCTCAGTACTTAATATCTGTGTTAAATCAATCTATTCAATCATGTGACACCGTGGGCATCCCTAACCTATGATAAGTAAACATTAACTTTTGTTTTCTCTGTCTCAAAGGATATCGGTTCTCTCGGACAGGTGATTGGTCAAGGTCATCATCGTCTTGGTCACTGGCACTGCATGCAGACTCGGCAGACTGATGATCTGATGACCTCTCAGGGCTTTGTGTATCATTCTCTTCTTCCTGTCTGTCCAGCTGGTACTCTGCATCATCCTCTCCATCCAGGTCCTCCTCTTCTGCTGCTCCAGCCTCTGGATAGACATCTGGCTGCTGATGCTCTGTATGCAGATGCTGTTCCACCTGTTCTCTGTCGTCTGCTTTCCATCCGATGATTCCTCTCCATTCTTCCTCATCCTCTGAACTGTGTTCTTGTTCTGGGTTCTCTTGTCCCTGTGAGTTGCTTTTCTTTTTTTCCTTCTTTTTTTCTGTACAGGGGTCCACATTCTCCACTGGCAGGAATTCACATGGCAGCAAAAGGTTCCTATGCATGACTCGAATACGGCCCTTTCCATTCTCTGGCTTGAGCTCATACACTGGACTGTCTTGCTGTTTTCTCTGTGTCACAATGTGTACTTGATCTTCCCAATATGACCTCAGTTTTCCTGGCCCGCCTCTTTCAGAAAGCTTTCGGATAAGCACTCTGCATCCAGGATACAACTCTGCACCATAGGCTTTCCTGTCATACAGAGCTTTCCCTCTTCTGCCCTCTTTGTAGGCTGTGGCTGAGGCCAGCTTGTAAGCATCATCCATTCGAGCTCTCCATTTTTCAGCATAGCCTCTGGGTGATGAGCTTTGGTCTTTTGCCGTGAGGCCAAACATCAGATCAATAGGGAGCCTGGGATTCCGTCCAAACAAGAGAAAGTAGGGTGCATACCCAGTGGCCTCGCTGCGGGTACAATTATAAGCGTGGACCACTTTGGCCAGGGATGCTTTCCAATCTGTTTTGGCTGTCTCTGGGAGGTTTCTGAGCATGGCCAGCAGTGTCCTATTGAATCTTTCGACCTGGCCATTTCCCTGTGGGTGATATGGTGTGGTTCTGGACCCCTTTACTCCACTGTATTCTCCCAGCTTGGCAAACAGTTTATTCTCAAACTCCTTACCCATGTCATGGTGGAGCCTCGTACAAAATCCAAATTTCAACATAAAATCACCATAGATCTTGCCTGCAGCTGTTTTGGCAGATTTGTCCTTGCAGGGGTAGGCCTGGGCAAACCGTGTGAAGTGGTCCATCACAACAAGGATATACTCAAACCCTCCTTTACATTTCTCCAGATGTAAGAAATCAATGGAGACAAGCTCGAATGGATATGTGGTAGTTATGTTGACGAGGGGAGCTCTGGTTGGCCTGTTTGGACGTTTGTTCTTCAGACAGCTGCACACCTGTGTTATTTGATGCTCTACGTCTCTCTGCATGTGAGGCCAGTAGAAACGGTCTCGGACGAGTGTCAGGACCCTCTCTACCCCTAGGTGGCCCATGTCTTCATGTAATTCTTTATACATCAGCCCATGGAACTTCTTAGGCAGGAGAAGCTGTGACCGGCTGGCCGTCTTTCTGTACAATAAACCATCATCATTAATGTGCAGTTTCTGTTTTTCTCTTACCAGGGCAGAAATGTCTTTGTTACTGGCTTGTTTTCCACCTTTCGGCCAGTGATTTGAGATGACATACTTCCGCACTTCTCCAATTACAGGATCCTCCTCTTGTGCCTGTTTCAGAGATGTTTTTGTGAGCTCCAACCCTGACATCCTCACTTCCTCATTCTCTTCTGCTAACACTGTTGAGATGGTCAGAGGACACAGCCAGGGCTCACTTTCATGCATCTGAATGGCCAGAGCCTGGGTCACGCTGCTTATGACCTCTGGTGCCACTGCCTGTGTGCATGTCTGCATGTACTGTTCCATATCCAATGGCATGCGTGAGAGACCATCAGCATCCCTGTTGGCTCGGCCTGGTCGGTATTTAATGGAGAACTGGAAGTCGGCGAGTTCAGCTACCCACCTGTGGGTGGTGGCATTCAACTTGGCTGTAGTGAGCACGTATGTGAGTGGGTTGTTGTCAGTGTAGGCTATAAATGGTGGAGAATAGTAAAGATAGTCCCTGAACCTCTCACATATGGCCCACTTAAGGGCCAGGAACTCCAGCTTGCCTGAATGAAGGTGGTAGTTTTTCTCAGGGGCAGTTAGAGTCCTGGACCCGTATGCGATCACAACCAGTTTTCCCTGATGCCTCTGGTAAATCACGGCCCCCAGCCCCTCTTGTGATGCATCGCAGTGTAGGATAAATGGCTGCTCGTAGTCAGGATATCCTAAAACTGGTGGCTGGGAGAGAAAGTCAATTAGCTGACAGAGTACCTTTTGATGTTCAGCTGACCACTGAATGGGGTGAGACGATGGCAACTGGCCCCCTTTGCTTGTTCTTTTGTCTGATTTTCTTCGTTTTTGTTTCTCTTTCACTGCCTTTTCTGTGGAGAGGAGGTCATACAGAGGCTTTGCGATACGTGAGAAGTTTGCTATGTAGTTTCTATAGTATGAAATAAATCCTAATAGTTTTCTCACTTCTCCAATGGTGGTGGGAGTTCTCTGTTTTAAAGACTGGACTGGGGCAATGTCTGCAGGGTCCATCGTATGACCATCTTCGGTAACCATCCTCCCCAGGAATCTCACCTGATTTTTGAAGAGCTCACATTTTCTTGATGTCAATTTCACTCCATGGCTCTGGTAACGCTGCAGGACTTTTCTCAGGTCATTTAAGTGGTTTTCGAATGTCTGAGAGTGAATCAAGTTGTCATCCAAGTAAGGCAGGCATATCTCATCACGCAGTCCCACCAGGCACTCTTCCATTGACCTCTGGAACTCTGCAGGAGCTGATGATAATCCAAAGGGAATTCTCACCCACTCGTAGAGTCCCCATGGTGTAATAAATGCAGTGAGAGGGCGGCTTGACTCCTCCATGAAACCCTGGTGATAGGCCTTTCCTTGGTCAAGGACCGAAAACCAGGCGCTTCCCTTTAAGGTGTTGAGCATGTCTTGTATGCGTGGTATTGGATGACGGTCAGGGATTGACTTCTTATTTAGCTCCCTGTAGTCACAACACAGGCGGAGATTCCCATCCTTTTTTCGCACACATACAATGGGACTGGAATAGGGAGATTTTGACTTAGCTATCCACCCCCTGTTTAACAGGTCTTCAAGATACTCTTTCACCTCTTTATGGAGTGGTTTTGGTACTGAGATATAGGTTCGCCTTACCGGTATGGGGTCATTGAGACGAATCTGGAGCTGTAGTGAGGGTATGGTCCCCACATCATAGTCATCACGAGAGAATGCATTTCTCTCTTCCCTCAGTAGCTGTCTCACTTCCTGTTGTTGTTCTAGGGGAAGGTGATCAAGGGGGACAGGAGGGTCCCAGACGTCATCACTGCCTGCGCTTTTCCTGTTTTCCGTTTCCGTCCTCTGTTCTCCTGTCAATGTTTGGTTAGTGGTGAGTATCATTGTTTGAGTCTGGATTATTTCGACTGGTCTTGTGTCAGCTGGGTACACAGTTTTGATCATCTGAGTTTGCCCGAGTACAGTTCTTGGTGGCAATAAGATGTCATGTGCTGTGTTATTCGTGACAGGGATGGTGATGCGGGACCAGGGACCTCGCTGTAGACTCACTACACTCTCCTTGAACTCCAACCCCTCTGGCAACTGGAGATGGACATCTGGCTCGACCAGGACATCCTGGCAATCAGGGAGTGGACCTGCTCTCACACTACACTTAATAGCTTTTGTTTGACCAGCTGGAATAGTTGTGAGCTCTCTCCCTGCTTTCACTGTGCCTTCTCCTAGTCTGTCTTCTCCACTCTTCATCACTTTTACAAAAACTTCAGCTTTCTTACAATCAAAGGAGAATGCTGTGCTGACTGCCTCTGTTACCACATGTGGTGGTTCTATGCCTCTCTCCAACAGATATTCAATCACGTTGAACCCAATGATTGGCTCCTCCGCCACCCCATCTTCCTGAGCTACTAAAACTGGCACTAAAAGCTCTAACTGTGTGGCCTCTTCTGTAGGTAACTTGAACTTGATTTCAACCCACCCAGAGAAAGGGATTGATGTCTGGTTTACTGCCCTCCCATCTAACGTACCAGGCCCCAGGATCTCCGATATACTCCTAACTGTGGTATGGGGCATATTTTGTTGTCTCCATTTCTCATTCATGAGACATACCTGTGACCCAGTGTCCCACAACGCTCTGGTCTTCACTCCATCCAACTGGCAAGTGATGGTGTATTTCTTTCCAATCAGGTTAAGTAACTTTGCTCTTCGTTTTGGGGAGAGGAGACTGACACAGACGACTTCATTTCTCTTGTCTTGTGTGTTAGCTGCCAATTTTGCCTCTAGATGTTGAATGCTGTCGGTGATTAGCTTGTAGACATCTTTTGGGTGCTGACTCTGGCTAGATTCTGTAACTGAGGGGGATGGGAGGGGTGTTACAGTGTTAGATGACATATGGACCTGCTCTGACCTGTCTGTGGGCTTGTTCCGGATCCTACATCCTCTGGACAAGTGGCCACTATGTCCACATTTGAAACAATGGTCACACTCTTCCCCTCTGTTCTTGTCCTGACAGTCTCTGCAGCCCCGTTTCCTAATGGGACGGTGCTGGGGGGACGGCCTGTGTGACTCTTGCATGGCACCCTTTATTTCAGCGACTTCCTCTTTTAATTGTTTGATGATCTGATGGAGCTCTGATTCTTTGTGAGTCACTGTTGGTTGTGCTCTAGCCATTTTGTCTTTGGTAGGTATGAAGGATGACTGTTCACGCCCACCCACTGCTCCAACTGACGCTTCTTGTACTGGTTGCACTTCAGCTCTTACTTCCCTCACTTTAGCTTCTCTGCTGCTCTTTCTGAATTTTTGCTGTCTCTCCGACTCCAGGCTGGCGGCTTCATTGGTTTTAGCAATCAGAACATCATCAGTCACTGTGGGATCATCAAGGCAGCTTTTGATCTGATATTTGACATTATCATTAACTAACCCTGTACCCACAGCTCTCTGGAACTTCTTCTGTATCAATGCAGGACTGTACTGTTCATCATCGCCTGGTTCTCTTGATGCAGCCAGGAGTCTCTCTTTGAGCTCAATTGCCCTGAATAAGAAGTTCTGTGGGGACTCGTTCTGCTCTTGAGTGATATTTATCAGCCTGTGATAGAGATCTGTGGAGCTATCCTCTTTGTAGTGGCCCTTTAGAATTGTACGGAGCTGGGGAAGGGTGAGGTCTGTTTTGAGCTCTAGCATATCACGGAGGCTTAGACCTGGGCTAATGGCTCTGACCACGGCCTCAATAATTTCAGCCTCACAGTGATTTCTTTTCCGTCCCATTTCAATTTGATGGGTCAAATTAGAATATGACAACTTGTCTTTCTGACCCTTTTCCCCAATTTGGCCATTAATTCTAAATTCCCTGCGTATAGTTACCTCAGGTGGCTGTATTGTTGACGAGGTAGTTAGCGGACTGGGCCCCTGGCTGGGATAGTTCATTCTGTTTGTCAGCCTCGCCATTTCCTCCTCCAATCTTTTTGTAGAGGCCTGGAAGCTGAGCTGCAGGTCTGCATATTGTCCTCGTAGACTGGCCAATGCTGCAGCGTCTTGACTGGCCTTTTCCCCTTCACGCTGTGCTTGGTCATCTCTCTGTGTTTTGTCTTCAGCACATGCTATTAAACGGTCCAAGAATGCATGTGCCACTTCCTCATCTTCAATTTCGATGATTCCATCGACTGCTTCACTTATTGTTCTGATCAGCGTGTGCTTTTTGGTCGCTTTCTCAGCTGGGATCTTACTTGACACACACACCTCTTGTAGCTGCTCGAACTTCAACTTCACCAGGATCTCACTCAGACGATCGTGCAGTTGTTCCAGCTCCATGGTCTGTCGTGTGTTGAGTCTGTGATCCCTCACTGCGTCTCAGTAGCACCGCTGATCCCACCACTGCCACCAATTTTTGTTACACACTTCAATGAATGAGTCCATATCAGTGTGGTTTGATTTTATGACCGTTTTACTGGACATCAAGGAACTGCAACAAGACAGTTAAACACACAAAATGAGTGAGACACATGTTGTCCAGCTTATATGCACAATCACCATATACAGGATGTACTGGTTTCCTCATTGCCTGACTGGCAGAAACATGCTGACTCACTGGACATAACAAAATAATACATAATAACACATTCAGTTTAAACAAAATAACAAAAAGACATGACACCAAATAGTTCTGTTTCCACAATAGCATATTACTATCACAGTGAGTTGGAATTATTATCAATAACATCAGACAGACAGTATAGTAGCTTGGGGCCTCCTGCAGTCACTATCACAGAGTTAGCATTAGCTGCTAGCTATTAGCTAAGCTGCTAAGCTGCTAAGCAAAACCTGACTACAGACAGTACTCTAAAACATTGTGGAGACACACGGCTACCTTTTCCCACTATCACATATCCCCTGTTCAGCTACTTTATACAGTATGTCTAAATTAACCCACTCTCTTATATCTCACCTGCAACAAGACAGTTAAACACACAAAATGAGTGAGACACATGTTGTCCAGCTTATATGCACAATCACCATATACAGGATGTACTGGTTTCCTCATTGCCTGACTGGCAGAAACATGCTGACTCACTGGAGTATATTGCCCCCTTGTGGCTTAGAGGAGCAATCGCTCTGTTTTGTTATTGGCAGGGCAGAAACACAGTGACTATTTGTATTTGAGACTATTAAACATTACATAGAACAATGACAAAATGAAATACACTTATGCATGAACTTGTATCTTTTTAAGTATTTGACTTGTAATGTCATTAACTGCATTAGTAGAATTCTTGAGTAGAATATGAATTATAATTAAATAAACAACCAAAAAATAGGGGGTGGCTTTGGCTTATCCTACATATGTATAAACATTTCTTGAAAATAGACACATTTTCAATTTACTACCTCTACAGGAGTTCTATGAGGTCTATTTTGATCTAACCATATTCTATCTATTGTTTCATCGTCCATGTTTCACCAACTTTTAGTTTTTGTGTAAATTAATGCCCCAAAAGAAGCAAAAATAATCGACCGAAGCTCATATCACAACAAGCTGTGAGCTTGTAAATACTCTATCTTTGTTATTTTATGGATTTTATAGCAAAGCAAAGATAGACTATTTCCAAAGATAGACTATTTACAAGCTCACAGCTTCTCGATGAGCTTCGGTCGATTATCTTTGCTTCTTTTATGGATTTTATGAATATTTAACCAATATTTAACCAACAATCATGTTGTGCTATCCCTCATTCTCCAATGACCGTTTACCATGCAGAAACCATATCACTTTAAGGTTGTGCGGTGTAGAAATGAATTGTTTAACTGAAGTTTAAGGGTTCAGATGAATGCTCTGGTTTTTGCTGTGTCTATATCGCCCTCTGCTGTCCTTTGAGTAAGGTCTGAAAGATGGAAGTTAGTCATACTTCACTTCATACTTCGCTGAGATGTGTGTGCACCATGTCCTTTCCCAGCATTAATCATGACCCACAATGGTCTGATAGAGGAATTAGATGACCCTCCATCTTCAACAATCTTCAAAACAGGATGCCAAAGTTCAGGAATATGTAGGCCTGCTATGATTTGGGTCGATTCAGGGCCTCTGTATTTTCACATTCTCCATGACAATGACAATGACGTGCACATACTGTTGGAATTTCACTTCTTGGAGATTAACGTTGTTTAGATAATTCAAAGAAGAAATTATAAAGTGCTTTATGCAATCGTAAATAACAGAAACAACAAAGCCATAAAATAGTGTCAGTTCAACAAAGATGACTTAAAAGTTAATTTAGCAAAAGAGAAAAGGAAAAATATAAGGCTTACATAAAAGCCAGTCCAAAAGAGTGGATTTTAGGTACTCGTTTATCTCAGATTATCTCACATGAGCTGTTCGGGAAGAATGTTCCATAGTTTAGGGGCCCTGACAGTAAAAGCTTAATCCCATTTTGACATTAATTGTATCGAGGATGATAGAAGACATTTTAATGCAGATCCAGGGCTCTTAAAGAATTCAAACAAAAGATCAGAAGATCAGGTTATATATTTTATACACTGTAAGATCTCGAGTTTTACTGTACAGGCCTGTGTTACGCACGCACGCACGAACACACACACACACACACACACACACACACACACACACACAGACACACACACACACACACACACACACACACACACACACACACACACACACACACACACACACACACACACACACACACACACACACACACACACACACACACACATTATTTCATTGTGGGTTTCGTTTTGTACTTTTCTTGCTATCTATTTCATTTTCATTCTCTTCTGCACATACGCCTGGGCTGGGTGTGTGGAGGTCATCTGTGGCAAGTTAGTTTCTTTGTTCTATACTTTTTTTACTTGTTTTTCTCGTGGTCTGAGGGTTGTTGGTGATCCTCAGAAGCAGGACGCTTGATTTTGTGTTCAACGTGAACTGCCTCTTTTACCTAGCTGCCCTTACCTCGGGTTGAGTAGGGTGTAATTAAAAAATCACACTTGTGTGAAGTGAGGGGCGGTCTTATCACCATATATATCACATTCCATGCACAGCCAATCAGATCATCACTATGTGGGACACACAAACACACAAAGCTGGGCATCAGAAGTACTGGCGCCCCTCAATAATAGATTTTGGGAAATTAATTTTTCCGGCTGATGGGCATATCTCTGACATCACGTTCAGTCGACTCATAACCATATAAGTTCCCAATGCAGCTACGCCCAAATATGGAGAATCATTCAGCTCCACATAAGGGCACAAAAGGTTCCATGTCCATATATGGCATGCACTAAATGACCTGGTGACCTCTGATGATGACGCATCAATGTTGTCAGTTACAGGGAGGTCAAGAAAAGGGAGTTAGAATCTCAAGAAGTGTACCAGATTTCCTGATTAAGTAATGTGTACTGCTCACTGATACATACTGTACATACATGAGCTTAATGGAAGGTTGGATAAAGTAAGAGAATGGAATAAGGGTAATGGTGGGATAGGAATAGATCAGTTCTCAACCTTTTTGTTTTAGTTCTGGACCCATCGCATATTTCAATTAAATCGGTTAAATCGGTTTCTTCCACACCACACCTATTAATTCAACTATCTTCTTACATTTCATGGATTTATGAAATATATCTGGGCATGCTATGCGACCCTCACACCTACGTCACACCACCACTGATATGCTCATATTATGTGCCTTTATGCAAGGATGGCAAGTGGTCAGCGCGTTTTTCATCATTTATCATCTGACAGCATAACAATGACAAAGTTCATCTTATAGTAAAATAAATAAACTTTCAAAGCGGTTTTGACTGAGCCTCGAGCTCAGCCTGGCAATGAGCACCATACATTTCATGAAGAGTGATTAGACTGTTAAGCAAACAGCACACAAAAGAGGATGCATTGGTGAACAGATCCCAAGTTCATCACTATGACAACGGGTGATTAAGCCCTTCCAGTACGCTGGGCTCACACAACGGTGGGCACCAATGACAACACACACACACGTGCTGTAAAATACTGAGAGTTAATTGTACTCTGATGGATCCTAACTGGTCCATGTTAACACTCTCTGAGTTCACTTCACACTCAGGGGCTTTACAGTGTGCGCGCACACGCACACGCACACGCACACGCACACACACACACACACACACACACACACACACACACACACACACACACACACACACACACACACACACAGGGGAGAGGACAAGAGAGGGTGTTACAAGAAGGAAGAATGGAGTGAGTTTCTGGAAACAGGAAATAACTACTGTAAGTATAGTTTAGAACTTTAACTTTAATGTGAACCTGTTATCAGAAGTCTTTTTCACGCCCTTTTTAACCTGACATCAATCCAGTGCTCTTTGCTCTGTGATTGATTGTCCTCATGAGAACAGTAAAGTAATAATATGACTTATTAGAGTAATATAATGCTGAGTTGTCTGGTGCATTAAAAGGGCTGCATTTGCCCTTTGAATAAACTCCAAAACTGTGGAGTGGAAAAACAATGTCATAGAGGCATACATTAAGTAACCACAACTGAAATACAGTACATTTTAGCAGGGGTAAATGCTTCCTGTCATAGGAGAACATCCGTCAGTTACACAACTGGGAGGCAGAAAGGTTGAGAAATAACCGATTGTGTATTGTGACATACAGTAAAGGATTTCATGCCACTGTGACGGTGGGTTGTGTCTTGTAGACGACCATTCGGGCGATGAAAACAAAATGTCATGAAGCGGGACTGGCAGTGAAACTTTGCCACTGCTTATTCTCTACTCTAGTCTACAGCAGGGGTCTTCAACAGGCGGTCCGGGACCCCTAGGGGGGTCGTCATAGTTACCGCATAGTTAGGCGCCAAATCTTTGTGTGATAGGACTTTTTTTTTTTTTTACATTTAGCACTTGAACCCTATAGCATCCCTATTCTGAGGGGAACATTAGCCAAACATTGCAGATCTTTAGCATATTATTTTTTCCCCCTTTTTTACAAAAAGGTTTGATGTAGTGGGAATGCAGAACGACTATTGAGGGTGTAATTATTAACATGAATCCAACACTACACATTGATATAGTGCTGTCAAATACGTCTACGAAGCAATCTATGAAAACACATGTAGTGGGGGTCCCTGCTTCATCTCTCTCTCAGCTAAGTGGTCATTGGCCCCTGGTCTACAGTATCTTTACAGGATTATCTGTTAAGCAAGATGTTTGTCCATGAAGTCAGGGTTTTGGGTGCCGGAGGCTGCATGTGCGACATAATATACGTTTAACTCCACCCTCGCTATCTCATTTCTGGTGAAGCAGGGTTTGTTGCCGGACATTCTTCATGTGGAACACATGGATTTACTTACAAAGCAACACTGGAATGTTAATAGGAACAGCACAATAACGGTTCAACCTTTCTTTAACTGATTTAATGAAGAACATACAGTGGTGCACCATTTCAGCACCGTGGGGAATTGCAATCAATTTGATTATTTATTTTATGGGGTCGAATTTTTCCCATTCCAACAACTATCATGATGAAGTTTGTGCACTGCAACTACCCAATATTCTTGCATTCAACAATCTCACCATAGCTTTTTCATTTTGGTCGTTTATGTTTTGGGTGGATCTGCAACATGCAATCCCCAGACCTTAAATCTGGGGGGTGGCCAAATAAATAGCAGGACCAGCTTTATAACATCCAGAAATTGCCCAGTGCCTTGGCTAGAGTATAACTCTGATATGGCTGATATGAATCCTTAAACCAAACGAACAAAAAAACGAAATCTAACTTGGACCCTGCAGTCCCTTAAACCTGGAAAAGCTGGTCCTTTCTCGCAGCATCACTTTTGCGGGACTGTGATAATTGAATTGTATAAGATGGTAAAAACACACATAACACTTCACACACACCAAGTTGGTCCAAAGCGTGTATGTGTAAGTGTAAGTAGTCCAACGCATGTAGTATCTGACAAAACAAACACAGTCCATGAACAGGGTAACACAAAAGGGTGGGGTGTCTCCCTCACGCACGCACGCACGCACACACACACACACACACACACACACACACACACACACACACACACACACACACACACACACACACACACACACACACACACACACACACACACACACACACACACACACACACACACACACACACACACACACACACACACACACACACACACACACACACACACACCATTTCCCAAAAATGCATGCAAGCATATGTCCACATTGCAAGCACGCGAGAGGCGGTGAGAAGCAGAGGGGGCAGAGGGGCAGACAGACGGAATTCTAAACAGTCTGCTACAGTACTAGAGTTTTGATTGAGGAGGACCATCAGATTAAGGGGGAAAAACACTGATGAGGATAATAGAGTGATGACGAAGAGCAGAAAAATGTGAGGATGTGAGGTTTCAGAGAGGACTGGAAGCTCTGATCATAGCCTCTATGAAGGTGAAGAGAAGAGGAGGGGAGTTTCACCAGAGGATAAAAGATAACTCACTCCACAGCAACTCGCTTTCTCGTTCACTCAGCACTGGCTACAAGAAGTAAGGTAAGTTCTGCAAAACATCATGTGGATCTAGTTATGCAGGATTTGATGTGACCCATTGTGAGCTCGTAGAGTGAGAATTTATGGCGCCTGGCGAGCAACTTAGGTTTTTGTTGATCTTAAGGAATTTCATCATGTAAAGAAATAAGAGACAGAAATAACACATCGAAGAAGCAATATATATATATATATAAGTAAAACAATCAAACATAAGTTGAAAAGTTGCATTGTAAAGAATTTTGTATTTTCATAGTGTGCTTTGGTCTGAATACTAACATTACTTAAACTAAATACGGTCCACTGTTATGCAGTCTGTACATGAAAGGAAATACAGGACTTGCTTGAAGCCTAAAGATACAGTAGTTAAAAAGCGGGAAAAAGTTTAAAGTATATAAAGTTAAATGTTGAAAACAAACCCTCTCAGTTTAGGGCATCGGTTGCTAAGCCCTCAACCTCCCTTCCTCAGTTCCATCTTGTCATGAGAGGCAAAGTGCTGATCCGTCATTATGGAAACGGAAAGGGGGAAAATCACTGCAATTAATGGTGTACTGGAAATGCTTTAGCCATTACACTGTACAGTGTACCATAGAACATTCCAGCCATGCAGGCCCAGTCCACAGCAGACAGTGGTTTTGGTTTGACTGGGACATTTTACACCGGGTGGGTGGGGGGAGGAGGGGGGGGGGGGGGGGGGGGGAGCATGCTTTGGCTTATGAAATCCACATTGGTGAGGGCTCACCCAAAGGCAGTATACACAGTCCTCCAGATGTGGAGGTTATATAGTAACCTCCACTGATTCAGACAGCCACAGAGCTGGGAATGGAGTGTGTCACTTTTGGGAGAACTTAGCTCCTCGGAAATTCTAGAATTCCCAATTCCTGACAGCGCTTATCTCTGCGGTTGTTTACTTTCAAATCACATGTACAGTCAGAGAAGCAGTGTTGACACAGTCCTTCCTTAACGGACATACAGGAAAGATTGGAGATACTGTAGCAAAATAACAATAACCTTTCTTCTTGGACTTGTTGTTGTTGTTGTTAAAGGACATCATGAAATGTGTTACAATATTGAAATGACACATTGTACATAATTTTAATAATAAGCATCATCATCTTTGATGTATAACAAAACAAAAAGTAATCCAAAATTGAGCTCAATGGAAGGCCAAAGTAACCTCTTTAGAATTCTCCATAAGACAGATCTGTCTGCACCTTAAAGCACCCCAGTCAACGAGGAAATAACTTGAGCCTGCCAACAAGACTTTAATGCCCAAGCAGGATTTGAATGCAGAGCTCACCAGAAGCATCATTACATTGGCGAGGCTTTGTGTACGTTTCTGTCACCTGTGCCATTACTAACACAGCTACAGCCCAAGCATGCGCGGAGAGACTAGTGTGTCTAGCTGATGTAGCTATTCCACAGAATCAGTTCACTTGTTGGGTACGGAGCCCCATGTCCATGATGAAAGACTAAAAGAGGACATATCACAGAGCTCTTTTATAGGAATCTGTTTTTTAGCTTATAGCTAAAAATCACACCTGTGTGAACTGAGCGGTGTAACTTTACGTACTGTACTACTGTGCCATCCCAGGTCACATAGCGCTACTGCAGCTGTCTGTGCTGAAATGGACAGACAGACAGACAGGCAGGCAGGCAGGCAGGCAGGCAGGCAGGCAGGCAGGCAGGCAGGCAGACAGGCAGACAGACAGACAGACAGACAGACAGACAGACAGTGTTGGAGCTGTTAGGCACAGTTCAAAAATAGAGTAAATCATTTGCATTGTGGTTAATTGTCAAGAGTAGTGTGTGATTTTAGAAGACCCTTGGTGTGTTCATAACAGCGCTGGGTGGTGTGTGAAGTAATCCTCTGTCTGTGTAAAGAAGCAGGCCCGGTAGAACATGATGCCACATAGGCAGTATCATGTGACAGGTTTACATAGTTACTTTACTGTATAAGAAATGACAAAGCTTTGACAATGTTGTACAACACTTCCAGCAACAGGTAACAAATTGGACTATGTCAAATAATGTAATTCTATATTTCTGGGTAAATATAGAGGTTCCTATTTAATTAATGCTTAAGACACTTATAGGTTCTGTTGGCCATTTCAGCTACCTTCTGTCTCACTGTCACTGCAGTGAGATATGGCATGGCAAAAAGCAAATGCAGATACAGTGAGGATGTTACTTTTAACCAACTGTTCCCTTTGGGAGAGGAAAAACAACCACACCATATTCCTTTCTTTTCCGATGCAGAAAACAAAGGAACATTGTGCATCCATTCTGAGATAATAATGCAGCAGCACAATGAAAACAATGCAAATAGCTACTGTAGCGCATCACTCACAAACACGCACACATTCTTCAACATGTGTGTTTGGGTGCAGCAGTGAAATCCAGCATCGCCCATGAATGGCGCGTTCCACAGAAAGGGGAATTACAATGATGTTTATATGTGGGTTGTTTTGTATATTTACCTGACATTTTTGTTTTTGAGGGGCACTATCCCCTCTTTCGAAATTACATCATATGGCAGCCAAGTATATGGACTTATAATGTTTGTTTAGAGCACTTAAAAAGGCAGCCAAAGTCTACATGTACTTTTAATTCGTTTTACAGCCGTAAACGTCATGTGACATCATGTGGTTATAATATAAATACCAAAGGAGTGAGATGCCGCTCACTTCACAAAAGTGTGATTCTTGTTTGTTTGTTTGTTTTGCTAATTGTGAGTTATACAGGATGATCTCAACACTAATATAAAACAAATTAAACAATATAACAATATTGAGTTTAAAATGCTTTGTGGGTTATTGTGTGTATGTGTATATGTATATTAATCATCTGCATGGCTTTGTATTTTATTTAGTTTATGAAATGTCTCACAAAACAGCTTGTGAGGAATATCAGGTTACAACAGAGGTTTCTAAATATAGTGTGACTTTTTATGGCATACTGTCACCCGGACCCAACGTGAATACTCCACATAGCAAGTTTTAAAGGATACTATTTCAAGTCATGGGAGACACACTACTGTACCACATCATGTACAGCAGAACATAGCACTGGTATTCCTTTATGTGACTGAAAAGCTAATTCAACTTTTTTCTCCTCTCTCTCAGGGAAATAATGGAACTGCCAAACAGCCTTCACCTGCTCCTGCTTCTCTGTTCCCTCAATGCTGTTGTTTTGGCTTGTCCTAATGGATGCCAATGCAATGAGAACAAAATCCGTTGCAATGACATATCAGAGTTCCCCACAGCTCTGCCCTCTTCCACCAACAGCCTTTATATCTCCAAGGGCAATATCTATTCATTTAAACCAGAGGATTTCACAGATTTTGCCAATGCGCTTTCACTCTTTGTGGTTAAAGATGGTGTACTGAGGGAGGTACGCCCAGGCACATTTGACTCAACTCCTAACCTGGGCGCGTTGGCGTTCACTGGCACTGAACTGCAAGATCTTCCTGGGGCCTTGTTCCAGAACCTTGCGAGGTTGGAGTATCTGACTCTAAGCAGCAATCAGCTCCTGGTGCTCCGGCCTGGCTGGTTCTCCTCTCTGTCTGCTCTGAAAACCCTGGACCTTAGCAAAAACCTCTTTACATCTGTACCTGTGGAAACGTTTCGACCGCTCTCTGAGCTGCAGTCTCTCATGTTGGCAGGGAACAACATCAGCCAGCTCGCCGGGGACACCTTTAAAGGCCTTTCCCACCTGAAGACCTTACGTCTCAACAAAAACTCACTCCAGCAGATCCCTGCTGGTGCTTTTGATGAGTTGGTCAACCTGGAAGAGGTGTCCTTGCAAGACAACCTGATCTCTTACCTCCACCCTGACATGTTCTCTAAAACTCAGAAACTTCAGAAGCTCTTCATATCCCATAACAGGCTCACAGCTCTTCCACAGGGACTCTTCCTAAACCTGCCTGGACTATCCCAAATCTCCCTTTATGAAAACCAGCTGGAGAGTCTCTCCCCGGGGGTGTTTGGGCCCATGCCCATCGAACAACTATGGCTGTATGACAACAGGCTGAGCCGGCTGGAGGATGACACCTTCAGGAACCTGACAAAAGTGAATCTGCTGGTGCTAAGCCGCAACCAGATCAGCTACGTGTCTCCCTGGGCTTTCAGAGGTATGGAGAAATTGAGTGAGGTGTCCCTGCACACCAACCTGCTCACAAAGCTGGAGGCCGGCACCTTCCGAGGTTTACCCAGCCTGGTCAACATCTCCCTGGAGCACAACCTCATCCATACCCTCCCATTGGGCTTCCTCCAGGGCGTCAGCCAATTGGGCCAGATTGACCTGCGGAACAACTCCCTTTCCAGTCTGCCTCGGGCGATCCTGGATGAGCTCAATGTGACAAGGGAGGTTCTCCTGCATCAGAACCCTTGGAGGTGTGACCGGGACATCCTGCCGCTGAGGGACTGGCTGAGACAGCACCCCTCCAAAGCCAACCACAGCCTGGTGGTGTGCGACACGCCCCTTGATCTGAACGGTGGCGAGATCACCGCTCTGACAGACGAGGATCTGCCACCTCTCAGCTCTACTGACGAGCCTACGGTGATCCCGACGGATAAGAGGAGGAAACCCAGCACACCTCCCCCCAAGAGGAGCACCGTCTCCCCTGCCGTTGAGGCCACGCCTACCGCAGAAAAGGGGGAGGACACCAGCAGTGGACACGGGGAAGAAGGGGCCGTGTCCAGGAACACTCAGATCATCATCATTGCGGTGGTGTGCACCGCCATTATCAGCAGCATCATCATTGGCCTTGTGTGTTGGCGGAAGAACAAGCAAGAAAGCCGCAATCTGGGCCGCAGAAGCAAGAACTCTGTATTGTAGACCAGACCACCCAAGTAGGCTACAGCTCAGCTAACAGTGAACTTTTAAAACCAACATCTCTCTGATTACTGTGGCTAAGGATCATTAGTGCTGTGGCCTGTTGGAGACGAGAAGGACCATAAAATGCATATTTTTTTAGAACCTAAATGGCCATGATTTTTAATAACACAAGTGCCTGGCGGATCGGTTCAGCATGACCAATAATTACACAGCTCAAGAAAACAGATTTGCTTCTGATTAGCATTTAATGTCTAGATCTAAATAATCCATAACAGACATTGGATGAACTGTAATATCATTCACTTGGATATAATCTCAATCGCTTTTAGTCTGGATTTCCATTTATATGATGTGTCGGGACACTGTACCTGAATAAGACTGCTTTCATATACTGTCCAACAGGTCTCACATTTTTACAACCACTTTTCCTTAACATTAGAACTGGAAAAAGAGAAAGGAAAAAATAAATCTTTGGATTTATGGAACAAGCTGATTGATATGGTTCTACATATGGAACTACTAATTTTATTTTCCCTTTCCAATGAACCATGATGTAATGCAGGCAATGGTTTTAATATTTAACAAAAATATTCCATGCTTTGAATAAAAGCTCAACATTTTATCAGTCTGAAATCATTTCTGAAATCAACAGATGTGTGTTCATTTATGTCTTGAAATTAAAATGATTCTAAACTTAGATAATTACTTTAAATACCTAAATTGGAAGAGTTACCCGATTGAAATTATGAAATAATGCTGTAACAGCTGTATTATCACATATGGACAGTAATGTGGAGTAACTCTTTTGTTTTTGTAATGATAGTTTATAGCTATAAAGTATTCTCTGATAATTATGGTAAGTAGCACAAAACATAGAATCAGGGTAATGCTACATGGATATTACAAGGAAAGACTGTATAGAAAATACATTAATTTCATCCACATTTTATATACACCATTATACAGATATGAGTAATTGCTTCGTTCAAACACATTCAGTGTGTTTACATCTCAATGGGTCATGCTGAGGATGAGGGAAGCCTCACATGACAGCCTGATATTATAACTGGACCTTTCCGCGAGGAGGATCCTGGTACTACTCTAATGCATTTTACAATGTCAGAATGGTTTATAGCATACATAAAGTGAAGGAATGTACTGTAGTAGGCCACACACCCATCTCAGTTATCTCTACATGTCTATATCTACACTCTAATAGAGCAGTTGTTTTTAAAGTGAGGGCCATGGTCAATGGTCACCAGGGGTCCACCAGAGGGGCAAGGCAAGGGGGGGGGGGTGATTGTGCATTTAATGTTTAATGTCATAATGTATTAGGGTGGCATGGAAATGTTTTGGAATCCACAATGAAAGTCCACAAATTTCATTTAAAAACACCAAATGCTTCAGAGACACGATACTATACATGCTCAATTTGCACTCTTGCAACTGTATTTTGTTAGTAAACTGGCGGTGATGTAATTTTCTGTGTTATGATCTAGCCATTGTCCGCTCTGTTTAGTTATTCTTTATCAAACTAAAAACTAGAAGCACATTAGAACTAGACAGACCGGCCTACTGTACAATTTGTGAAATAAACGAGGTAACAGCCAACAGAAATTATATTATTTGAACTTATACTCTCTAAAATGCTGGTTCCCAAAAACTGCTCTAAAACACATGGACCATATATTTTTTAATTTCATTCCTCCAGGGATCACAGGAAATACTCAATAAGCACAACATACAGTACTACTACAATGTGAAACATTGGTTTCACAATTTCTGGTCTCAGAAATCACCACTATGATTTTGATGCAAAAGACTGCCATCTAGAGGAAGAATGTTGTCAAGTCCCATACTTTGCTTCAATATACGTGAATTAACAGTACAGAACATTTCACTTAATATAAAAGTGTATTTAATATGATGCAGTACTTCCTATGACACTTAAAGAATAGTGACTGAAATAATGTATGCATAATATTTCACCTAAACCAGTGGTTCTTAAAGTGGGGTCCCAAATAAATAACACTTTGGGTGTCTTTGACATGAAAACATTTGAGAAGAATTTGTTAGAATCCCCCTGTATCATAACTAGGGTGGCCACCAGCAAGACCTCAGAAAGGAGGACAATGTTTCGGGGCTCGCTGTGTGAAAAGCGATATAGGCCTATATAAATCCCAGATATTATTATTATTAATAATAATAATAATAATAATAATAATAATATTGCACTTGATCTTCACCACCAGCCTCTCCAGCACTGTGTCGACAGAAAACATATATTTGCTAACTTTAAATTAACCTTTATTTAGGGAACCACAATGTCCAATCATTTTATAATCAATTTCTTTCCTTTTCTTTTCATGTTTAATCTTATTCTTGTGGGTTTTTTATACAGTTCAACGTAACTTGTCCCAATGTAAATCTAATCTAATCACAAACTATGTAATTGAAGTATAAAGTAGACTAGTAGAAGCCAGGGAGAAGTGGAGTCTTCAGTGTGGGACAGAGAATGGTGCCAGTACAACTTTCACAGAGTGCTTTCAATTATTGTAGGCTACGTACTTCCTTTGCTGCTGATGTCAAAGTCCGTTCTACACACTGCAAATGCATGAAAATCGTCAATGCGACTCTATGGCGCACTAAAATAACTTTTTCTTTTCGGCATAGTTGATTATCTGCATTATTTACACACAAAACGCCATAGCGATCACACCGTGATATGTAAATGTTAATTATTGAAGACATCTCTGTGTCCCCCTTTCCACCAAAAGAACTTTGGTTCTAGAACTGGTTCCGTTCTAAATTCTTGGAACCTTGGTGCTTTCACAAACTTTTAGGGTTCTGAACCAATTCATTTTCAGTAGAAACACTCTAGTAAACTGGTTCAATGCAGGAAGAAATAACTGAACTGGTTCAACCCTGATGGAAAATGGGCCTGTGGAGAACCATGCAGGAAGTAAAACCCCCAAACAATCATTCACACTAATTACACACGCCTGTGAGCTGGTGGAATTAAAGTTGTTGTTTCTGTTCTGCATGATAAGACCTGTTTACAGCATGCTGCGGAAGCTGACTAGGTCATTACAGTATGGAGGATGACACAAAGAGCTTGACCTTTAAAATGGACCCATTGTTTCCATTTATTGTAGGAGAGGATTGGATACCTGTAACACACAATTCTAGAACTCACACTCACAATAAACACTATATAACTATAAATATTACAATAACTATATAGTTCACCCATGTATTTTTTGTTTGTTTCTGTGAACTGTGCCATCCACTTGACTTAATAGAATGATTTTATACTATATTCTATCGTGCTCAGTGTGAATAGCATTCAAGCTTAGTAAACTATTAAAATGTACACGGTCAAACATTCATTAAAGGAACTGCAACTGCTACTGAATAATAATAATAACAACAACAACAACAACAACAACAAATGTAAAGGTTAATTACATTTCTTTAAATACATTGAAAGGGATTGAAATTGATAGTGATTATTGCAAATAAGGCAGATAAATGAACTGAATACTGAAAGTGCTGCACATGTTCCTTCAATGCTCTTATCTCACACAGCAGAGGCCACGCCTCACAGTGGCATCCAACACACTCCAGGCCCTCTGACCCGATACAGTACATAAAATAGATAACATAGCCCTGCACTTGTTTGTTTCTCTCTCTCTAACTGAAATAACGTTCCATTACACGTCTGGGGCAGCAAATGATAATGAGGTAGGTGATATGTTGGGTGTTTGAAATAACAAAAAAAAAGTGTAATGGTTACATTTGATCTAATCTTCATTTGCTACGCTTTAATATTATTATAATAT
This sequence comes from Protomyctophum parallelum, assembly GCF_964188405.1. Lineage (NCBI taxonomy): Eukaryota > Metazoa > Chordata > Actinopteri > Myctophiformes > Myctophidae > Protomyctophum > Protomyctophum parallelum. The sequence continues at coordinate 16,463,994 of NC_139701.1, read as the reverse complement.
AATTAGGGTTGTCCCGATCGGAAATCGGGGCCGATCACGTCATTTTCAAATGATCAGAATCGGGAGCCAATAAACGTGTTATAAATATTTGATCGGGAGCAAAAAAAAGTGATTGGGACATCACTAATTATAATGGCTTGTGATTTCGGTCTAAAAGAGTGAGAGAAAGATGTGCTTTAAGCTGCCTCATAGAACAGTATAGAACAGTTTACATTGTCAACTCCATCATTGAAATGACTGGATTTACCCAAACTCAATAACCAACTCAATCTCTCTCTCTCTCTCTCTCTCTCTCTCTCTCTCTCTCTCTCTCTCTCTCTAGAAGAAGCATGCGTGGAATCAAAATTCTCCTATTTTTTCTGCCTTTGTTGTTTGAATATTCAATTTCATCTGAAGATTGTCAAACTGACTTTGACTGTCCCAAAGAACATCAGAAGGTTTTTGATGCACGTACAACTGACATACCACGACTTCTGGACTCAAAGGTGACAGAAGTGTTCTTCGTGAAAAGTAAGATCACTGCCATCCCCGAAGGAGTCTTTAATGAAAGCCCCCAGCTGGAAAAGGTGGAGATCATGGACACTCCACTCATATCCATCGAGCCTGGTGCTTTTGAGGGCATGGTGAACCTCAAACAGATTGAGATCTCCAGTACTCCAATAACATCTATCCCAGTGGGAGTCTTTAGGGGCATCGACAATCTAGAACATCTTATCTTAAAACTCAACAAGATCCGTCGCCTAGAGAAAGGCTTGTTTGATGGCCTTAAAAACCTAATTGATATCCAAATGCATATTAACGAGATAGAATACATAGAGGAAGGGACTTTTGATGATCTAGAAAGCCTTACGTTCCTACATTTGGCTAGGAACAATCTCACTGCCATATCTTCAAGTCTGTTTTCAAAACTGAAAAAACTACAGACATTAAGACTCTATGAAAATCACTTGACCTCCCTTCCTGAGGGAATATTGGACAACATTCCCAACTTGAAGGATTTTAACTTGCAGGCAAACCAAATAATGGAATTATCGCCCAGCTTGTTTCGACATAAAGCTAAATTGTCTAAGCTGTATTTGGACGGCAATCGTCTGACTGGGTTACCTCAAGAGTTCTTTGTGGGATTCCCACAGATTAAAACACTGACTCTATACAATAATGAACTGACTAGTTTACCTCCAGTGCTCTTTGGAGAAATGCCCAAATTGACTGAGTTGAGTTTTAAAGAAAATAACCTTAGCACTCTTCCTAATGGAATATTCAGTGCTTTGAAGAACCTTAAAAAGCTAGACCTGTCTAAAAATCACTTTGAAACCTTGTCTGTTGAATATTTCAAGGGCCCTGAAAAGCTTACAGAGCTGAATGTAATGAACAACAGGCTCAAGTCACTGGACGCAGACTTATTTGAAAAACTAGCATCTCTGTCCACCCTGAGGTTAGCTAACAACAACCTACAGAATCTTCCTGAGGATATATTCACACCTTTACCAAAACTTACCGAAGTCTATCTCAACGGCAACCCTTGGCATTGTAACTGCAAACTGATTCATCTGTACAAGTGGATGAAGGCCAACTCTGACAAAATCAAGTCCACCTCGCCTGAAGTCTGTGAGCATCCAGAGGATTTGAAGGGGCTGGAGATCATGTTGCTGACAGAGGATCAGTTGATATGTCCCACGCTTCCCCCTCCAACTACAACCACCGCTCCACCCACAACCACAGCACTGATAACTACTCAAACTACAACCACTCCATATACAACAACAACTACAGCACCAACAACCACCACTACACGTCCAACAACTACAGCACCAACAACCACGACTACACGACCAACAACTACAGCACCAACCACCACTACACCACCAACAACTACAGCACCAACCACCACTACACTACCTACCACAACTACACCACCACCCACCACTACACTATCTACCACAACTACACCACCACCCACCACTACACTACCTACCACAACTACACCACCACCCACCACTACTACCACTACTACCACAACTACAGCACCAACCACCACTACACTACCTACCACAACTACACCACCACCCACCACTACACTACCTACCACAACTACACCACCACCCACCACTACTACCACTACTACCACAACTACAGCACCAACCACCACTACACTACCTACCACAACTACAGCACCACCCACCACTACTATCACACTACCAACCACAACTACACTACCAACCACCACGACGACTTCAACAACACCCACCACAACCTCAACAACCACTATTAAGACAACTCTCCCAGCCACCACCAGGAGAGCAACATCACCACTAGCCCCACCTCCCACCACTCCAGTGATCTTCACCTGCCCCCTGGAGCAGGCGTTACCGTCTCACACTCACGCGGCTGTGAGCAAAGAGCAGCAGTGCAAGAGGCAGATGGTGATCTACGCCACCCTGTTGGTGGTGGAGGTCGTCTTCACGGTGGTGCTGGCCAAGCACACCCTCTCTCTGTACCGTCTGCTGCAGTGCAGAGAGAGGCTGTCCAACAGGATCAACCTCACCCGCTTCTCCTACAGGAAGGAGGTCATCCTCAGGCCGTTGAGAGAGACGGAGACCATAAACGGCATGACTTTGAACAAACTGAAGGAGTATATGGACGAAAGAAGATCCATCTGAATGTGTGTACATGTGAAAACTGACAAGATGGAAATAGAAGATCTACAAGCTCACATTTTGACAAATGTTAAATATTGAGAATTTGTGGAAATGTTTTAAAAATTATTCAATATTTTTGCAAATGTTCCTGCTAACTATGGAATCGTGCATTTCCTGTCAGTGTTTGTTTGGTTGGTTGGTTGGTCGGGCAGGTAACATCACGTGACATCATCAGGGATGGAGCACATGACATCACATGACATCATCAGGGATGGAGCACGTGACATCATCAGGGATGGAGATCCTTGATATCATCAATATTAAGCCCATATATGGAGATCCCTGATGTCATCAATATTGGCCAGCAACTCTACATCTGACCTCAAACCCTTAGATCTCCATATGAAGCTGACCTGTTCTGACTTTCCATAATTATGTTGATCCTTCCTCATCCATCCTTCCTCTTCGATGTCTCCCTTTTGACTGATACCTGTCTATTTAAACTCTAGACGGGCCTGCCCCATAGTTATTAGTGCAGCCGCGCCCGGCAGCTGGCGAAAACTAGAGTTCTCAACAGGCCCGGAAATTAAGATCTTACCTCCCATTCCAAAGCGCCAGCGCTCGCCCAGATGTTTACTGTCACCCAGGCGGATGCGTTCACACAATCTCGCCCTTTACAGCTTGAATTGTCTACAATGCCACGCCAGACTTTCCGGTCCTTCATTGCCATCCCTAGTTCCTGCTTACTGTGTCCCTAGCGATGACATCAGGGAACGACTGTTTTCTACCTCTGGTCTGCTTTGAGGCAGGATTCCAGAGAAGAAGGGAAGATATAGCCTCATTGTCAGCTCTGTAGCAGTGGCCGGCAAACTGTTCTTCTGGACTAGTGAAGAAACACAGGGAAGGTTGCCGTATATTAGATTAGTCGATGGGTGGCTCTTCCAAGACATATTTTGCGCTCTCATTAGAAGGCGGGTGTAAGTGCCATCCAACCGTTTCTCTAATTTCTTTGAAAGTGTCCATGTCTCGGAGCCATAGAGTAGAATCGGCTCAACGGTCGTCCTAAATACTTTTTTTAACATCTTACTAAGCTGGGATGACAGATCTTATGCATGTCTAACCAGGCCATACCCTTCCTAGTTTGAAAGTCCTTTTAGGAAGAAGATATGAACCCAAATACTTGTAGTCATCAACCTGTTTCAGAGTGTTGTTAAGTGTTTTTATAATGTGGTTATTGTCTACTACTATTGTCTACTATGAAAATGTACAACCATAGTACAGACAATATCATTCTTTATTGTCATTGCACATTAAAACTTGCCTTATGATAATCTTTATATAAAAACATGCATCTGTGAGGAATTCTTTATAAACCTTAATACAATTCTTAATAAAATATATAAGTCCAGCTAGGGCACTGCCAGGAAAATGCATTACAGAATATAAAATATGTCATCAAACTACTGAAGCAAAATACTTTTTAGAAAATGTAGTTGTTACAATTATTATTATTATTGTTATTGTTGTGCAATTAACTGGCTGTACAGACTTGTGTGCTTATAAAGGTAGTGATGTATATGATGCATTTACCTCAATAAACTTTACCCTTTAAAGAATGGAAGACATGTTCATATGAGCAATGCTTTGGTTGTAAGAACTAAGGAAGCCAGACAGCCAAACATAGTCCTTCATGCAGTAGAGGGAGCCAGATATTCACTCAAAGTTCAGATTCATTCATAGAAATACTGGATGGAGATAGAGAATTTAGGAACAATACCAGTGGTGGATATTAACTAACATTTACTCAAGTAGTTTATTGTACTAGATTGTACTATTGTGCTATTGTAATAGAATTTAGAGGCACTTTTTATTACACTTTATACTTCTATTCAACTTATTTACTGCCACTAAAAGTAGTGACTGAACGATAATAATAATACAAAAAATATATATATATGGAAAAGAACGGACTGTTGTAAAAAGCCAGTCCATGCCAATTAAATCTCTACAAGGTGTTACAGACAATCCAAAAGGACAAGAGAGCTACAGTATAGGACATATATAGCCAAAATATTCCCATGGTTTTGGTATCGTTCGTGCGTGCGTGTGTGTATAAAATGACTGGCTAGAGATGTCTGCAGGTTTCCCAGGTTTGAGGACCTGCAGTGAGAGCTGTCTAAGCTCATTTGCTTCCAAGGTGACACAGTTTCTAAACCAGGCTGTGTTTGCTTACATTTGACATTTTGGGCATTTCGCTGACAATCTTATTCAGGGTGGCTGACTTACACTGAGTCAATTAGGCTGAGGTCATCTTTGAAGGAATCATAAGATTAACAGGAATAAATTAACTTCAGTAAATTAACCACTTAAGCTATTTTATACTTCGGATATTCAAAAAGTAGCCTATCTACAAGCTCACAATGCATTTGTTGTAGATCTGTTTTTTTATGTGAAAACAGATTTTGAAAAGTTTTGAAAAATCTTAATGAAATGTTGTGCAAATCTTCGCCTATAATGACATGATGCCTACAATAGGAATTCCAGCTGTGACCACAACACCACATTGGACCTTTCCTTACCATGTAACAGTATTCATAGAAGTGTGGAAGGGTAACCTCCTTGCTGGTTACTGCAGTGCTAGCTATTTCTGTATTGACTGTGTCAGTGTCACTGTTGTACATCTTTGACTTAACTTAACAGATGTCGGAAACGGCTGCATTTCCCTTTGTGTGTAAAATGGAAAGTGCTTTAACGGAGAGCCTACAACACCAATGATCAAATTGGTAATGACACAGCATAGCCCAAAGTGTTAGAAAATTACAACTACAACAGAGAAGAACAGAAGAGCTCAACTTTGTATCCCATTATTGATTCTTCTACACAACTTGTAGCTCATAATTATAATTTCCAACATGGCAACAGCCCACTTAAACTTCACACTTTGAAGAAAGCTGGTAGCCTCAATTTCCAGAAGTTCTGGATGAGCCGATTGTCATTTTCTTCTTGCAAATAAGTGAACTTGTCACATCCCTCAAAGTGTCTTATTTTCAGGGAGTGATAACCCTGAAAAGTGATCCTAATGAGACAGAAATGGAGCTGAGGAGGTAATTGCGTGTGAAGCCGTGATGTGATGTGATGTGATGTGATGTGATGTGATGTGATGTGATGTGTGGAAGAACAGAAGAGGGCAAAAAAGGGAGAAGCCATTATAGCCAGACAGAGGTTATTTCAACTGGAAAATTGTGTTGTATAAGTAAGCAAACTGCTGGGTCAGTGCAGCTGGCTACCTTGGGTTAATGGCCACCAGAGGCCAATTATATTCATTATGGGAGACATATGACAGAGATGGCTAGCTTACAGGAAGAACAAAATGAAAAAGAATATATATTTATTTATTTATTTTTCGAAAGAGGCCGGAACAGATCGAAGCACACCTTCCTTTTTCTTAATTGGGACAAGAGAACTGAGAGGGACACAGCCTAGGAGACAGACACACAGGAAAAGAAGCTCTGGTGGGATTCATCGCCGGGCAGTGACGTTAAACTGCTTTCAAACACTAAATAATAAACAGTTTATTGGTATGCATTACACAATGTCTGTGTGCTTTTTGGATTTGTTTTTTCTTATTTCCTATTTATTTATTTATTTTAAACATTACAAAGCCTCTTTCTCCAATGCGCTTTACATTCACCCATGCAAGACACCAACCTACTCATTGGAAGCAGTTAGGGTTCAGTGCCTTGCTCAATGACACCTCCTGCACGTATAGGATAACCATTAAGGCCATCGAACTGGCAACCTTATGATTCCAAGGCAGCTCGGAAGCGACTGCCAATGCAAGAATGAATAGTAATACGATTAAGAATAAGAAAATGGGGGGCATGGTGGCACAGTTGGTAGTGCTGTCGCCTCACAGCTAGAAGGTCCTGGGTTCGATTCCCGCTCGGGGCGCTGTGGGTGCTGGCGGCGTGTTTCGTCCTCCGCGTCATCAGTACCCATACCCGAAGGCGGGGTTGGCGAAAGGGCCTTTCTGTGTGGAGTTTGCATGTTCTCCCCGTGTCCCCTAGGGTAGGTACCCTCACAAAAACATGCAGTAATCCTGGTCTCTAAACTGCCTCCCCCTGGCCAGCCGGGACGCCTGATGGAGGGGAAAGGAACTGGTTGGAATAACGTGCTCCTTCCACGCGCTACGTCCAACCAGGGAAACTCCCCCCTGTCAGGTGTAAAGGAGCAACTTGGACACTCAAGCATGAAGGAAGTATGAGTTAAGTCCGTTGCTCTCCCTAGGTTGGCGGAGGGTGTGTAGAGCCCAGGATCACATCACAGGATGATTGACACAGGGGTGAAAAATGGGTTACAAAATCATGGGACAAAAAATATAAATTAAAAAAAAAAGAAAAAAAAAAGAATAAGAAAATGTAAATATATGCAAGGAATAATGAACAGTGACACGATCATAATTGAGAAATTAACCCCCAACAGGCTGATGCAGTCCCCAACTGCATTGCCTAAAGCCAAGGGGGTAAATTTCTCAATAATGACCACATCGCTATTCATTATAACTCTTATTACACAACTACTAAATAAAGAAACCAATAATTTTACACAAAATCTAACAACCAAACAACTTAATTGATTTCAAATTATTTAATTGCTTAATTACTTACTTTAAAAAAAGTACATTATCAATACAATCACAGTGGTTTCCCAATTATTTGGGGGTTAGCTGTAATATCCTCATGGCCTCGGGAATCGGCGATCTAGTTTGAACACCATATGCACACACACACAAACTGTGTGCACAACCGCACTGCATAATGTACACAAATAAACAGGCACACGCAGGGAAGGGTGCTTGCGCCTGAGCACATACAAATATGACCACACACAGTACATTTGCATATCATGCATAGTTTGCCAATATACCCGCACACAAGCAGGCATTGCATCATGTCTGAGCGCGAACACACGCAAACATCACACGTACAGAACCATGAATTGACTCTCTTGGCTGACAATGCAGCCAGTACAGAGGCTATGTGGCTGTGCTGGCTCACACATCTGATCTTGTCCCCCATGACGCTCCCACAGAGCCACCTGAGTCCAATCACTGCCTGCCAGCTGCTTCCCCCAGGCAACCTGGAGTTGGAGGGCTCGCTCTGGATGATGGCAGTATCTTGGGTGTTTCTGTTAGTTCTAGGTCCTGGTCCCTAGTGGTACAACTGGTGTACACTGGGACAATAGAATATGACGTAGGGTTGACAGTAGTCTGAGACTCAAATGCGTACCCCAAGGTGTGGGCGGAGATGCTGCTACAGGGGGGTGCGTGAGAGAGAGTGCATGGTAAATGGAAACATTTATTGTATATTGTTATGTTTAACTCAGTAGGCACTACTGAGCAGGATTGCAACTTTTTCACTCTATTTCTTAATAACAGAACATTTTTCCAGGCAAAATGTTCAGGGAAAGGGAGTGCTGAAGCCCCAAAAGTTTTAGAAACATGGGTCTAATCATGTACTGCATATACAAAGTGGAGATGTGACATTAATGGGCTGTAATTTGCGTGTCTTAAGTACCAGGTCTTATTACTTAATGGCATTTATATCTCTGAGACCCCAATGTATATTGTAGAAGCAATGTTAATTTGTTACAGACCCATAAGGGTCCATTTGGTTCCAAATTATCATTTAGCTGGGGACCCCCTGGACCACTCTTAAGAATCAGTGACTCAGAGGTAGGCCTAAACAAACATAACATTTATATATTGGCTATTGCTTTTTTTTAACATTTGACATTTTAATTTTGGAAAATGTCTGAAAATTTTGGACAATTTGACAATTTTTGACAATTTTTGAATTTTTGGGGATTTGTTTGGAATCTAAGAAGTAGTGTTGGAAGTGTGTTCAACCTTAACTCAAGACCTGGAGGCGTGATCAATGCCATTTAGCTATTCTGAGTGGCCAAAGAGCATTGACCACGCCTCCAGGTTAAGTTAAGTAATAAGACCTGGTACTGGTACAGCCCCATGCATGGTCTCCAACTTAAGAAGAAAAGTAGAAAACAAGAACATTCCTCCTAGCAATTGAGTTGTGCAGTAGGGCTACATTCATGCTGTAACCCCATGGGAGCTGCTATCAGCAAATATCAGCAGACATTTTTCTGGGCTTAAGTGCGATATGCAGATGCCATTTAAATGTCATTTGCCATTACGTTTGGTTTTAAGGAGCTGTTTGGTCATCAGAGATGTGCAAAAGCGCACATTTCAGCTACAACTGGACTGGACTGTACGGATGAAAACATTTCAAGACAAACACCCTGCCAAGAGTTTCATGATTATTATGTTATTGTAACATAATGAAGATAAATCACACAAAGAGCATAATGGGCTGCAGGACTCCCACCAGGACACAAAACATGTTGAAAATAATGTCAATATACCATCTTAAGCAATAGGAAATCTTCAAAATATTCGCAATAAGACAGCAACTAAACAACTCATGGCCCATGAGAGATGTGGTTCCATTTCAAAGATATAAAGCTCATGAACACTTGCACAGTTGAAGTTGAAGTTTTTTTTGTGGACAACCCTCCAACTTTTACTGACAATACTGAAACATGTCCTCACGAGCACATCATTCTGCACACAGGTTCACAGAACAATAAAAATACATTTAGAGAACACTGCTTTCAATTGAATAACCAGAGAGTGAACTTTCAGCCATTTGTTTAATAATAAAGGGCAAGACCACTTTGGTAGAGGTTTGGGTTGTGTAGTTACTATGTAACTCCAAAGGTGGGTAAAGAATTAAAAAAATGCTCCATTGACTATAAATTCAAAATATGCTCCTCATTGACTTACATATTTGTTCAACAAAACCACTCTGGAGGCTCTTTTTCAGCCTGTAAACGAATGCTTATTCTGACACCACAAAACCCATTGGAGGCTACTATTTTCTTAGTTTTCTAGTCGTTACATCATGATACGGTAACTACACCAGTGGTTCCAAAAGTGGGGTCCGGGGACCCCCAGGGGTCCTTGATGGAGTTCCAGGGGGTCCCCAGCTAAATGATAGTTTGGAACCAAATGGACCCTTATGGGTCTGTAACTTTGAGAGTGTACAAATGGAACCAATTTGGTTCCATTTGTACACTCTCAGAGTTAAATTAACATTGGTTTTACAATTATAAATTGGGGGTCCAAGAGATAGAAATTACATTAAATGGGGGTCCGTAGCCTAAAGCATGTCACACTGGGGGTCCTTGAAATTAAACAGGTTGAGAATCTCTGCTCGAGCCGTAAAATTGTCTTATGGGGGTACCTGGCATATCTTTTCTAATGGGGGTCCGTGGGCTAATTAGTGTCAATTTGGGGGTCCTTGACATGAAAAAGTTTGGGAACCACTGAACTACACTACCCATACCTCTACCAAAGTGTTGTTGCCCTTTAAAACATACTGGAGACAAAGCTACCATTGAATTAATGAACTGCACTGTATATCACCTTGGCTGGTGTGCCTCATGTTTGGGCAATCAGAGTGAAAGCAAGCATTTTTAGAATGGCCTGTAGAGATATACACATGTCCTTGGGTTTATGTTGATACCGTCTGAAAATTCTGCATGGTGCTGTGGATAAGTCTAAAGTCTGTGACTTTCATGCAATGACTGAAATATACTTATAATAAGAAGTAAATAGTCACTGCACTGCTGGGGTCCCGGAGAAGCTTGGAACAGCATTAACTGTACGGAACATTTCTGATAACCAACTACTGATATCTTTCTTTAAGCTGCACTCATGGGACTCTTTTATATTTATGTAATGCACAATGAGCACACAATTGCATGCCTTTGTGTATAGAATGTGCTACGTGTATGCCAACAAAACTTGCATTTCCTTACAAACCTTTCGAAAAATTTCTGAAAGGTTACAAAGAAATTGCATATCTAGAAGCTGAAATTGTGTGAATAAAACAAATGCTGAAAGGGGTCATCATGACCCTTCCTAGTGAAACAGGGGCTGGGTGTGTCTCAGCCAATCACAGCAATGGGGTTTCCAACCTCCACACAGCGTGCATTTGGAGGTCTGTTTGGAAAAGGTAGGTATTGGCAGCCAGTTGACACTTGAATTTGTTTGACAGGAAGTAATTAAGATTGGACTTGGGGGATTTTTTATATAAGAAAATACACATTGTATCTTCTTCAAGTGGTTAATCACTATAGAAAAAGACATTCGACTAAAGTCCAAACCATTTTGGGCTTTATGACGAAAAAAAATCATCGACTACCTTTTTTCACTGACGAAAATGAAATAAAAACTAAGCTACGATGACTAAAACTAAGACTAATGACAATTTTGTAGTAGTAAAAACTAGACTAAAATGTTAGGGAAGGACTAGTGAAGAAGAGATCCAGTAGAACTAAAAGACAAGTAATTTTATTTATGTTTGGTTGGTCACACTGCGACACGTTGTGAGCTTGTAGATCAGCTATTTTCAGCATGCAACCAAGTGTAAAATCAGGCATTACGATGCCATCAAGGCCCAGAAAAAGATTTTTTGTTGACAAAATCAACTGAAGATTTAGTCGACTAAAAAGTTACGATATTTAGTCGACTAAAACTAGACTAACACAAAAACATTTCAGATGACTAAAATATGACTAAAACTAAATGAAGTTTCATTCCAAAGACTATGACTAAACTAAAAACAAAACAAATTTTGCTGCCAAAATCAACAGTAATCTGTTTCTTAATGCCTAATCTTTATGTAATTAAAGTATGATGGCACAAGTAATTTATGTAAAGTTGAATTGTAATTGGTAAGAAATTGGCTACATACTGTAGTGACTGTATAGAAAATACACAACATGGGTTGTCGACATTACAATGTTTTACAATAGAGAGCAAATGTAAATAATTTGTTAAGATACGGATGGTTGTCCTAATCAAATTTCAGGTAGAGAACAAACAGAGAACAAACCAATATTGCACACATCATCAGCCATCCAGTATAAACTACTTGGGGTGTTAAGTCATTTTTCATACTGAAAATCTATCAAAAATCTATCAAAGCTCACAGCTGTTGATGGGCTGAGATGGGCACACACACACACACACACACACACACACACACACACACACACACACACACACACACACACACACACACACACACACACACACACACACACACACACACACACACACACACACACACACACACACACACACACAACCTTAAAAATGTTTGCAAACACACAACCACCCACATGCACTTACTGTACACAAACAAAATAAGGTGATGCACCTTTCAAAAGCCTGTCAAATGTATCATTACTTTGTTTATTGTGTTCCACATTTGCCATGGTTCGTTTTCCAGAATGAAAGCAGGATATTTTCAGACAACATTCTTCTGCCACATTAGGCTCAACTGTTAATATGAGCCACTGAAATGTTCAGACTTCAGTTCCAGCCAGGGTCTATAGTTCTTGGACCCTAGCTAAATGATTGATAAGTAAAGTAGTTCCTGAGCCATAAAAAGGTGTCACAACCCGAGGCGGGGTTGGCGAAAGGGCCTTTCTGTGTGGAGTTTGCATTTCTCCCCGTGTCCCCTAGGGTAGGTACCCTCACAAAAAACATGCAGTAATCCTGGTCTCTAAACTGCCTCCCCCTGGCCAGCCAGGGCGCCTGATGGTGGGGAAAGGAACTGGATGGAATAACGTGTTCCTTATACTTCCTTCCACGCGCTACGTCCAACCAGGGAAACTCCCCCCTGTCAGGTGTAAAGGAGCAACTTGGGCACTCATGCATGAAGGAAGCATGAGTTCAAGTCCGTTGCTCTCCCCAGGTTGGCGGAGGGTGTGTAGAGCAGGATCACATTAGATATGTTATGATATGATATGATATTATAAAAAATAAAAATAAAGGTGTCACAAAGAGTGTGACAAAAGACGCGAACATCCTTCCTGCTAAGCTGGGTGGGTGCTGGATCACTTAACATGAAATAACTAGAAATAGTGCTCCTCGGAGCACAGGTCTCCACCAGGTCAGGTATAGGTCATTGTGGCGCTATAATAGGCCAATGTGAAAAGGTTGCCATTGCTTCTTACACCTTGATGGCAATTGTGTTTTTCAAAAGTTATAACAGGCCAATGTGAAGGGTGGGATTTATTCCTCAACCTAGTAGGAATATGCGTGCAAAATTGCATGCTGCGTTCATAATTTGAGGCATTTTGTAAACTTTGGAAGCCAATGTTAGCCAATTAGGTTGGAATATGAAATCGGACAGATCCATCTTGATCTTGATCACATGATTATAGAGATGGTGTGCCGATTTGTGTGATGTATAAAATCTGAGTAATGTCCAATGTCCAAAAATCAAATATGGCGGTCATTTTTTTTGACTCAGACAAACATGTAATCAGTTCTGGTATTCCACAGGGCTCGATTCTTGGCCCTCTGCTTTTCTCCTTGTACATACTGCCATTGGGCGAACTCATTACCAATCACGGAGTCAATTTTCATTTCTATGCTGATGATACCCAACTATATCTTTCTATGGCTCCAGATGATCCCTGTGCTTTAGACCCGCTGTTGACCTGCCTGTCTAGCATCAAATGTTGGATGAGTGAGAACTTTCTCAAGCTAAATGAGGACAAGACAGAAGTTCTCATAATCGGTTCTAGTGAGCAGAAAGAATCAATAATAAGCAGACTGGGCAACCTAACTGTAGAAACTAACAGTACAGTAAAGAACCTGGGGGTTATTATTGATTCTGAATTGAACTTTAATTCACACATTAATCATGTCACCAAGATTGCCTTTTTTCACCTTAGAAATATTGCACGAATCAGAGCCTATTTGTCCTTGGACGATGCAAAAACGCCAATCCACGCCTTTGTTTTTTCTCGGCTTGATTACTGCAATGCACTTTTTTTCAGGACTGCCTAAGAAAACAACTGACAGATTACAACTTGTCCAAAATGCAGCAGCCAGAGTTTTAACTAGAACTAAGATGAGAGAACATATTACTCCAGTTTTGGCATCACTGCACTGGCTTCCGGTTGTTTTTAGGATTGATTTTAAAATTATTTTACTTGTCTATAAAGCTCTCAATGGTCTCGCACCTTCCTACCTACTTGACTGCCTGCCTAAATATGTCCCAAACCGCCCCCTAAGGTCTTCCACCGCCGGCCTGCGCGCTGACTGAGGTTCCCTGACTGAACTTGCTCTGCACATGTCTACGACAGGCGAAATTCTCATTTGTTTGGAACGAACGAACCACCATCAAACATGTGGCCACTGGGCAATCACAGTGTCTCCATGATTTAGTTCCGGTAAATTATTTACAGTAATTCAAGGAAATTGTGAGAGACAGCGAAATCCTAAAGAAATAATTTTGAAAACTTACATAATGATCAGCTTTGATGGCTTACTTTGTTTCTGAGGTGGGAATCTTACCAAGGCATTTCATAGACATCATTAAATTGCCAAAACTAAAGGATTCTGGATAGTTTACCATTTAGCTAGAAAAGCAACATCTGTTCCATAAATCATAAACAGTAAAAGATTACTCATCAGAATTAAAAGATTGGTAAGAGATTCTATTCCCAAAGGTCAAATGCTCAGGAATTATGCTACAAAATAGAACTATTGAAATTGTAGTTTAATTCTTAACCTGCATTTAATGGCTTAAATATATTTCTTATGTTTTGCATTTTATAATGTAGCCTACACATAAATATGAACTTGTCATTGTGGGAGCACCTACCTCTTCTCTTCCTCACATACGCGTGCACACACGCACCACTACACTCTGCCCTTTCTGTCAAACGAGGGTGCATCCAGTTTAAAAGACAGCAGAACGGACTGATATAGATCTAACATGATCGCATAACCTTTCACTTCAAACTGACTTGCTTTTTTCAGAGGTTTCTAAAATACCAACAGTGAAATTGCAAGTGCATTGCTCCTTGGGAGATAACAGAAGAATTTCAAGAGAATTTGACCAAGACTCCAAATGAATCCTCTGTTTACTTAAAGATCCTTAGGGTGCAAAGTTCTTTTACAGTGAGAGGGACCAGCACTCACGGAAAATGTCCTTCAGACACTTGAGACCACCGAACAGCAATGCATACAGAACGGAGGGTTACACTGTAACCCAGGTTCTCTGAGTGGAGAGACTGGCTCTCCACTACATATTATTAAATATGTACGGGAACTGACCCCACAGGGCAGTGTTCATGGATATCTCTTTAAGACACATCTACTATGGTGGCCCTGCCCAGATTGCCAATCAGCGGGCTATTTAAGCCCCATCTGTGCAGAGCCACTTCGATTAACTTGATTGACACGAATTTCGGAAGCGGCTCTTTCGTGGAGAGCCAGTCTCTCCACTCAGAGAACCTGGGTTACAGTGTAACCCTCCGTTCTCTATCGTGTTCGAGACTGGCTCTCCACTACATATTATTAAATATGTACGGGAACTCTCTAAGACACACCGCGAGGAAATAAGCAGACCAGCTGCCCCCGCGGCAGCCCGAGGCAGTTTAACCTGAATTCCATCCGAGCCTATAAGTGGTGAGCGCCATGAGTCACAGGTGCTCGCCAAAATGCTCCAAAACTTCAGTATTCATACCAAGTAAGTAATACTCGTGGCCTAGGCGCAAGACGCCACCTAGGCTCAGCTGGCCCAGCACGATGCTAGGCCAGTGACCACCGGAGTGAAGGGCTGCTCAAGCCAGCCCGTCAGAAGCCCGGCCGACCTGACCGGTCAAGGTGCCGGTGACCCTACCGCTGAGTAGCACGCAGGAGCGACTCCCACAGGGGGAGCGGATGCCACCACGTTCCATCGGTAGGACAGGGTGAATGTAGGCAGAGTCGCCCATGTCACTGCTGTGTAGATCTCTGTCAGAGATACACCACTGCACACTTCATCCGTCTGCATGTAAAGAGAGGACAGAGCTCAATCACCTGATTGAGATGTGCCCCTGAGAGAACCTTGGGGAGAAGGTTGGGTCGAGGTGTAAAACTACTCCATCACCCGGCCGAGCGTGTCAGGGGTTGACAGCGCTCACAACTCCCACATTTCTCCTTGCAGACGTGACTATATAATACTGCTGTCTTGAGTGACAGCATGTCAGGCTCACTGACTAAACGATTTTAAGGGGGCTCATCATAGAGCCTCCAGGGCTAACGGCCTGGCCCCCAAACAGGACTGGTGGGGCCCTAACCTGAGCTCCTCTGAGCACCAGGGTGCCATTCGGGAAATGTAACCAGGTTACTGCAGTCTGCAGTCATGCACTCCCGCTCAAGTCAGCCCTTCGGACAGTAGGCCAACAGACTGTTGAAGCCGGGTCCTGATGCGGAGCCTAGCCCACTCAGTGAGGAGGGTGCTGGCTGTCACATGGATACCACACTGGTATAACCTGCTAAATGCGGACGGCATCGACACAGAGTCCGTCACACAGATCTCAGATAGAGGGACATCTCGTCATCAGTGCATGGGCCACAAGGCCCTGCACGGATTGTGCCCACATCCCTGCCCACCTATATGCCTGCTAGATTGTTTCACAACCCAATGAGGGAGCCCAGTCTTGGAGACCATCTGCTTAAAACAGTTTGGCCCATTAGAGGCCCTGACAGGGCCCAACCGTGACTGCAATCCTGCTTTACCACCCTGCTTAGGAGGGTGGGGAGGGTGCAACTCAACAGGCTGACTGGCTCGTACTCTGATCAGGCCGTTATGGTATAGAATGCAGGGATTGGTGCCAGCACCACCTAACCAATGCCATGCAGGAAGTGGCAGCATCCTTCATGCACTCATAGGGACATTCTTGTGGCTGACACTGCTAACAGCAAGAATGCTGTCCTGCGAGAAGCCACCCAAGTGTCCCCGCTTAATTGGCTCCTGCCGCAAGGCAGACAGTACCACCTCCCGTGGGGGGACTGCCGACCTAATGTGCGAGCACCCTTCAGTAACTGGGTGATCCTTGTGTTGACCTTGTGTGGGACAGTGGTCCGCCGTGTCACAAGGTCACCGGCATAGCCCATTACCCCCGGACGAGGAGGGAGCTCACTCCGTGGCTCCGATAACCGGTTTCCCCCACACAATTACACCCAGGCGCTTAACGGCCATGCCGTAATACGCCCTTCTGGTGGTTCTGCTCCCCCATGACAGTCTTTTCACACTCACTCTGCTGTGTGAACCGGCGTAACTATACACGTTTCATACATGTAAACTGACACTGTCAGCAATACGCCTGCATAGTGCCTGACCGTAAAGGACAGATAATGCACTGGCCGCATGTTCAGGGGAGCCGGGGGAACGCAGTGCACCGTGGCCGCCCTCCGCCCTAAGGGGCGGAGGCACCAGCTGGCTCAACTGCCAAGAGATGCCAGCCAGCAAACTAGTGCTGTGGGATCCAACAAACAGGCACCGGTCACGAGGACGTCCCACGCTAACATACGTGGATGTACTCAAGAATGACGCCGGAGCGCAAAGTACCAACAAACTGACCGGATGGAGAACCAGGATGACTGGAAACGACGATGGAGGGCTCGTCTGAGGACGACCTCGAGAGTGATACAACCCTTGACATGGTGGAACCTACTCGGGGGTCCACCTGAATTGACCGCCACTGTCTCGAGAGACAGCATGTGGGGGCTGGGTTCCCTGAACTGTCAGGACTGAGGAGTGGGCTCGGTGTGCTGAGCACATCTAGCCATACCCCGCCGGTTGGCCTCCAACCGGACCCGTAGGCCCCTGGAGCTGCCAAACCTAACTGGGGTTGCGCAGCCTGAGGAGCCGTTGAGGCAAGTTGCTCATGATGGAGCATTCCTGCCATCACCTCCTGCATCTGTTCATCTGCACAAGCCTTCTTAGCTTGTTGGAGCAATGCACTGACCTCCTGGCCTAACAAGGCCAATGGCTAAACAGGCAGCTTCATTGGACGAGCTCGGCCTTCCTGCTGCAGCTCGGACTGTGGCAACCGAAGGCGCCACACCCGAATAGTCTTGCCCGCTGCTACTGCCTGGGAAGCATGAAGCCGGTCGCTGTAGCTCCTCAATAAGGTCAGGGCCCTTATGGTCACCGAAGCGCCGTGTAAGCAGGTGACGGTGGCATTGACAAAATAGCCCTGTGTTGGCTAGCTGCGCCTAGATAGCCATGACTTCGTGACTTCTCTGGATGAGAAGAGCTTTCTCTGTGGTTTCAGACCGGTAACCGGATTCTACCCCGCAGAGTCACACCCAGGTGCGTAAACGGCTCGCCGTGACACACTGTATACTGTATCGTGTGCTCTGCGCGACAGCCACAGCACGCTCTGCTGTGTTACTGAGCCCGGCTTCACCGTGAAACTACACCACGGACGCATGAGCTGACCCCGTCAGCAATACGCCGTATAGTGTGCCAATGGCTGAGATTCAGGCATACTTCCTGGCAGACCCAGCATGTCATGTCTGTGTCACTGGGGAACCAGATCCACAGACAGAACTACACCACGGTCGCGTAAGCAGGCGCCCCGCCAGCAATACGACAGTATAGTGCGCTATAATGCCTGCATAATTTGCCTTCAACCAAACGTCGGACAGACACAGCACGTCCTGTCTGTGACAGAACTACACCACGGACGCATGAGCTGACCCCGTCAGCAATACGCCCTATAGTGTGACAATGGCTGAGATTCAGGCATACTTCCTGGCAGACCCAGCATGTCATGTCTGTGTCACCAAACATCGGACAGACACAGCATGTCCTGTCTGTGACAGAACTACACCACTGTCGCGTGAGCTGACGCCTCGCCAGAAATATGACAGTATAGTGCGCTATGATGACTGCCCAACATAAAGGGAAACATTCGACTGACCCAGCACGTTCTGTTTGTGTCACTGAACCCAGATCCACAATACCGAACTACATCACAGGCGTGTAAGCTGGCGTAACACCAACAATACATGTATTCATGTACTTTTTGTATGTCCGTTTCATATGGACCCCAGGAAGATTAGCTGTCGCCTCGGCATCAGCTAACGGGGATCCATTCAATAAACAATAAACCATACCCTGTAGTGTATAGTGTGCTCTAATGGCCGTCTGACCCCAAGGAATTTTGTTAGTCTCACCTTCAAACGAGACAACAGCTAGCCCGAGAGGGCGAGTCAACGCTCGCTCCCTAAACTGCACACTGTAGTGCATTAATAGGCTGCTGACACTCGTAAGTAGTCTCACAGAAAACTTTCACTAAATCCTTCTTTACAGACCTGTCCATACCAGGCAGGGCAGGAAAGAGGTGGAGCTATAGCCTGAGCTTAGCTCACCCAGCTCTGCCAACCTGGGACCGGGTTCAAGGTAGTCTTTATTTATCTCCCTTGAGAAAAAATTGTCTTGGAGACAGAGTCACAGCTGTATACAATTAGCATACATGTTCACATAAAAATGACATTTCTATGGGACATTTTAGTCTGTCAGTGGAAACGACTGGTCTTTTGCCTCTAAAAACAGGCCCCCATGGCCCCTCCAGCTTCAGCTGGAAGGATGAGACCATTCGTACCGGGGGCGGGGTCCTCATACCAGGGCCCCCGCAGGACACACACTGGTCATGGCCATCCTCTGTGGGCATGTGAGCTCCACATGCAGCCTGAGAAACCCCTGCTGTTTCCATCTCCTCTTGTCTCTATATAGATATATTCATATACCTATATTATTTATTATATGTGTACCTATATATACATATATGTATACATCTTGTATTGTACACCATATTTTAACTCGGACTGTGCTCAACAGGGAGTGGGCACATAGTAATTGCTTGAGCGTGAGGGGTCATAATCTACCCTTTGCAGAATCTCACAATGCTGCATAAACGAATCAAGGCAACATGGTACCCTAAGACATCCCCATGACACGGATTCTCAGTGTGCTCTCTCTTTGTTAGGACAGAGTCCATACCAAATCAATGTCCACAGTTTGTTTTGTGTCACCAGCAGAGTTATGGACCTCTGGAAGAGGTTGTACATAAACTGCTCCGCCGCTCTGAGGCGCTCTAGCACAAAACCATCTGACATTAAGCACACTGGAGCTTTTGTATATCATTCCAGTAGGCCTACAAGTACACATGCATAGTGTGGTGTTGTAGCCATTATCATACTTATAAGCATATAAGTATATATTAACCAGAACCAATTGTGACAGAGTAAGCGATTTAATTGCAGCGCCTGACACGGTGGGTCATGGGGAGTTTTTGTCTCCTGATCTTTGAGCCACACCGCCCTCTTGTGAACCATGAGGCACAGTGCAGTCTGGGCAGCCGTCCCTGACGGGAATCCCTCCTACACTATGACGCTCATGTCAACCTGTCAATGAGGAAGTGGAACACGCTGGAATTGTTTGTTTACACTCTCTGCCGTGTGGTCTGGCCGGACCGCGGCGGCAACGATCAGCGACTGTAGATGGCCTCAGAGTACGCCGACTAGGTCAGCTCCTCTGGGTTCTACCCCGCTACCCGCCGCAACGGTGTACAGCCGCGATGATCAACCAGGAGGTCCACCGACGAGGTCGGTTTCGCTCGGGGTCTCACAGCGCTTCTGCAGCCAGGGAACCAAGGCATCGCCAACGTGGTCGGCTTCGCACTTGGCTTTGGCCACACCGAACGCCGTCCCAGGGAGCGGACGCACGGACAAGACTGAGGCTTCCTCCACTGTCTAGCGGATTCGGCACTGAGCTTGTTGTTGCTGCTGTTTTATCAGTAGAGCTACGCGGCGCCCTGAGAGGAGTCGTCGAGACGACCGGCTCTCTCACCGCTTCTGCAGCCAGGGAACCAAGGCGTCGCCAACGTGGTCGGCTTCGCGCTTGGCTTTGGCCACACCGAACGCCGTCTCCTAGTTTCCCCCAACGTGGTCGGGTTTCACTAGGGACGGACGCACGGACAGGCTGAGGCTTCCTCCACTGTCTAGCGGATTAGGCACTGCAGCTTGTTGCTGTTGCTGTTTTGTTTGATTTCTCGATGGAGCTACGCGGCGCCCTGAGAGGAGTCGTAACGACGACCGGCTCTCTTCTTACCTCCGGTAAGCGGACTGTGTGCCACGCAGCTGTATGTTCTAAATATATATATATATATATTGTTTAATAAGTGTCAAAACTGCTGAGATACACGAAACGTCTGCTCGTGGAAATGAAAAAATCGAAGTGGCTCTGCACAGATGGGGCTTAAATAGCCCGCTGATTGGCAATCTGGGCAGGGCCACCATAGTAGATGTGTCTTAAAGAGATATCCATGAACACTGCCCTGTGGGGTCAGTTCCCGTACATATTTAATAATATGTAGTGGAGAGCCAGTCTCGAACACGATAGAGAACAACATGCGCATTTTGGAACAAAGCCTTTCTCATCGTTACATAATATACCAATTAAAACTGTCACGATGCGTGAGGACCCAGAAGCAGAACACGGCAGGCGGACAGATCAAGTCCAATATTTATTAACTACAAACAGACTTATAATGGGACATACACAGGCAGGAACACAACATAACAAGAACTATAAACTGGCAAGGGAACACTGAACACAGGGAGGCTTAAATAGACACTAACTAGACACAGGTGAAACATAACTACTGTAACTAGAAAAAGTGCTCCTCGGGGGTCGGGGCTCAGGTTTCCACCAGGATAGCAGCGTTTAAAAATAAAAATAAGTCAAGTGGTATTTCTTCCTCAGCCTAGTGGGAATATGCATACACAGTGTCACCGCAATCGGACGCTGCGGTCCTGCTTTGCAGTATTTTGTACAAAACGGGCCATTCCTGTAAACTTTGGAAGCCAATCTTAGTCAATCAGGATGGAATATGAAAAATCAAACAGACCCGTCTTGATCACATGACTATAGAGATCATGTGTACAGATTAGCATAACATTTTGATAAAATAGTTATAGCAAAAAATGTGTTTTACGATTGATATGATTTACGGCATTTTGTTCAAAACGGAGCACTCATGCGAACTTTGGAAGCCAAGCCAATCAGGATGGAGTATGAAAAATCTGAAAGACCCGTTTCGTTGAATGGCTATAGAGAGACTGTGTACCAATTTGCATGATGTTTAGCAAATATTGGCCTCCTGGTGGTGCTATAACAGGCCCATAAGAAAAATTTGGGGCAGAGGTTCAGCTCTGGCATCCAGGAAGTGTATGTGCAGAGTTTGGCTGGGATCAAACCAACGGTGCCAGAGATTAGCTGTCCACAGACGGACACACAGACACAGATGGACAGACGGACGGACACACGGACGGACGTACGGAGTACAAATACTCTCCCCATGCCTTCGGCTGGTGGAGAGAACAATCAACACAGGGATTGGCTGGGAGACTAAGGACACAGGTGGAGAAAACTAGTAATCACAGGGAGGTGAGAGACAGGCAAACAACAACTATAGGGCGACTGTGGCTCAAGAGGTAGAGCAGGTCGTCCAATGATCCATGGGTCGGCGGTTCGAATCCCGGCTCCTCCTGTCTACATGTCGAAGTGTCCTTGGGCAAGACACTGAACCCCAAATTGCTCCCGAAGTGCTGGTTGGTACCTTGCATGGCTTCCGCCGCAATCAGTGTATAAATGTGTGTGTGTGTGTGTGTGTGTGTGAATGGGTGAATGTAATGCACAATCTATGTAAAGCGCCTTGGATAAAGGCGCTATATAAATGCACCATTTACCATTATAGGCAAAACAGGAAACAGTTCTGCAGTTCATGACAAAAACAGTTGGACAGGAGTGTCTTTTATAGTAATATATTTTCCACATTGCCCATCACCTTGGAGCAATAAAAAGACAGGTCTTCCACTATTGCCAGTGAGGAGCTCCATTGAAACATTTCTGGGAAAGGTTCCTTGCTCAAGGGCACCTCAATGGTAGAGTTTTTATACAGACTTGGCAGGTACAGTATTGGCGGGAGTGCCTCTGGAAAATAGTTCAACATTTGTATACTAGAGCTGCTCATCGGAGAGTGCAGAGGATCAACAAACATGGTGGAACAGAGGTTTATCCTGGCTGTGTCTGACAACCCAGGTTGTGGTACCCCTTCAAAGTACCACAACCATGGCATTCCATATTTACTGTTATTTTGGCTAGGCTATTTGTAATAATTCTTAATAATGTAGTAGGGAGATCAACAGGGATCAGCTCCCCAGATTGGCCAACCCAACCCATCTAGTTTTGCAGATTCGCCAAGCTTCGCATGCCATCTGTGCCGCTGTAACAATATAAGTGGTACAGTATCACTTGTGATATTACATAATTTTTGTGTGATTCCATGAATCCAATGGTAGTTGCACACTGGTGCTGTTTTTGAAATGTTGCACTGGACAGTGCATCTGAAAGTAGGACCAAAGAAAAGCCTTCATGTTGCTGTGGCAGTGGGGCACATGGTCTACTCCTTTGGAGAGTACTGTTATAGGGAGGCCATGTACAACAGGGGTCAAATTGATGTGCACATCTTCAACACAGTGTCATTGTGCTGGAGGAAGTTTCTTCCAGTGACAACTGAAGCTCCTTCCATGCGCATTTGCCACACAGCTGTGCTGATAGAAGATATCATCTACATCTGGGGGGGAATTGTGAATATTGAGGTAGAGGTGATTGACAGCGGGGTGTCCATCAGGGGAAATAAGTGCAACGCACTTTATGCATTTGATATCGATACCCACAGATGGTTTAATCCCAAGATTTCTGGGACTGTCCCAGAGGCGAGGTGCAGCCATGCCGCCTGTGTCTTTGGGAAGGTTATGTACATTTTTGGAGGATTAAACATGCTGAATGAGCTCAGTAATGACATCTACAAGCTGGATACCACCACAATGGTCTGGGCTTTCATTAATACCAGTGGCACTCCGACACATGTATCAGACTGTTACTCTGCTTTATCTCTACCATTATCGGGACAAAGATGTTTGTATTTGGGGGCGAAGAGCACCAAGGTGAGATCAATTACAACATCAGAGTGTTTGACACACAGACCAACTTCTGGCTGAGCATGCCTTCTGCACAGCTTATTCCAGAAGAATGCAGGGGCCATTCAGTCTTTACCTACAATGGAGAGCTATACATCATTGGTGGCAAAAACATTCCTCTGGATCAGACTTTGAATGATTTGTGGAAATTCAATCCAGAGACATTCTCCTGGAAGAAGGTTGAGCCCAAGGGGCCCATGTTCACAGATGTCTAGGATGTGCTGTTGCACGATGGGTATTGTATCATCTTCTTTGGAGGATTCACACATGATGACCTGTATATCTTAGACTTAAGTCCTAGTCTAAAGACTTTATGTAAGCTAGCAGTAATTCAGTACGGCCTGGAGCAGTCGGGACTCCCAATTGATATCAGGTGGGAACTGGCAGCCATGACTATACCAACAGCAAAAGACAGAAAACAAACACATTCCAATCACAGAGAATAGGTTCCAGGCAATGAAACAGAAGAAAAGGACAACCACTGCCCTTCATCCAGTTCGGAAAGAGCATGCAGAGCATAGGAATTTGCTCAGTGATAACCACAGGATAATAGAGAACAATACTACCAACGAAACTGTGCCAGGGAAGACATGGCTGCAAAGAAGATCTTTAGTAAGAATAAACATACTGTATATGTCCAGCTAATCGTCAGGACTGAATGTAGAAACAAATAGATGCTTTGGGAAAAGGAGCGGATGGACAGTTATGGAAACATGTTTGCAAATTCAATTCAACTGGAAGTTGAATTGAAAAGTGATTGCAAAAAAAACACAACAAAACTAGAAAAAGTGCCCTTCTGGGCACAGGTCTCCACCAGGAGGATAGGAATATTTAGGAGTAATATAAACATGTTTTTTGTTTGTTTGTTCCAATCTTTGCCAATCAGGATGGAATATGGGAAATGGTGCAGATCCGTGTTGATGGCACGCATGCACAATCCACCTGTTGGTGGCGCTATAACAGGGCAATGTGAAATGGGTGGGCTATATTCCTCAGCCTAGTAGGAAAGTGCGTGAAAGATTTCACGTGAAATTGCACGCTGCGTTCATGATTTGAGGTTTTTTGTTCAAAACAGGCCAATCCTGCAAAATGTGAAAGCCAATGTTAGCCAATTAGGATGGAATATGAAATATCAGACACATCCGTCTTGAGCACATGACTATGGAGATACTGTGTAACGATTTGCGGGATTTTTGGACAAAATCTGTAGGTGTACTGTGCAAAAACTTGTTTTGCACAAAGCGGCCTCCTGGTGGCGCTATAACAGGCCGTTCTGGAAATCTTGGGGCAGAGGTTCATCGTTGGCATCCAGGGAGTGTGTGTGCAAAATGTGGCATCGACCGGGTTAACGGTGGCCGAGATTAGCTTGTCACGGACGGACACACGGACACACGGACACACGGACACACGGACACACGGACGGACGGAGTGCAAAACATACTCTCTCCCCATGCCTTCGGCCTGGTGGAGACAATTATAAAGCTTAGACTGTGCCATACAACTGTGTCACACTTCATTGAGGGAAAATGGAGGAAAATGTTAGAAATTTCAACCTAAAATACTGTATAGCTTTAAAGGGACAAAGCATTAGAAGTGTGTTCAGCTATAGTTATAATTTAGTCAAGGAGTACAGTACACTATCTACCTCCCATATGTTTTATGTTGTTGTTTCCTGACAGTACAAACTGTTGTTGGCATGTTCGTGGTTGAAGCCAAGCTTGCACACACTTTCCAATTGCAGACAACTATGCAAATGATCATAATTCCTAGTCTACCCATAACCCATCTCACCCCCACTACATTTATTGTCTTCTCCTTCCCTGTCTGTCTAGCAGACTTCTCACTCTGCAAGGGGAGTGTGTACATTATGTGCTACTGTATGTGTGAGGAATGGATACACCAAGGAATCTATACTCACCTAGTGCATGCCAGAGAACGAGGTCAAGTTCAGCCTTTGCATTTGGCAATACAATCGATGTTACACTGATTCTTCTAAACATCTGTTTTTCCATGTGTAATGACTTGAAACCTTCACTTCAATATGTATGTGAATGTCCACGACTCTACCGAAAATATTTTTTTACAATATAAAGACCATTCACTCCAATGAAAAGCACCAGAGCATGATCTGACTGGTGTGAGATACCAGATGTTGAAGTGACAGTAACATGACTAACAGAGTTTTACTTGCAGGGTCAACTCGCCACGAGGGAGGGCAGAATCCATTTGTACCGGCCGGCCCGTAGGCCGGTGCGATGGGTCGGCCGGTCCGTGGGTGGGTCGGCCGGCCGGATTATTATTACTTTTTTTTTCTTCTTTTGGCACCGGCCCATGGGCCGGCCGGTGCGATAGGTCGGCCGGTCCGTGGATAGGTCGGCCGGTCATTTGATATGTCGGCCGGTCCGTGGATAGGTCGGCCGGTCCGTGTATAGGTCGGCCGGTCCGTGGATTGGTCGGCCAGTCTGTGGATAGGCCGGCCGGTCCGTGGGTGGGTCGTACCGGCCGGTACAAATGGATTCTGCCCTTGCTGCCACTACGTTAATTTGGCAGGATGGAAGCCAGATGTCCTGGGGTGATAGGTCGGTGTGTTGGCTCCGTATGACATCAGACAGCTGCCAGAGACTGCTATAGTAGATGGTGCCACAACAGAGATTACAGTGCTCATCTACAGTCTCCAGTCTTTAACAGCTGCTGTCAAGGTAACCATAAGCAAGGCAGTTGACATCCATCTGCTCCAGTAGAGTCGAGTCAGAAGATACTCATTGCACTGCACTTGTGTGAATGTGAGCAAAAAGAAAACACAGAAAAACTGCATGTACTGTATGCTCAGCATACTTTGAATGAGTAAAAAAGCAATTAAATGATTAAATAGCAATTAAATTATCCATAGGGAAGAATGTACTGTAAATTATGGATTTCATTACAAAACAGGGGTTTGAACTACAGTCAGTTCTCATGAGAATAGTCGTTCATTTACATTAAGCAATAAACTATGGTCAAATCATTCCATGGCTTAATTCAGTACCAGCCAGACAAAGGACACATTGTGAAATAGCACAAGGAGCTAAGGCAAATCTCTGAATCCTAATCTGAACAATGAGAATTAGATTCAAACATACACCAAACCATCAGCCATATTTAATCATCCAGCGTCACTACAGTAAATCACCACAGTAAATCACCACAGTAAATCACCACAGTGAAGCCAACCATTTATAATAACATTTCTAATGGGAGATGAGGGTGAGAAGAACAGTTAATAATCCATGAATTTGGTCGCTCAGAGATGGGCTGAGATGTGGCCCCGTTTCAGGTTTTACAGGGTCGGGCTGACAGAGACAGATTTGTAGTGTGTGTGTGTGTGTGTGTGTGTGTGTGTGTGTGTGTGTGTGTGTGTGTGTGTGTGTGTGTGTGTGTGTGCGTTCGTGTGTGCATGTGTGTGTGAGTGAGACAGTCATGTTTAATGGGGCCTACACTGGGTGGACATGCAATGGGGATGTGTGTGTGTGTGTGTGTGTGTGTGTGTGTGTGTGTGTGTGTGTGTGTGTGTGTGTGTGTGTGTGTGTGTGTGTGTGTGTGTGTGTGTGTGTGTGTGTGTGCATGTGTGTTTCAATGAATTTATCTACTATCTATATTTGTCATTAT
The DNA here is from genome assembly GCF_964188405.1 of Protomyctophum parallelum. Taxonomy (NCBI): domain Eukaryota; kingdom Metazoa; phylum Chordata; class Actinopteri; order Myctophiformes; family Myctophidae; genus Protomyctophum; species Protomyctophum parallelum. Next base: position 16,436,724 of record NC_139701.1, on the reverse strand, counting down.
GACAAAGACACTACACTACGTAGGACCCTGGCGTCAAGTCATTATAGGCAAAACATTTTCTGTGAGTTTCAAAATCATGCATTTTGGCCTTATATATTGGGTATTTTTGAGTATTTTTGACAACAGGCCAGGGCGTAAGTGGTTAAGGGGTTTCCCAGACTTCAAGTCACAAGAAAGCTTCCCTAATCATAGGCCACTTGTGTCTTTTATTCTCCACTGAAAAGAGTGAAATGGTAATGTTTTCTGATAGATTGGTGGAACTATATGATACACTGCGGTCTCCTGTGCCAAGTTCTGCCAACAAGGCCGTTCAATCATCATTTGATGAGAGTGAATTGGAAACCAATGAACCAGAGCCTAATGGCACTGTTTCGGCCAGTGCAGAGATTAATTTAGCAGGCCTCAATGGCGAGATGATTTATGCCTTTTCAACAAGGAAAATACTACTTATGACATGAGGAAAATAGATAGAAATAAAACCTGAGTATATTTTACCCAATATAAATTATAATACATTCCATAGCATAAAAATATATTTCTCATCAAAGTACAACAATACATGGCAATTTGAGGTACTTTTGTTTAGTACACAGTGACAAATATGGGTATTATTGTGTGTGTGTGTGTGTGTGTGTGTGTGTGTGTGTGTGTGTGCGCGTGACCGCGTGTGCATGTGCGTGTGCGCGCGCGTGCGTGTGTGTGCGCGCGTGAGTGCATGTGTGCGTGCGTGTAGTAAGGTGCGGTGCTCCATTTTCGTCGCCGCCGTTACCCACGGGCAGTTTCGCTGCCCGAAAATTACGAGTATAGGAGCTTGCTCTGTCCCTAAATGGTATTTTGGTCCAGCGTCACCCGCTATCTATTATGCCGACACCGGTATTTGCGCCTAGAGGTGTGGTCATAGGCGTGTTGGCACGCTTTCCCCTAAATTGCTATTTTGGTCACACACATTTGGGAAGGCAGTGGAGTTTAAAAGCACCCGTAGGCCGTATAGAGCGGTGCACACCACGCGCCTGCCATGGAGATGTCCAGAGTCAGGCTGCTTCATCTGATCATCTCTCCTTATTCTCCTATGAATCTCTTTGTAATTTTCCTATAATCAGCAGAAGTGAGAGCCTATCACTTCCTTGTGTCCATTGTGTTTATATATGGGAGACCATAACGGCAACGGATAAGGGATCTCTTAAAGGCAATGGCATGTGGCACAGTGATTGGTTTAATTATTGTAATGCCTAAACCACACCTATGCATAATGTAACGGAGGTGTTTTAGGGATTTAGACAGGCAACCAAAATACTAACTTTAGTGGGGGAACACCCCTTCCCCACTGCTAAATCCCCAAATACTGTATTTAGAAAGCTCGAACGAAAATGGAGCCCTATGTCTCTCCAGCTAATTATACCGGTGCGTTGGTGTGTGGTAGGGAGGTCGCAGGGGTGTGGCAGTCTGACAGGCTCCACTGTGATTGGCTGTTGCTGCTGACAGGGTGAGTGATAAACTTTTATTATGTAGTGTTGCCATAGTGTTTCCTGTTCTGCCTAGTGGTGTTTGCCTGTCCTGTCTCACCTCCCTGTGATTACTAGTTTTCTCCACCTGTGTCTTGTTAGTCTCCCAGCCAATCCCAGTGTTGATTGTAGTTCTGTTCCACCTGTGTCTAGTCTATTTAAACATCCCTGTGTTCAGTGTTCCCTTGACCATAATAATATGGAGGTCTTAACGAAGCCATTTTTTCAATAAGATTAATAATGAATTTATTAGTGAATAATCTCCGACCTAGCCACACAGATATTGTTTTTACATCACCACACGATCGCACGGGCAAAGTTGCTGTGACGTCATAATCGTCACACTTCTCCACCAGCACAGAGGCACCTACCTTTTTTCACACCGCCCCCAGGCAGGCATCTGACCACACGGGGAAAACAACTCAGACGACAGATGCATACTACAGCTATTCCCAGGGCTCGACAGTGCGACTAGGTACTCGCATTTGCGACTAAAAATATCACCGTGTGAGTTGTAAAATTAGATTTGTAGCACAGGTGCGACTACAGGATTTGACCATTCAATCGTGATAAAGACAAGTCTCTGTCTACAGCAAGTGCACATTCTATTGTCGCGGTTCTATACCTAAATTTATATTTCTGAACGGCGGTGTCGTTCGCCAAAAAGAGCAGAGCTACAAGCTAACAACGTGTCGAGGCTCAATGCGGTGTTCATTTGAAGATCTGTCCCTTTGCTCCCACCGCACCGCCCCTCCCGTGTTGCTGCTCAGTTCTCTTCTCTGTAGACAGAAGGACTTGCTAGGACCCCG